>NW_020955389.1:878860-908292 GCF_003031625.1 Empidonax traillii | reverse complement strand
AAAAAAAAAAAAAAAAAAAAAAAAAAAAAAAAAAAAAAAAAAAAAAAAAAAAAAAAAAAAAAAAAAAAAAAAAAAAAAAAAAAAAAAAAAAAAAAAAAAAAAAAAAAAAAAAAAAAAAAAAAAAAAAAAAAACCAAAAACCACAACGCCAACCACCAAAATAAACCAAACAACAAAGAAAAAAAAATCAGACCAGACATATAGAAAGCATGGCCATTTGCAATATTTCCTTATCTTTTATGTCTAAATTAACATTATTTTGGAAAGGAAAACTAATCCAAAGGGAACTAGACAAGGAACTTTCTCTTTTCTTAATTGTAAAAAACCTAAAAGTAAGATGAATCCTGAATTCTGGGCTGTCATGAACTACTCCTGAAAACACCAGTATTTCATAAGGAGTTGGTCAGATTTATTTAACATACTGCCTATATCTCACATTTCAACTTCTCAGTAGTTGTTATTAATTACAATAAATCTGAGAGAAAGAAATGGCGATGGGAAGTAATCAGCAAAATTATATATCTTGGCTATTTTGAGGAGAGAAAAGCAGAGCCACAAAACATCAAAACTAAGAAGCCCAGTTCCCTACCAGCATTTCTCTGTAGGTGATAATATTCTGGTAATCACTGAGGCCTCAGGATTAAAAACAAACAAACAAACAAACAACAACAACAACAAAAACCACAATCAAACAAAAAAAACAACCACTGAAATATCTCACAGACACACACAGGTCATTCTGCCTGATTCCTTATGGTGGCAAAAAGTGGAGGCCTCAGAGGAGAGAGAAGTTTATCTTCTTTTCCTGACTGCCTCCCCTCACACCCCAACCAACTCTATTATCATCACCACTGAGACCTCTACATACCCATCAGCTTAAGCTGAAACTGGAGAGAAGGTCAGAAGTTATCAGTGGAGGAACATCACAGGCACTCAGCATGATGCCTTAACCTTGTCCTCATAAGAAACCAGGTTTAAACAAAACAATCACACAAAAACAAAGCAATCCTCCATTGATTAGAAAATAGTGATGTCTTTACCTATTTTAACCCAATAAGACTACTGTTGCAAGGATCATTGAAGCCAAGGATGATTGGAGCCAAACACAGTTGGGTCCTCTCCTGTGGCATGCAGTACTCTGCCTCTGGCTCAGGGCCACACGGAGCCAGCTACGGCAGCCAGCTCAACAGCTCTGCCAGAACATGGTGCAGGTATGTGACCACAAAAGTAGGAAGAAGTCTTGACCAGGACTCCCCATATTGCTTCAGAGCTCCGGCACTCAACTCCAGCCTGAGCAACACTACAGCTACACCTGCACTCGGTCATTTTCCTGCCCCACCAACGCAATTGCCTGGCTTGACCTCGGGTCTGCCTCAGCACTGCAGCGCTGCTGGCGACCAGTGGAGCTCAGCTGCCCCGGCTACCACCCCTAGTCCTGCTATGTGTCTCCCTGGCCCACAGTGGCACTGCAGCCTACTAGGGAGCCCCACAATGTGTTCCTCTCACCCTGTGGGGCAGCTCATCACCTTTCAAGGTCTCCTCTACGCCTGGGTGTTTCCTCACCCTCCCTTAACGGCAGCTTTGCTCTGCCAGAGTACCCAGATGACCTGGATGGGATGGGGGTTTGGCCCTAATCACTCAAAGACTGATTTTCTGCCCATTCAAGCTGGTTATTACCTTTTCAAGGTTGGATACCACTTTGCCACCTAAACACCTGAGATTTGGTGCCAGCAGGCCAGAGGCAGTTGAGCAGCTCATGATGTTTACTGGTTTGCATCATGATGACTAGTTGAAAAACTAAATAACTACAGATTGAGATTACTGAGGCAGCAAACTAATTGTGCAGACTGAAAAAACATGTTTTACACTATAATTCCTAGACATAATTTTAAACTCTGGCACCCAAGGCTGAGATTCTAGAGCATCTTAAGGCAAGCACAGATTTTATCCACCAGTTTCACCAGTTTAATATTGGGACCCTATCCCAAGCAATACTAGGGGGTTTGCACTGTTTTTTCTTTAGTCTCAGATTCTAATTTCCATCTTAATTATTAGAGGAATTTCCTATAGCAGAGTGATTTAAGTAGTAGAGGGTTACATCCATATTCTAATACTCTGTACCTTGCATATACTGTGAACAACAGGGCCAGAGGTCAAGTGTTTTTATAGTTACCTGCCAAGTGCAGTCATTTTTAAATAATCTCCCTTTCTCAAAGTGGTACTGATTTTGCTGGATTTCCCTAGGAAGGAAGGAGGAGAGATCATTTAATTAAAGCACAGATTTGGGTGTCAGGGCTCAGTGCCAACCTCTGTAATCAACCTCCTCTAAAACCATGAGCACATTTCACTAAGGCTCTGGGGTTAGCTAGATGAGAGCAACTGGTATTTTCTCCTTATTAAGTGGTAGACCCAAGGCATGCCACCTAACTTGCTTGTAAATACCCAACTACTAATAAAATTCAACCTAAAATCTCAAAACAATTCACTGCCACACGTGCACTCAAGAGACAGTGCTCAGAAGATTAACGTTTCAAAACTAAGCTCTCAGGAGTCGAGGAGCTCTGGCATGAAGGTTGCCCATGCAATCGCATTTGAGCCCTCTGGTGCATTCACTTAAGGATATAGTCTTTAATTACTGAATTGCTTTTGCTGCCAACAATTCATTCAGCATTCTGTTTGACAGGCTTACCCAAGGCATAGCAACTCAGTATTCAGTTTTACCTGCTCTGGTCATAACATGGCCATATGCATTATTTACTGAATACTGTTAAGTCCCAGCTTGAAGTACAAAAATTCTTAATTTTGTTGGCAGATTTCCTGTGGCATTTAGCATTAAACACTCACATACTTCTGAAGCAGGGTTATTTATTTTCATCATAACGCTTTTGAGGAGAGGAGTCCTCTGCTTTACAGTAAGAAGTGAGACTGTGTAGACACACTAAAGCCAAAAAGTCTCCACTAATTTGAGGTAGCAAAGTTAAGATGTCACAGGTGTCATTTTTTACAGAGCATTCTGCATTTCAGAGAACTTTGCATCCTCAAAGTGAACCAAAATCTTTACTGGCCTCTGCCACAGCAGATAACATTCAGCACTTTTGGGGAAAAAACAAAAACAATCCCATATAAAGACACATATGCAATCAGAGAAACATTGTAAAAAAAAAAAAATGCCACTAGTGATTTGTACCACTTCACACAGAGCAGTTTTCTTCAATGGCAAAAGAAAACAAAATCTAACACCAGCAGTCAATAATTAATTTCTCTAACAATAAAAAGAATCCTTTTTTCTTTTTTCCACCAGTAAAAATCCCCTGCATTTCTGCATTGAAGAACAAATAGTTCTACCACACAACAGCCAGCGATTCATCCCCTTGAAAGACTTATCCCATACACTGAAGACAATGTGCATGCACACGTGAAGTGCTCACTAACTCATGAACCCCTTAAATAGGTTCACTCCCTTTCAGTACCTCTTCAGGCACAAAAGGTCGCCCACCAGAGATCTGAAGAGATTAAAGACAGACAAAACTCCTGAGTTATCACATTTAGGCATTTTACGCCGACTAGTACATCCCTCAGAAACTTCACTGATAATTTAAAGCTTGACATTCTCTTGGTCCCATCAGTTCAGAACAGTATTTCAGTATTTCCACAATATATTTCACTATTGATAATAATAATGATTCTTTGTAAGTCAAAAAGTCAATCAAGTGTAACCACTTCAGTGAAACCTGTCAGCCTATCCTATAAACATGGCTTTCAAATAAATAGAGACAATCAATCAACATTCACATATTCAATTTATTTCCAGTACAGAAACTGTAAACCTAGGAGCTACATATAACATGGGTAGATATCATACAAAAAATATTTCAAATTCTTTAAGTAGCAGCTCTCAGTGAAAAGTGAGCCATTATCTACAGTGTTACTGCCCAGGGATAAGCAACATGTACTTCAAGAAGATAATTCAGAAGTGATTAAGAAGTTGTGCTTTTGAAAGACAAAACAGAATATCTGCATGGGGAATGTACCTAATATCTATAACAACAGCATTGGCAATGAAAGTTTCAAATATGCAACAGCAGTGACACAAGGCACCAAGTCTCAAATTCCTTGCAAAATATTATAGCAGCACTGTACTTATTTGTGTTTGTTACTCCAAGAGTTTTCCTAATAGAGAGGTATCAAAAGAATGAAGAAATACAGTTCCATGTCTTTTTGCATATTCAAGATAGTATGAAAACGTAGTGGCTTATTACCACAATTCTTTTCCTATCAGGAGAGGCCAGCAAAACTATTCTCGAGAAAACAGGAAAGCATACTTCAGTGAGATTAATTTGACACTTTCCTCCACACATTATGCATTTATTTTAAAATGCAGATTCTTAACAGAGAATATTTATTAAAAAGTATGAATAGTCATTTGAGTTCAAAAAGCCTAATAGTTTTACTGTTATTCTTCACTGCATAACAGTTTTAGAAGATTCTCAAAAGATAATTTTGCATTTCTTGTCCACTTAAAACTCTTATGGAAATAAACAGGAAACCTAACCAGCAAAGGCAGCAAATTATTTTAGAACACATTCTGATAATAGCTTGCTTGATCATCAATCCACAACACAATATCCTAAACTCCGAAAAACAACTCGGTGATAAACATGTGTGTTTACACATGCACAACTGCACATCAACTTGCTATGCAGGCTATAAAGAACGTAAGAAAATAAATTATATGGGTATCTTATGGCACACACGAAGTTCAAAGAATCTTTCCAGAGGAGAATTCATGCCTTCTGAAGAGGTACTGGCTTTTCCTTTACATATGTAATCAGCCATTCTATTGTACTTACCAATATTTTGTTATCCACTTTATCTCCCTTGGTTTCCAGCTTTACTTTCTTCTTGACAGAAATTTTGATTTTCCTCCCAATAACATCCCTGACACTTTCTGAAACAAAACAAAACAAAACACCTTAATTAAGTACTTTCAGCATCAACACAAGAAGGAAAGAGGTGCCACTGTTGCATTTCCAGAAAGACTCAGGTGCGTTGTTCAACTGCTTGCACTCACGGGAGTCTCATGTACACACATCAGTACTAAACACAACCTAGCACATGTACAACTTTTTAAAGTATGCAATCCACACAACAATTTATGTCTACTGTGATAGAATTATCGATTCTAAATACCAGGATTCTAAACAAAATTTGATATTTCTTTCCAGGACTACTTACATATCAAAAGCATTCCCAAGACAACCCCCAGCACAGCTTAGCTCTACTCTGGGAAAATACAACAGATTCCTCACTTGCTATTATTTGTACTTGAAAAGCTTGCTACAGCAAATTAGCTCCTTGCATTGCACAAATTCTGGCCTGTTGTTAATATCAGGGAGGTTAATTGGGTCAGGTAACGGAAGAGCAAAGTGTTCGCACATTTTGTACTCTGCACATTTAAGCTGCAAAGCAAACCAAGCAGACTTCCAGATAGTAACACCTGACAGCTCTGCAGTGCATGCTGTGGAAAGCAACATTGGTCTTGGTCCAAGTCCCAGTGACAATGTAGCCACTTCATAGTGCCAACACCAAAGTTACATGAGTTGCCCCAATGTTTTAGTAGGTACATGCGTAGACACCTATACAATCTTTGCCAAGGACGAAACAAACCAGCTTTTCCCCTGAACAATTTCACCCTGGCCAGAAGGGAACATACAACTACTGACACTGATGTAATTGAGAGATAAACAGAGGAGTTCATCTAGAACAGCCAATTTGGCACCTTCAGTAAGTTTCACTCCCCAGCTCCCTCTGAAAGGGAATGAGAAGGGAATCTTTTCAACACATTAACCTATTTCCAGCCCTACAACTGGCATCTGTAAAAGGCAAGTCTACACCTTCTCCAGACACATACACTTTGTCCTCATTCATGTTTAAGTGTAAAGGCTAAAACTGAAGATAATGGGCTACTTCCAAGGCTTTTAATTATAGTGCTCTGTATAGGGCTTTTCTGCACAATTTTCATTCAGTAGTCAGAAGATGTTAGTGCAAACAACACACCACTTATTAAGCCTGGATGTTTAGTCCAGGCCACAGTGTTCTGCCTGCAGGGCAGAAGGGTGTGCGAGTCAAGAAGCGTGGCTGGTCAGAAAGGCTCTTCACCAGAAAGAGCTCTTTCTGCAGAATCGGCATGTTTTCCCCCAGAAATTTTTTTATTTTTCCTATCAGGAAACAAAAGCTCCTTGGTAGCAGTGACTTGCCTAGTGAGAAGCCTGTCCCAAGCAGCGGCAGCCCCATGGCAGCCAGCCAGTGCGACCAGCTCCCTGAGCAACCGCTTGGTCAGGAGCCAGGTTGTATGCTCCCGGAGCAGCCAGGTAAGCGAAGCCTGGGGGGAAAGTCCAGCTCGATGTGAACTGTTCTCTCAAGGCTTCCTCTCCCATGGGCAATGCCTAATTCTAGTCTTTCTGTCCCTGCGTGGGAACCCAGAAGCGAGCTGGCCACAGTCTTTTTCATGAAATCCTATCTCCTTGCAGAAGGAAAGGTATTGCTGCTGTCTCTGCTACTTTACCTCAACCTGCAGCCTCTGCCTTTCACTTTCTCCTCTCCCACAAACAGCTCCAAGTGCCTGCATCTAGCAAGGGACTTCCTCCTGAAGCCCCAGCATGGAGAGACCCACTTGCTTCCCTTTGGTGTCCCACAAAGACGAAGTGGGAGGGACTGCAAGACCAACAAGCCATAGGAAGAGAAAGGGCCTGGGACCCCAGACTCCATAAAGCATCAGGATGTCAGCTCCTTCCAAGGCTCTATCTGCCTGAAAGGGCTGGAAACACTTCTTCAAAGAGTTAAGATATCCTCCATGTGACTGAGGACACTTCCCTCCACACGGGGTGGCAAGTGGATTCACTAAGTAAATTTTCAGAGTCAGAGATGGAAACATAACATTAAGGTTCACATTTTAAAGTATTCATCCATTTCTAATGCTGGAGACTTCAGACACCCACACCTCGAAGGAGCAGATCCAGGTGAGCAACAATAAGAGAGGTTTTTTTGAAGACTATGACCTATGAGACCTGACAAAGGTCAAACGGGAAGTGAGTAACAGAACAAAAACTGCAGCTCAAACACTCTTACCCCCAACTTAATCTCCACACTCCAATGACTTAGCATTAAAGCACATTCTTTCATCCTGTTCTCAAAATATGGTTACTACAAAGAAGTCTGTTTAAAGGTTAAATTTTAACATGCAGACACCAAAATACTGCTAGAAATTAAACCAATCTACATGAGCAGATCCACACACCCCAGAAGAGCCCTTGACAAAGAAAGCTGGATAGGTGCAGGGTACCGGGGCTGGGGGGTAATTCTTAATATTGTCCAAAGCCACGAGGAGGGGATGTGTGAAGATGCCTATTTTACTCTTCCCTGTAGTATGCACCAAATCTCATTCACAACACTACAGTGCAGACCCACAGTAAGAAATACCACGTATTAGCGCCTCAAACTTGACTGGCCATTGTAAAATATAATAAGTCCATGATTTTGACCATAGCTACTCCTAAAACACTTCTCAACTCATTACTTCTTAGCAGTGAGATACAGGCTAAAGTAAACCACATGGTTTGCAGACTAAAAGAAGAGCAAAATAGAGCTATTTTGATGCTACAGAAAAAAAACAATCTGTGGCAGCTGCAACTGTCCATCCAGATTTTCACCAGTATTTTATAAATGCTAAAACCAGCTGCTGACTGACAAAAGTGAAGGAAATGCAACACTATAAATTAACTAGGTAAGGTCTGAGGAACCGTATTGAACTCAACATGTACCTTGTTGCCAGACAGATTTCTGTTTCCATTAAGGCAACAGTTAAAATTATTCTAATGCTGGCGAGATCCTTAGATGGCTCTACAACAGGCAAAACCGCAACTACAACCAGTGGAAGTTTGGTCCGAGCGAGGTGGCTGAGGACCCGGAGCATCAGACCTGTTACCCCCAAATGACACTGGTTACTCGCGTACCGCGATAACGATCCACTAACCCCATTTATCAGAAGCTCCCCAAAAGCCATGACTGCATTTTCAGGGTCCACGCCATCACCTGTGATTTCCTAAGCGTGGACTATGCAGCACACGGGGGGCTCGTGTGCATGTGGTCATAAAACTTTAATTACAAATACCCTCACTCCCTCGTACGCACACAGGAAAATGAGTCTTAAACTACGCCAAATCCCGGGGGATAAATAAAAAAATAACGAGCGGAGCCGCAACCCGTGCCTCCAGGCTGAGGCGCTCCGAGGACGTGCCCCGGGCGGGCGGCGATGCGGAAGGCACGGGGGGACGGGGCAGCTTCACCCGCATTCCGCCGGCACCGCCGCGACAGACCCCTCCGGAGCGGGGGCACACGCAATGCCCGGACGCGGTTCGGCGGGTGCAGCCCCTGTCCGCGGCCGCCTCCCCGCTGCCCGCCGCAGCCCCGCAGCCCCCGCCCGCCCATTCCCCGCACGCAACAGCGCGGCCTCGCCGCCCCCCGCCGGAGTGCCTCCAGCCCTCCCTCCGCCGCCCCGGCCAGCACCCGCGGCGCCCCCCGCGGCTCCACAGACCCATCCCCGGGGTTACCCCAACCCCTCTCCGGCAGCGCTGCATCCCGCGGGCGCGCACGGCGGCCTCCAAACTTGCCCCCGCAGCACCTTCCCCCGGGACCCCCCAGCCCCCCAATCCCTCCGCCATGCCCTGTCCCTTACCGATCAACTCTTTGGGGACGTCGGAGCTCTCCTCGGCCATGGCGGCGGCGCTGCCCGGGGGTGCCCGGTGGCGGGGCTGCTTCAGCGGCGCGCCGTCCCTGCGCCGGGCGCGGCGGGCATGCACCCAGCGGGCGGGGGAGGAGGGAGGGCCGGCCGTGCGCCTCGCTGCGGTGTGAGTGTGTGTGTGTGTGAGTGTGTGTGTGCGGCGTGCGAGCGCGGGCGGAGGGAAGGGGCTTCTCCCGCCCCCCGTGGAGCTCGCTCCCCCCGCGCTACATGCCGGCCCCGGCTGCCGGCGCGGCCAGGAGGAGCATTCCCAGGGAGGGATGGATGGCCCACAGGCGGCCGGTCAAGCGCGGCGCTCCGGACTCACGGCGATCCCCGCGCCGGCTCCCTCCTCCTCCCCTGAGCGCCGCCCGGCTCCCCCCGCCCGGCACCGGCGGGAGGCGGTGGCGGCTGCCCCCGCCCCGGGAGGGCTGGCGCCCTCGCCCCGGCCCGGCCCCCGAACCGCGCGGGAGCCGCCCGCCCGCGCCCACCGAGCACCCGGCGACAGAGCGGGAGGCAGTGGCGGTGGCGGCCCGGAGCATCGCCCTTAGGAAGCCATCGCGGCGAGGGAGGAGGAGGAGGTGGTGGAGGAGGAGGAGGAGGGCAGCGGGCTCGGAGATTCAGCGCGGCGACGCCGGCCCCTCCTTCGCCCGATCCCCCCGCTCGGCGCTGCGGCGGGGGCCATCTGCCGGCGACCGCGGGCGCCGCGCCTACACCGGCCCGGCCCCCCCGCCGCCGCCACCGAGGTACCACCTGAGGCAGCAGCACCACCGGCCCTCCCCAAACAGACTCTGCCTGCCTCCTGCAGTTGCACCTTCAGGCTTTGCCCCGCGGGAATTCTTCCCTGGGTTCATTAAAACACGCGTATGATGTCAAGGGGGTGGTTGTCGTCGCCTGGGAAAGGGGTTACCCAATTTCTTTCAAGAAAGGTTGGATCGGTTCGAGCCCTGTAAGAAGGTAACCTTTGGTCCAGAACTCGTCTGCCTCTCCCTGGCTCCTCCACCTTATCTCCATAGGGACGGCGGCTGCCTCGGCACCTGTTGTGAGATAACGCCATGGCTAGATACAGCTTAGCAAACTCCTTGTGCAAGGGAGCCTCAGTGTCACTGAGCCTGTGCTGGGATGTGAAGGGGAACCGAAAATGCCTCCTTTCTCAGAACCAAATTAAAATCCACGAATTGCAGCATTTTGCTTGTTGCACTTTGCCATTGAGAATTTTTGTCACGCGTTAACAGCCACATTATAGAAACACAGCACGCGAGCTGCCTAATTGCACCCATAAATATAAGCACGGAAAGATGCTTATTGGATGAGAGCGAAGGAGGAGGCTCAGCAGCCCTGGAAATCCTTCGCCTTGCTTCTGGTAGGGATGCCTGGTTTCAGTGAAAGGATCATTTTCACTGCAGCAGGACTGTGATTGGTCGCCCTCCATCCTGAAGGGGTGGATTACTGCATAAACCTCGTATTTCAAGCACTCTACAAGTGAGTAGCGGATCTGGTAGATCAAAGTCATTTATGTCTAATTAAGAACTCTGAAATGCATTCAGTGAGAGCAACAATGTGAATCCAATAAGAGTTATTTTGCTGGTAGAGTACCATACTGCCACACTCTGTGTCTCACAGGCATATTGTGGTTTTCAGAAGAAACATGACCACTCTCAAATTGGTGTCACGTCTCATGTAAATGTATTATGTTTCCTCGTGGCTCCAACTAGATCCCTATATAATGTCAGAGGTGATTTTAGCAACACAGATACAATTACTACCGAGATGGCTACAATTTGCTCTCCGTACGTTTGCTGTTTACATGTAGCAAATAAGGACATTCATTAAAGAAAATAAACAAAGAGTGAATATATTAGTAAAGAGTCTAGTAAGCTGTGCACTTTTAATATATAGCAATGTCAATCAAATCTTACCTGGATATGAATACATACATATAAATGAAAGGCACTGTATTCCTTTTCCATTGATGATCCACTGCTCTCTTTTCCTTACTGTATCTGCACTCTTTTCTGATGGAGATGGAATACCTGCTGACCTCTTACTTTCCTTTCCTTTCTGCCAACCTTTCCTCTCACCTCAGCAGAAAACCATGTTTCTTCTTCATTGGAAACACACAAACTTACTTACACCGCAAGTAAGGAACATGGGTGTCTTTTGTAAGGAAAAAAAAGAAAAACAAAATTGAGAAGTTCAAATCTTTTCTAATACCCATGAGGAAAAGTCAGATCACAAAGTCTGTGTAAGAAAGGCCATGTAATTTAATGTAGTTACTTCCATATTAAATCTAGTGCCCTGTCTTCAACTAAAACTTCCAGAAAGATAACTTCTCTTACATCACTATTCACCTGCTCTGAAAAACAGATGTGTATTTTTGGTTCTATGACCTCTTACACATGAAGCATGACAGTGGTGCTGCACTACACCACTGCCTTGTTTTGGTCTGACACAGTATTTGAAGCATGGACCTTGCTTCCTTGCCTGCTGCCAGACAACTGCAGGCCTCTGAGCATGCATCAGCTGCAAAAATGATGAGCTCCTTCCTGCCTGTAGCAGTCGGCTGGAATACTGCTAGCAGTGTTCCTACCATGAAATGACCAGCATGGTAAGCCCAGGTTGTGTAAAAAAAAAAAAATAAATAAAAAAAAGACAGCAACAGGCAGGGCCTTTTTGTTTTGGTTTGTGTTTTCTAATTACCAGCACTGCAGGCTAATGACCAGGACTGCCAAGGCTATTGTTTAATTCCTGCTTTGGCACTTAGGAGACTGGACAGGGTTCAAGGTAGAGGAGGTGCAAACTAAACTCAGGTGGATTAGTGCTCCCAAGGCCAGGTTCAATCAGCAAAATGCATTGTTTTGCATTCCTTATTCCCTAGACAGAAGGTAGAACACAACTGCCCAGGCAGGCTGCTGCTGCCTACTCCTCCAGCTACAGTAATGGCTAGGTATTGACACTATAACAATATCAATCTGGTCTGTGAAAAAAAGAATGTTTCCAATCCCAAGGGTCCACCTCCCAGCACATAGACAACTGGACCACCATCCCAGAGATCCCAAACAATCAATTCCTGGAGCCTCCAAACAGAGACTCTTCTCCACAGTTTACAGGCAAAGCCGCACCATGGACAGTTTGCCAGCTTTGCAGGGAGGTATATTTTCATCCTTTCCTGTTGACCCTTACTCTCCACTAGTTAGTTCAGCAGGAATGCAGTTGTCACAGACATCTTCCCCAGTGGCAAGGATGCTTGAAGAAATTCAGCCCCCTACTGCAAGTCATCCATACCTGCTTGCAACTGTTTACCACTTTCCGTGTTGCACCAGTTTGAGAAATTGTTTTACTGTCTTGTAACCTGAATGAGTGAAGGGGGGCAGAAAGGGGATTTTTGTCATTTCAGTAACTGCATTTTAATTGTCTCTTATCCTTCCTCTCCCTCTGCCACCAAGAGGTACATTGGCACAGCTGATGAGAACAGAGGTGCCCAATTTCAACTGTAACAACAGGAGCAGATGCAGCTTGGATCCCTGTCTGATCTCAGTGGCATTCCCCTAACTCCCAGGTGCAGTTCGTACTCTGAGCTGCTCCTAAGCAGTTCTTGCTTTGTTTGCAGGGCCTCCTAACCTCTCGTTATTGGCACTGGTGCACATGATAGCAACTTAGGTGCCTTAGCTAGGATTGCGTTCCAGTAGAATCATAGAATCATCAAGCTTGGAAGAGACCTTTAAGATCACCAAGTCCAACTGTCAACCCAGCACTACCACTGAAACCCCTGAACTACTAAACCGTATCACCCAGTGCCAGATCTAGATGCCACTTAAACACCTTCAAGGCTGGTGGCTCCACCGCACCTCTGGGCAACCTGTTTCAGCGCCTAACCACTCTAAGAGTGACATTTGTTTCTAATATGTAATCTGAATCTCCCCTGTCTCAGCTTAAGACCATTTACTCTAGTCTTCTCACTGTAGGCATGGCAGAAGAGACCAGCTCCCACCTCACTACAATCTCCTTTTAGGAGTAGTAGCAGTGCAGTAGCAGTGCAAAATTGTGTATCACACCTGCATCAGGCGCATGGAGAATGGAAAGAGGCTACATTGTCTTCTGACAGAGCAGAAATCTATGAAGTCATTTTAAAAGTCACTGAAAAGGTAACTTATTTCCCTGCCAAAGGAATAGGATCTGTGTGGTTTTATTGGAAATAATTTTTGTCTAAAGGCTGCTCAAGTTGTTGTAGTTTCTGACATGATAGAAATGCTGATGAGAGTAGTGGGCTGGATCATGTGTGATGATCCATGTAGATGGCTGCAGGGAATGTTGCAACACCCACAACTTACATTTAACCTACAGTAACAGAGCAGGGAGGAACTAGGAGCTTCAGAAGACGTTGATCAGCGAGACATTAGACACAGAAAGCGATGTGGAGGCAAAACTGCAGCCTTTATGCATCAGATTAGCCATTAATTGCATGAAATAACTTTTGAGGGTTTCACCTCTTGCAGTTCTATATAATCATGGCACCTCACACCCTGTATTGACATACAGTCATACTCTAACATACTCTCATTTCCTAGCCTGTCTGCTGCCCTTGTCCTCCTCCTTAGCCTAAATCTCATCTTCTCCTGCAGATAAGGCAGGTGTCAATATGAGTCATTGCCAAGCCATGTACACTATCATAAGGTAGGGTATTTGTAGTCTCAGCTGCTGCATGTCCTCCCTGCCAACTTCTCTGGACCTTGGATTATGGCTTTAGCACTGAAGAACCTCAATCTTTTTTTCCTAAGAAGCAATAGTATGATGTCATTAACATTATGATACGATCAATTGCATGATCCTGCAGAAGCCAGTGGAAAGATTTCAGGTGCCAACAGCAGGTGTCAGACTAACATTCAAGTCACCACACTGCAGAGCAGCATCGTGGTGGGAGGAACCAGGTGTTCCAATCTGATTTGCAAAGCTGCCTTGAAGCCTGGAGCAAAAGCCTGGGACAACTGATAATAGATGGAATGCCTCATAAAAGACATCTCTAGTTATAAATGACCCAGCCTTGCCAGCTGCATTTCTAAGAACAAATTCAACAGAGTGAACAATTTTTCAGCTCTGCCTGTGCAACCCCATAGATATTGTTTACTGTCCTGGTTGAAGACAGACAGAGCAGGGCCAGACTGTCTCATGTATCACAGTATGAGATAGTGAGGTGCTTCCAAGAGATATGTCATTTAAGGAAATATTTTTTTTCAGTCATTGCAATATTATGGATATTTGAAAGACCAAGAGCTAATCTGCCACTCTATGGAAGTATATGAAGCACAATTAAGACCCTTCCAATTATGTCTAAACTCAGAAGTTCATGAAATCTACCCATCCATGCCAGCTTTATTTCCGCTTAGCCTAAAAATAACTTATAGCACTTCCAACTTTGGGCTCTCTCCAGTTTTTGTTTGTTTGTTACAATTTTTACCCAATATATATATTTCTGTTCATTGTGGTGATAAAATTAAATATTATTTAGGCCCCTCACATTGATCACATATGTTCAGAAACTTGTAGGTGTTCCAGCACTTAGAGATCTTTTGATGCAAAACACTAGCTGGGAAAAGAGCAGAAAACAAGCAGCTAGATAATTGCATAGTGACAGATATGTCTTATATTGCTGAATGGTTGGATGCCTTCCTTGGATTTCACCAGTTGAGACAAAATTGATAGGGGGAAACGTGTGTCCTAAATCAGTTCCTATTTTGGCAAAGGAAATGACACACTTGTAAGTAGTCTCCTGTTGTTATCTGTGACTAAGTCTTTTCAAACCCTTTACTCTGTATTCTCTTATGATTATTTCAGTACCCTGAACTCTTGATTTTAAATAGGGTGAATATAAACACAACAGTAAAGATATATGTTTTGATAAGGCTTACTTTGATGGTAGTGTTAAGAGAATTACAAAGATGCCTCATGAAAATCTTAATAAGAAAAAATCAACTCAGAATAATTCTGGTTACTCTGCTTTATTTGAAGGAGGAAAGGGATAAAGCCAGGCTCACTGGAGATAAGCCTGAGGGCAGCACACCAGTGTTTGAGGGACAGTGCACTAGCGAGGTCCTTACCTGCTCTCTCAGTGGAGGTAGAGGATGCAGATTCCTGCAAGGGACACTGATGTGTTAGAAACCATGGAAGTGGCTGAGAATGGTCAGGTAGGAATTTGGGCTTCTCCCTCCAAAAAAGGTGGTAAGACCAATATCCCAGCTGAAGTGCATCTACATCAATGCCTGCAGCACAGACAATAAATTAGAGGAACTGCTATACACAGTACAGCAGGAAAACCATGACAAATTTTCATGACAGAAACATGGTAGGATGACTTGAGCAATTAGAGTGCTGCAGTGGATGGCTACAAACTCTTTAGAAGGGATAGGCAAGGAAGGAGACTCAGTGGGATAGCCCTGTATGTTAGGGAGTGTTAGCCCCTGAGCTGAAAAACAGAGACAGGGAGCAGAATGAAGCACCCAAAATCCAAGGGGAACTGGTTAGCAACCTGCTACACCACCGAGACACACTCAGGTCTATGGGGCCAGATGGAATCCACCCAAGGATACTGAAGGAGCTGCCAGAAGTGCTTTAAATCATTTGCAAGCACTCCTGGCTAAACCGAGAGATACCTGTTGACTGGAGGTTAGCAGATGTGATGCCCATCTACAGGAAGGACCAGAAGGAGGATCTGGGGAACTACAGGTCAGTCAACCTGACCTTGATGCCAAATGGAGCGGATCATCCCGAGTGCCATAATGTGGCACACGCAGGACAACCAGGGGATGAGGCGCAGCCATCATGGGTTTATGAAAGGTAGGTCCTGCTTCATCAAACTGACCTCCATCTATGACAAAGTGACCAAGTCAGTGGATGAGGGAAAGGCTGTGAATGTTATCCACCTGAACAGGCCAGTGGTCATCCCCCTGTACTCAGCACTGGTGAGGCCGCACCTCAAATCCTGGGTTCAGTTTTGGGCCTCTCATGACAAGAAAGACACTGAGGTGCTGAGAAGGGCAAGAAAGCTGGTGAAGGGGTTGGAACATAAATAGGATTAGAAGTGTCTGAAGGAGCTGGGGTTGTTTAGCCCAAAGAAAAGGAGGTTCAGGGAGAACATTATTGCTCTCTACAGCTACCTGAAAGGAGGCTGTGGCAAGGTAGGGGTCAGTCTTCTCCCAGTTATCAAGCAACAGGATGGAAGGAAACAGCCTCAGGTTGTGCCAGGTGAGGTCTAGACTGAATATTAGGAAAAATTTCTTCACTGAAAGGGTTGTCAAGCATTGAAACAGACTGCCCAGAGAAGTGGTGGAGTCACCACACCTGGAGTTATTTAAAAGATGTGTAGTTATGGCACTTAGGGGATTGACTTAATGGTGGACTTGGCAATGTTGGGTTAACAGTTGGAATAGATGATCTTGGAGGTCTTTCTCAACCTAAATGAATCTCTGATTCTCTGATTATTTTATCATCAGTTTCCATGTTCCTCTTCCCTTATTTTTTTTAGAAGGTATATTTGTATGAAACCAGGGTCATTATTGCTTAAAAGCTCATCTGCTTCTGTTACTTAGCTCTCATGAGAAAGCATAATCCTCTGCATATCCCATCACATTTAGTTAGACATGTACAATTTTTATAACTTCAGATGTTGAATTAGGGGCAAAAGCAGATGATTCCTAAATATACAATCTATACTAGCATCTTTTTTTTTTTTTTCCTCTGTTCTTTAAAAGCAACTAGCAACACATGGAAGACCAAGATACTGAATGGAAATGTAACATTGTAAAACATTTAAAATTGGTATGTGAGTGTTGCAGCTCCTCAGGACACCTGTCACTAAGTCAAGCTACACCATTTTCAGGGTAAGTGAAATCTCATCTCTCCTCTACTGCAGACTTTCATCATATCAGTTGTCTCAGCAAGCCTCTTTTTCTTGCCATTGACTCCCAATTTAACCTATCAACATTCCTTGACTGCGTTTCCGTCAGTCCTGTGAGATTAAGTAGTCCCCTAATCGAGGTGGTGAAACATACTCCACAGACATAATTTGTGTTGGCTGAGATAACTGAAGGAGAACACAAATCTTTTTAGCAGTGAAGTGGATGGAATGAACATGTATAAAAATAAATCTGACGTAGTTCTGACCTAAATTTCAAATTGAGCATGATTCTCTCTCCTTTTTGGAAGTTTGAGTTTCTCTCTAACCCTTACTATTCTTATTATTCTTACTTCTTCCCCCGCAGAAACTCCCAACAGCCTTTTCATCAATACCAATACCTTTCATTCAAACTAGCAACTTCTGCTGCAAAAAATATATTCTCTAAATCTCTAAAAGCTTTCTCAGAATCAGAACATTCTGGAGAGGTCAGTGACCATATGGTAAATCACCAAGAGCCTTTAAGAGAGCTAAGCCTAAATGGTGAGACTCATAACCCTTCAGCACACACTGTGATAGCCCAAGAGAAAGGGAATAGAGGATGAGAAGTGTGAAGAACAAGACTTCTTGGACAAGTCTTCTTGGACTATATTGCTTTGGGACCAGATAAAGTTGAACATATAGTGACTAAAGAGAAGAATGGTAGCAAATACATGAGAATTTTAAGTGCAAACAAAGCTTTCTAGCTACATTGAGCTAGAATGTCAGCCTTTTGAAGGTCAGCCACCTTTAGGAGAAGTCTGGGACATGGCTAAAACATTCAAGAGTCTCTGCTTTCACACACAAGACCTGAACTCTGATGTGGGCTGTGGCAGGAATATTTTGTATGGTACTTCTGCTCCCTCTGCACAAGATTTTTCCCATGGAGGAGATTGCACAGAAAAGTCTGAGAACCTGTACTCATTTATGTTGGTAAACTATTTACAGAACTCTAGAAGGATGGTGTTCAAAACTAAAAATGTATTGGTCTTTTTCTCAGACCAGAGCATTGCTAGGCTTGGTAAAGTGCTCTTCAGGAGGACTAACTTTTTTTTGTACTCAGGCTTGCACCCACCCTGCAAAATCCACAGTTATCTCTAACTTCAGGAGAACTCCGTATGGGGATGAGGTCTTTCTATACGATCTCCTAGCCATTTCCATAGTGTACAGAGTTGTCCTGGATGTTTTGTAAAATAAAGTAAGGAACATCAGTCATCCCTGGACAACATATGAAAGTTTTACAAATAAAATATAGAGGATTTAGTAAGCAGGGAATGTAATGTGAGCAAACTGCTGCATTTTCATAATACAAAACAGCATCAGATGTGGTATTACAATGTAGTAGGAATTTACTGGCAAAATGAGATTGCTATTTCTGGGTTTGGCCATAACAGGATATTAACAAAAGGGTTGACTAACACAGTAAAGCTGGGGTTACATCAGGTTTTCTGCATGGATATTATGTCAGCAGTTATTTGGAGTAAATTATCTAAAAAACACTGCTTTTCATGGTCAAATTATCACTCTTCAGATCTGAAAAAAATTTCTGTGTAATAGGATTATTACCAACGCATACAACCTCCTTACATCAGTGTACATGGATAAGTTCCTCTGAGTAGTTTTGCTTCCACATATGACCATTTCAGTCTTACTGAAAAATAGTGTCTTTAGGCTATTAATTCTGAGCCCTATTTCTTATTTCTAAAAGGGCTGGTATTTGGGGACAAATGCCACCACTGAACCAAATGTGGTGAGAGGTTTTGGTTTGCTAAAGGGGCAAGCAACAGTTCTTGCCATTCATTGTGGCCCTCAGGGTACCACAGGGAAGCCCAGCATCAGCTGACGGGCCTCATTTCACACCCCAGTTAGGTGTTCCACTCACCAGCAAAAAAGTAAATTTCACATCAGTAGCTTTAGAGAAGCAGGAGGAACACTGCTACACCACATGTGAGAAAAAAAAGGTTGTATTTATATTAGTAAATTGAATGGCCCAGTGAGGAGTACCAAGACCAGCTCTGCATCCCCCAACACAGAAAGCATGAGGACCTGCTGGAGTCCACATGGTCCAGAGGAGGACCATGAAGATGATCTGAGAGCTGGAGCACCTCTCCTATGAAGACAGGCTGAGAGATTTGGAGTTGTTCAGCCTGAAGAAGAGAAGGCTCCAGGGAGACCTTATAGCAGCATGCCAGTACCTAAGGGGGGCTTGCAGGAAAGTCAGAAAAGGACCTTTTATAAGGGCATGTAGTAGACATGTAGTAGGACAACGGGGTGGCTTTAAACTGACAGAGGGCGATTTTTAAGGTGCCTGCCAACCCAAACCATTCTGATTCTGTGTTGCTGGATGATAAGAATGATGAGCATGTGGTGGTTTGTATCTGTGCTAACGAGTTCCCTTAGCCTTCAAAGGGGTATGTGGAGCATCTTTAGTGACTAAGCAGTGACAGAAAGTTGCTAGCTGGCATTTGTAAAGCTCAAACCCAGGAGCAGCTTTTTAGTGCAATACTTGTTTTCCAGGAGCTGAATAGTGTTCCTGACACAGTTTATTTCTGGAGTATACACTAAGCCTAAGCATGCTTTGTCTCTCCTCCACCCTGGACGGTGAAGGGGACTCAGAGAACTTCTCTAATGCAATGAAATCAGTGGACATTTTGCTGCAGAGGCAATGATCTCAAGGCAGCAGCACCAAAGGAACACTTTGAGAAGGAAAAACACTTCTAAAATTCCTGAGATAAACCACAAGTATGAGGAGGTTGCAGAAGGAAAGCCTGCCATGAAGTTCCATGGCATGCCCTCAGCAAAAACAACCTAAGACATTTCTGCTAACCCTATTAGCACTTTTCACAGTCACTTGCCTGGGTGTACTGGTTTTAGCCAGGACAGAATTAACTTTCTTTGTAGCAGCCTGTACAGTGCTATGTTTTGGGGGTTTGAAGAAAATCATGGTACGTGTTAACTGTTGCTGAGTAGTGCTTGCACAGTGTCAAAGCTGCTTTCATTTCTCACACTGACATACCAACGAGTGGGATGGGGCTGGGTAGAAGGTTTGGAGGGGACAGAGATGGGACAGATCTGAGCCCTATGAAGAAAGGGACATCCCTGACAGTACAATGTCATGATCAGCAATTAAAGCTGGGGAGGAGTTTGCCAGGGCTGCTGTTGCTTGGGGACTGGCCAGGCATTAGTTGGCTCATGGAGAGCAATTGCTGTTTTCTGCATCAGTTGTTTTTCTTGGGTGTTTTTTTGGGGTGTTTTTGATTTAGTTTGTTTTGTGGTGGTTTTTTTTTTTTTTTTGGTTGATTGTTAGTTTGTTTCCTTTTTTTTACTTATTAAACTGTGTTTATCTCAACCCTATGTTTTCTCACTTTTGCCTCTCCTATTCTCTCCCTGATCCCATTGGGAGAGGGAGTAAGCAGCTGTGTGGGGCTGAGCTGACCACCAGGGTTAAGCCACAACACCAGGTTTCTCCAACTCTTTGCAGTCCTGTTCAGTAATCCAGGGACAAGGTCCACATGAAAAACAAGTCAGTATATCATGATACTGAGATCACATTCATAAAAAGCAGAAGCTCCAGAAAAATCACAGCTGATCTTTTAACTTGCTGTGAATGCTTTAGACCACTCTTCCCTTTCTCTAATCTCAAATCACCACTGAAAAGACCATACACTAACTGAATGTATCTGTTATTAGGAAAGAATTGCACACATACTTCCTCAGAACATAATCAGCAATCTGCAAAGCACAAGTTTATGAATAACTATTTGCAGTTTCTAATCTCCAGCTAGTATTTTGATCTCAATTACAGATGTCTCCCAGCTAGGGGAGCAGAAACAAGACTGCATTATTTAAACCAGGACATAGAGATTGCAAATTGGGAACTGTATGGCTGGCTGCAACATTCATGATTTGCAAACTGTGCTATTCAGTCAGGGATATAGGTCAAATGGTATTATTTCTGCTGCCCCTCTGGATAATTTACATAACAAACTAGCACAACAAGAACAGTTTATTTCACAATCAGGCTGAAGTTTGCTTTTAGCATAGGAGTACACAGTTCTCAACAAGTTCAAGTGCTCAAATGATCTCTGAAAACAATTACGAAATGGTTACTTCCCCAGTGGAATCAAAATCTACTCATGAATTTTGTTAGAGATTTTGGAAGCATTTTCCCCAGTCAACCAACCTTGGCTGTCATTTTCTGTAACACCTTTCTCAAAGCACAAATATATCAGATTATTATGATTATGTGCAGTAAAATAAAACAGTGCCAGGGATGAGTTAATCTTTAATTTTTTTCATCTTCATTTCAACAGAAAGGATCCATTTAGCAGTCTTCAGTCTGCACCTAAGTGGTTAATTTACTGTTCAGAACAGGTTTTTATTACCCTTTCTTCCTTCATTGCCTCACTGCACACACGCTCATCTTTTTTTTTTTCCTGCAACTTGATGCTTTTGGTTCCTTTCACTATGTATTATCTGCTACTGGCAGTAATCTTAGCTCTTCAACTGACAGCAAAATTATGAGGTTCTCAGTACAAGATGACAATTTTCCTTCCCTCATTCTAATTCATTTGCGCTGTCATCAAGGAATCAGCGTCATCTTTTCAACACATTATCAGCTCTCTGATGATAGAAAGCGTTAGCTCCCCATTCTTCAGCAAGAGGTCAAAACCGATTTTTGTTTTGTAACAACCCATTAAATTTTGTGCTTTGGAAAATTCCGTTGCTCTCTGATGTCAAATACTTAGGCCGCTGTCTCAGATGGCACAGAGGGAGGAGGTGGTTTGCTGTGAGATACCAAGTGACACAGGCAGCCAAGAGTCTTTCCTGGAGAGGATTGTGATCTACCACCAGCCTTTCTTGGCTGATTACTTTCTTTCTTCCTCTTTTTTTTTTTTTTTTTTTTTCCATACTCTTAGGAAAAGTCTCTTTGTTTCAGTATGCACACAGAGGCTCCTGGCATTGTTTTACTAGCTTTAAAATAGTTCTTTAGCTAAATATTGCTGTAGGCTTTTTGAAAGTAAAAAAGATCTGGTTTTATACATTCCCAGACAAATCAACACAACATCCTATCAGAGACAAGACCTAGTTAACTTTATGCAAATATTGAAGGTCACCTCTGTATCTTAAACAAGGTGTTCACACTGACTTGATATAGCATCATGTGGCCAGTAAAAAATTATAACATAATTGTGTGCCTCAATAGGAAAAGGTATGTACCTGCACTATTTCTGTATACATGGCATGACTTTATTCAGTTTTCTGTACAGATGAACTTATCTGGGTAGACAAGTGAGCTCCCTTATCCCCAGGTATCTTTATAACAGGAAACCTTGGTCAGTGTTACGCACGTTCATTTACATTCAGTGTAACAGAAGCTGAAAATCTATATCAGACAACTGGCATTAAATTGTTCAGTGAACACAGTTGTTGATGGGTGTACAGGCAGATTACAAATAGGACCTTAAGTAAGCCTGGCAGCAGACAGAAGAGTTGGTAGAGAGTGAGAGGCTGCGCAGACCCTGCCAAGGTCCCCAGGCACTGGAGCAGGCCCAGGTGACCAGTTTAGTTCAAGGACGCGTGAAGCTGGCAGTGTCTTTCCTCATGCTGCAAGCAGACATATGGTCCTGGGTTTTCCTACCTCTCTTTTAATTTCAGCACTTTTAAATATGAAGGGTAAAACTTGGAATAACTCAAAACCAAAATAAGGAGAATGAGAGATAAAAACAACCTGGTTAAAAATATCTCAAAGTGTGAGTACAAGGTTCAGTACAATATGCATACTGCAATATTTGCAGATAGGGCTGGGAGAAAGCAGAGGTGGAAAACTGTGGGTTTGGGTGAAAAGCTGAAGAGCTAATTCAGCATTCACCTCAGCACTGTCAGAGCCCTGGCAGAGAAACCAGCAGGACTCCTTGAGATCTGCAGCAGTGATAGCTCCTGAAGGAGGGGATTTGGAAACGACAAACCCATACTCTTTTGGGGGAGAGTTGAATGACAGTAAAAATCCCCACCAATATCTTGAAAATTTTGAGGAGATCCAGCTTTCTTCTACTCCAGCTATAAACAGAACAGCCACCATTGTCATCATCTCTTCATGCCTCTCCAGGGAGCGTTGGGTGGTTCCTGGGGAGGCGTATGGGCACTTCCTCCCCCTGCTGAGCAGGAACAGTCTGACACAAACCAGGCTAACTGCTCCTTTCCAAGGGCAGCGTTGTAGGCACAATTCCCAGGAAACTAGGAGCCCCTTTATTTTATTGCTGCTACCCTGGGAATAGCTGTGCCTATTTCCAGTTTTACATCACACAGCATCCAAAATTAATGTTCTTTATTAAACAGCAAAATGTGTGTTGTCAGTATCTCAGGGTGAATACACATATAATTAGACCTTTGGCAGACCTTATTTACATTTTGCACCTAAGAGTGATCTTCAGATTTTGTCCTATGGCTGTCCTTTATTGTTTGATTTATTTTTTTAGCTGTGATTCAACAAAAAGAGGGAAAAAACTGCCACAAACACAAAGATTTCACTCCTCCTCACTCTTCCCAGCTGCACACACCCGATCGACTCATTTCCTTTCTCAGCGAAGGAATTAGGCCCCCGTGATGCTCTATTTCCAAAACAAGGATGTTCAGCCATAAAACTCTTGCCTCTGTGTTAGGAAAAATATGCCAGAAGTCCTTGCTGCATGGAGAGAGGGACAACAACAGTTAGTTCAGGGAGGTGAAATACCTGCCAATGTACTTAACGCAACGTGTGCCTGCACACTGAGTGCAGTATGTGCCAAAGCTGCTGAGCTGTGAGACAGCAGGAGATGCACACCCCTCCAAGCATGGATGCTCTGGCCAGATAGGGGTAGAAGGATATGGCAGGGGATTGGAGCTGCTCACTGAAGTCTTTTCAGTGCCCTATAGCATTTACACAAAATAATATATCCTGAAGCAACCCCTTGCTTCATTCAGCTTAGGATCCTCCACTCTTTTTTTCCCAAGGGCATTTAACTATCATTTGCTTCTCATTCCCTTGGAATATACATGTAGTTTTTGCAATTCCCTTGTGAAGTGCAGCTTCTCCCTAGAGACCCTTCACAGAGCTTGCAATGTTTTCTGTCCAACAATGATTTCCCCATGAAATAGGCTTGATTTGAAAGGGAAAGTGTTTCCTTGAGCTGCCAACTCAGTCAAGTCTCCAGCAGCTGAGCTGGCTTTCTTCCATCTTTGGCATCATAGCTACTAATCGAGGGTCGTGCTGACAAGCTCCAGACTCTGGCTGTGCCTGTGTGACCGTGTGGCCATCAGCTGACGCTATCAGTGACAGCTTGCTGGATCTGGTGGCTCTGCTACAATCACATGGAGGAACCTACTGCAACGAAGGCAGCAGGGCTGGGGGTTGCATGTGTTGCGGAATGGTGCTAAAAGGCATTACAAGCACTAAAGACTAACTGATCAGGAGATACCTATCCAGGTAGAAACACATAGTCTTTAATTAATATTTAGAGTGTGGATGCACTAAGAGACTATTCTGCTGTATACTGGATAGAAAGAAGTTTTCTCCCCTTTACAGCTTTTTCCAAATGTGGAAGAAATCCCTAAAGGAAGACCAAAATGCCTCCCTCCCCTCTAAAATGACATCATGGAACATAAATTCATGCATATTCACAGAGGATTTTACTCACAGGGGAAAAAAATATAGCAGTACTGAAAGAGACAGTTTAGAATACCACCAAATTACATGTGCTATGTAATTCATATTTTTCCTCTTCAGCAAATCAGCTCTATTCTCTCCTGCTAGCACACAGTGTCAGTACTTGAATGCAGAACTGCCACTTGGAGCAAATGAAGTTTACCAAGGAAACCCAGTGGGAATTCAATGTCCAGTAGCTATGGTAAAAGGGAAAAATGTTTTTGCTATATTTCAGCTGGACTATTTAGTGCCCTGTTAGGATTTCTGAGGACAAAAATGCTGTTTATACAGCATCAGTTGGCAAAAAGGTGCTTCATTACTAAAGCCCTGTTGAAAAATCTGACTATTTATCAGATGTGTAAATGGTGCCGAGCTTTTTGAAAGCCTGGCTTTTCCTTTTCTCATTTGTCACTTTTTTTTTTTCTTCTGTCACTTGTTCTTCCAAAGTGTTAAGTGTTTCTAGATGTGTCTCTAGAGCTTTCTTGTTTTTTGCTGATCTTTTTCACATCTTCATGAAATAGACACATGTGAGAGTGCAACTTTTTAACATATCAAAACTGAAATATTGCAGAAAAATAATAATGGATTTGAGTTTTGATTTAATCCATTAGCTATGCAGAGCTAGAGCTGTGTATCTAATACTGCAAAGCATGTACGCGATCTCCTTACAAGATGAAAGGAGAAGACTTTGTAGTTGAGCTTTATGCTTGTCCTTTGCATTACTGTCTTTTCATTCTCTTTTTCCCTAACTACCATTGCCCCTGGAGGAGCCATAAACTTTGCTTCAGCTCTGCCTGAGAACAATATACCAACCACTAGTTCTTCTCGTGAGTAAGGACTGACACCTTGTGGCCAAAAAGTGCTAAAGAAAAAAAAATTCTATTACATTTTGAATCATATAGTCATTCCCTATAGGCCAAAGTTTTCTTAAACCATCATTTATTTAGCTCTTTAAGGAGCCTAAGAAATATCAGTACCAATATGGGCTTATGCTCTTTCACTTATGTTTTTATATGGTTAAGAATGATTAAACTTCTGGTCTCTGAGGGAGAGAAAATACCTTTGGAGGCTTTGCTCCTCTAGAAGCCAGATAGGGGTTTTCTACTCCAGTCAGACTATCCTTCAGGGAGAAGACAGCTCAAGGATCATCTCACTGGGAGACTTCACTCCCAGTTTTTTTGCCAGAATTTGAGGAATATTTTTTCCTCATGAAAGCATTTGCAAGATCTAGGCAAGTAGTAGTAGTATGATCTCACAGTGGACTTCGCTGAGACTATTAGCTCTGGGTTACCAGCCCCTCATCAGACTCTTCCAGGACAGACCTCGACCAAAGGAGCAGAAGAAATGTGTGAGAGAGCCACCATTATCCAGGAACAGGACAAGTTCTGGCTTCTTCAGGATGTTGTTTTTGCTTCTGCTATAAAATTTACATATAGACTCTGAGAGTCTCTTTAAATCTCTGGTTTCTTAATTGTTGTGCTAGCAAAAAATAGGAGTCAAAGTCTTTTTAGCTCAACAAAGTGGAAGTCTAATGGGCATGAAACAGTCCTTGCTCCGAGCCAGCATTTCCTCCTGTGTGGTGATTTATTGTTATAGTTTTAATTGCAGTAACTCCCAGGAACTCAGTGTTCTGGGCTTTGTACTAACAAAGTATTTGAAGGTAATTAGACATCCCCTCATGTCCTCTGTGTCTACATGGTGGACAAGAAGTGTCAGCTAGGCAGAATGGGTTAAAGCCAGTGATGTGAGCTGGGAAGACAAGACAATAAGACTGAAAGGGAGAAAAAAACAGACATTCCTGCTCATTCATCATGTTTAGGTGATGTCAGAATAGAAACACTTATACATCAGCATGAGAAAGGTGATTTTTGAGCAGAGACATCAGAGAGGGTATGTATAACTTCTTCAGGTATTGGCTGGAAGTTTTTCCCAAGAAAAAGGGATAGTGAGGAAGACAATGCAAAAAGCATCTTGCTGCTCTTGAGAAGTTCAATGGGCCAGTCCAGAGACTGGCAATGAAAGTGTTACCTGACTCAAGGTCAGTCTGTTTTCCCTGTTTTGCAGAATGTACAACTTCTCCCAAAGTACAACTGCCATCTCTTGAAGACGCCCAGGAAAAAAATAACTGACTTTTTCACGGATGACCATTATAATGATGCAAATGACCATTTGTCCCCAGCGACAATGTTAGCCACTTTAACCTGTGCAATAAATGAAGTCAGAGTGACAGAGATTTCTCAGCTGTGTTGCCTTTTGGGCCTTAAGATCACTTTTGAGTGAACCTTTATGAACTTAAGAGCCGAAAGACTCATCCAAACCTCCCTCCTAAGTGAAAAGCAATGCATGCTCTCATATTCCCACTTTGGAAGAACTTGCTTTGCATGAACATTTAGCTTGTGCAGGAGTCCTTTTGGACATCACATGTTGTCCCAAGATACACCAACCACATTTCAGGTCAATAGCAGTAATATCTCTGTTTGTAGGTCTCATGTACACTACCTAGTACGTTATTCTCTTTATTTTCTCTCTTTTAGGTGATGACAGCTCCTTCTCCACTCACATATCACATCAACCAAGTCAGTTCTCCTGACTGGAGCCAGCTGTGCTCAGGATCCATTCAACATTTTGGAGCCCCTGAAAAAGGCTGATCCCTGCACTAGTCTATTCAACTGCAATGAACTGAATATTTCCAACACTGTGTGTATACTTTCACATAAGCTGAATCCCATGTCAGTGCAAAGCTGTGGGGCTTGCATGCACAGCTGTATGTCTGTCAGTCTGTCCAGAGGGTGTTGGATTGATTCTCTGCCAAACTAGCTGGCAGCAGCAGGTGGCACTCGAGGCTGGTAATGCTCCTAAAGGAGGACAAAGGATGAAACACCTCTTGATGACCAGCGCAGAGAAAAATGTACTCACGTGGGGTTTGTGTACAGTTTTGGTTATGGCCAAACCTGAAGGGAGAGGAGCCTCAGCATTTCAGAAAATAGGTCTAGGACAAGAACCAGGAGTTATTAATTTTCAGGACTGGAAGGGCCTTAGGTACTTGGCACTGCTTTCTCAGATTAATCCTTGGAAATCTTTCAAAGCACAGCTGGAGAGGGCCCTGAGGAACATCATTTGACCCTGATTTGAACATGGAGTTAGACCAGGGGACTTGCAGAAGACCCTTCCAACCTTGATTTTTCTGTCATTCTCTGAGCAAGCTGTGTGACATGTCAAAACAAGCCTCTGAACAGAAAGCTTTCAATAAAGCCATGATCAGGGTTTTCACTTTGAAGAGAAGCTCAGGCCTAACTCACAGTTTATTTACATCATATTGTAAATGCTATCACTCTGCTGGAGACATGGGATGTCTCTTCTGGAAGTTTTATTGCAAATATTTGAAATGTAATTTTCAAGTTTCACCTTCTGAAGCCTGTAAATGTCAGAATTTCAGGAGGAAATGAATGTGCCTATGGGACTGAGGCAAACTATTTTTGAAACGACTTTGCAGACTCAACGATTTGTTTGTATTTTCTGGATGACCATTGATGTGCCTTCACAGCAGTGCGCTGAGTTGAAGTCTTTGATTCCCTGCAATAAGCCTAAAAGATTATTTTTATATAGTCATTTGTTCTCGAGGGGGGCAAAAGGGGGAAGAACCAATGCCCAGAAATGTTTCATCAGGCATAATTTTTTAAGGCAGTCAGTGAGTAAAAGCATCTGACTCATGAGAGAGCATAAGGAAAATGTTCTGTCAAACTGTAGAGTAGCTTAAACCCATTTGTCTCCTACCAGGTCTCCTCTGCAACCTCCGTTTGAGAACATAACAGGTCAGAATACAGGTTTAGAGTTCTTTGGCTTTGAGTCATGCCATTAGGATCTCCATCAGATTTATAAAGTCAGAAATCATGAAGGCAAATGACTGCACTGAGGCTCCATATGATATTAGCTGCAATAGGTATGGACCCTTTGTTTATGCTCATTTCAAGAGGTGAGCTGCACCTTCTGACAGGATTATTAATAGAGGTAATTTGTCTTAAGAGGTAGTGGATTGTAAATAACTCATCCTTAAAAATCTTATTATTAGTCTAAGTGCTCCCTCTTTCTCTGTTTAACGTAACCAGATATGTTTTAATTATAGGAGATAATTAACCATTCCTTATTCTATGGTATATTATTAAAAATTCTTGAAGCATAGTAATAGTGTGAGCTTTCTCTGTAATATGGGACGATACACTAGTGTGCTTAAAAAGCATAACTGTACAAAAGAAAGACATAAATTTCTGGCCTGTGAAGTTCCTGCAGTGCTATGTTTAGTATTGGAGTCACAATTGCCAAAATGTAACTTTAAAGAGAAAAATACGGAATAATAAAAATATAGTCAGGGCTGGAGAAAGCAGTGATGTGTTAACAATCAGCACATATTTTAAAAGAATTATAATAGAAAAAATAGCTGGAAGAATACAGAGTACAGCTACAACCAGGAAATTTGAGATTAAATTAATAGAAGAGATGACTAACAAGACTATCAGAAGTGATACTTTAAACAAGTAAGTAAAGGAGCAGGCTTCAAAGGAAAAGACAGAAAGCAACACAGTAAATTTGGGAATGGATATCACTTAAAAAGCATACTTATTCTTGATTAAGAGGCTTTTAGAGTGAAGCCTACTTATCTAATAAAAGCATAGCTACAATAACATTGTAGTAAAGTGTTCTAAAGGTTCTTAACAGGCACAAATTTGCTGTATACTTTTTGGTGTTCTGCTTAGGTGCATCTTTTCAAGGAGGAAGACTACAGTACAGTCATATTGGGACCTTCCATACGAGCTCCACTTTTATTTTTAGGCATCCTCTTTTGCAGAAATGCAATTCTATCCACCTTGAGTTTATCCATCTGAAAAGGTTTAGCAGCTCTTTTAGTTCTCACACCTGTGAAAGTCTGGATAGCCTGAAAGCCTGGCTTAATGAACCTGCTTCACTGCACCAGGTATCTGTCTGCAAGTGAAAAAAAAGGAAGTTTAGGAAAACACTAAGGAAACAACAGATTTTTTTTTTCCTTAAGTA
>NW_020955389.1:846690-878740 GCF_003031625.1 Empidonax traillii | reverse complement strand
TTTTTTTTTTTTTTTTTTTTTTTTTTTTTTTTTTTTTTTTTTTTTTGTCAGAGGTGAGCTTCCTACAGTGTTTCTGACTCAAATCTATGTATGCAAGTGAGAAGCATCAGATTATTTCTAAATCCTAAATGCTTGGTGCTTTATGTCAGGTCGTGTAGGATAGTTGAGCATAGAACAATAAATCTCTCATAGCTACCTAAAAAACCTTCTTTCTGTACAGTGGTGTGCCAAGTTTATTGGCAGCGAATTCAAAATGCTTGCCAATCTCTGACATTGTTTCTAAAAATATTTTGTATATACGTAATCATTCAGTTGAGATTTCTGGAATGATTAATCCAATTAATTTTAGAAGAAATTGCCCACAGGCCAACTAGTAAAATGCAAGGAAAAATACTAATTAAGATCACATAGTGAACTTTAGTAACTAAAAAGAAAATACTGTGTCTCCAAACACAGAATTTGTCCTTGGTCTCTTTGTCATGCCTTTTAAAGAGTATATGAAATTTCCATCACGCTTTAAGTTAGTGTGAATAAGCCTGTCATCCCATCTTCCCATTTCTACCTTTCCACTGAATAAAGAGTTGCAAGAGGCAGTCCATTTAGCAATGACAAAATCTGAAAGCTTATTTTCCACATATTTTTAAAAATACACATTGAGGTCATGGCCCCACTGAAATGTGCAGCTGGAGGAGAGGATGAGTGGGAGGTAGAAACTGCAGCTGGAAGCAATTTCTCCAGTGGCACGCCCTGGCCTGGCCAAGGCTGCTTTGGCCCCAAAGAAAAATGGTCATTTAAAATCGTACGTAGAAAAGGGTGCCATTTTGACCACCTTTTTCCTTGTGAGAAGCTCTAGAACTAGAATCACCCACAACCACTACAGCCTGCACAGTCCACTGATGATATTATTCTGGAGAAATTATTTATCGATACCACGGTCATATAAGATTCCCAGCCCTGTCCTATCAATGTGCTACCCTTCACAGGTTTCAGTCAGTTCTTGATGAGGGATGGAGTAACTTTTTTTACCCTGAACCCTTCAGAGGGTTAACTGCCACAGTCAGAGTGAGGAAGACAATAGCTATCGCAAATGTTTGCAGAGCAATACTAATATTGAGCCTACTACAATTGTTAAAGCCACTGTTGCACCACTGGCAGAGCATCTCACAGTGTTAGGTCAATATGGGGTTTATCTACCCAAGATAGATGCAAAGAGGTAGCTGTACAGCTAAACATATACAGGGTATGTGTTTTCCACTTTAAAGAACTTAAGAAATGTCCCAGGTGGGAGACACGTATTAATTTAGCCATTGCCTTAACTTTTGATAAAAAAGTTGAAAGTATTTTCTTAATTCTGCAGGGTAATTCCTAATTTCAGGGAGTTGGAAAGGCAAAAGAAAAGCACTTCTCTATTAACTAATACACATAGTGTGTAAGGACCTGAAGCCTGCACTTCAGTATTTCTCCCTGATATTGGAATGAGAAGTCATTCCTTGTCATAGCTCAGCCATGCCATGGAAAGCACCTCTGGACAGAGAGCAAACTCTCCAGGTAAATTCTGTTTTTGAACATCTGTACATTCTCAATGATTTCAGCAAGGAATTAAGTATTTAAGGAGAGAAAGCACTGTTGGACCTGGCATGCTGGATAACACAGACAATCCCATCCCATCCCTTCTCCTTGTACTGAGCCAGCCAGTGCAGGATAGGGTGGTTCAGCTCTAAATTAGAGCTTGTTATCAAAGCCTGAAAATTGATTGCATTCACTAGCTAATAATTTCTTGGGCAAAATACTACATCAAAGAATTGCATTTTAAAATAAATAAATAAAAATTATAAATAAATAAATAAAAAATATAAATAAATAAATTAAAGAAAAATAAATAAAAGGAAAAAAAAATTCCTTTTCTGAATTGAAAGCCAAAGGGAACTGGTCAATAGGTGGCACAAGAAGAGCACAGGACTGCACTGCAGTATGAGAGCTGAACAGCCAGGGTTGCATCCTAAGCCAGCAATGCTGCCTTCCTCACTGCCCGCCCCAGTATTTATAAACCCTGTTAGCCAGTGATTTAACTAACTAAATCATTGCACTGAAGTACACTGAGTGAAGGGCTTAAGTGGAAGCTCTCCCTGAAATGCTACTTAGCCCATCACTGAGTGCCCTGTGTGCTTTTGACACCCACTAACATCACTACATTGACTGCTTTCAGGCATGAACTAAGATTGAACACCAGTGTACATCAAAATAGACACCTGACAAGCCATAGTACAATGCTCTGACATTTAGCAAGTTTGGGGTTTGCTAGCTTGAAAAATTTTTTCTTACATCACAATCAAAGCATCTCATGGTCTTTTAGAGTGATGGGGGAACATAACTCCACCACAGATCCTTTCTGCTGAGGAAGAAGGTTCATTAACTGTGTTAATTTATCAGCAGTATGTTAAGGAAGCAAGTAGTAGACCCACAAGTCAGGGCTTGAAGCACCAATTTGAGGCCATCATGATCTGCAGGAGGTCTCTGTCTTGCCAGAGAAATAGCAGCAGCCGCTGGAAAACTACATTGCGCTAGGAGGTCAATGGTAAGCATTGGATTGAGCAGTTATACTTAACCTTAGAAATGCTGTGATGACGAAAGGATGCTGCCTTTGTTGGCTGATGCCTTCACTGACTGTTGCCAAGGTTTTTCTTGCTGACTGGAGTTACAGAAGCAGCATGCTTGGGTGTGAACTGGCTCAGCAGTTCCTCTTTCTTCTGTGCAACTGCATGTGTCTTCCTCTCCACCAAGATTTTAAAGTAAAATGCAGAAAGACACATGTACTTGGTGTCCTGCCTTGTGACTCTGACATGCCATCATTCATTTAAAGAAAACGAGTCGGAGGAAAATTGAATGGGTGATGGTGCCAAAAATGGTGTGTATAATTAGCTTTTCTGAATGTCTCCTTTGCACTTTGGTGCCAGAGGACTGCACACAAATCACCCAGAGCGTTATGAAGAAAATAATATTTAATTGGAACCAATCAAATGTAAAAACTGACTTCTGCCTACTCTAAGGTAAAAATACATCTACAAACAGCTTATTCTAAGCTTAGGTGTGTTTGCGATTAAAAAAGAAAAAAAAAGGAGGAGGGCAAACATCAAATACTGAAGAAAACAAGCTATCATCAGCACAAATATACTTGTCATCGTAATGTATTTTCCTTAAATAAGCAAAATTGAATGCTACATAGCCCATCTCTTATATTATTCGATTCGTCTGTACAATTCTAAAAAGACAATTATAAGCACTATTTAAGCATAAAATACACCAAACCCATCATACCTTTCTCACTTCAAATCTAATTTCTCTTTCCAGCCCACACATACCTGCTGTTATGTCTCAATTTTTGCTGTAAATTATGTGCATCAGCATCAGTGCAAGTAACTGATGACACTGAGATCACAGCCATGCTGAATTCTAATCAAAAAGTGATTTTTCACCACTTAAAACTCCCTCAATTCCTATTTCCTTCTTCCTCAAGTAAAAGAGGACAGGAAGCCTAATTCTGAGATATAATTTATTGAAGATTGGAAATATGTTGGGATTGCCAAAGCAGGTGAGACTGGACATAGTGACCCAGGAATCCCTTTCAGTCTGGTACAGCAATGATTTCAGCAGACCTGAAGCATCATATAATGAGTCCTTCTTGACAGGAACAAAAATAGGTGATGGTGCCTGTTGAAATACCGGACGCATGTTGGTGGAGAAAATAACCTGGGTCAGCTGCTTCCTGTTACACCAAGTGTTGTCCACCATAATATACGGTTAATTCACTCTGACCACTCTCCAAGCACCCAGTGACACAAGACTCAAAGCGAATTCTTTATATTTTTTAAAGTGTTTCTGCACCACCCTTTACTTTTGTTTCTGATCAGCTCCAAATGAATAACCTGACCTGACTGTTGCCTGGCAAAATGTAATGGATGTCTGTGGAATTTCTTATCTTGACTTGACAGTGATTTGTGGTTTTAGTTTGAAATCTCTAGACTGTTTGGGGTTGTCATACAGAATTTAGTGTGAATTCCCAGTGTGGATGAGCTATGCCTGGACATTAACTTAACCTTCAGGGACAAATAAGAGTGAGTTTTTCATATCCCAATAGGGATTCAAAATACTACATTTAGTCCAGATCAGGATGAATCAAAGAGCTTTAAAATGAAGCTCAAATACATCTGCTGGGTTTTGTCTATCATTACAATGACAGCACAAGATTTACCTGCCTACATCAGAAGCAAAAAATCAACGACGGCCCTTTGGATGACCCTACTATGAGATTCAAATGGCAAGGAAACCTGAAACCCTGCCATCCACTGCTCTCCAGTTACAGTGGCGCATGTGGCAGGGCTTGCTGTCCTGAGTCTAGCCTTCAGTGGTCTCAGCTGCACGTGGCAAGACCTGCCACAGGCAAACCTTCAGGAGTCCTGCTGGGGAAGACACAGCTTATGTATTTGCAACACAGCTCATGGATTTGCAACACAGATCGTGTGCTCCAGACTTCTTAGCTCTGCTCTTCCCTGGTAAAGGGTGTGTGAGGTGTGTGTGTTGTGACCTCTTTCTTGTGATACAGGGAACATTTAAGGTAAAACCCACAAACGTGTTTGCTGAGGCAAAGCTTATAGGTATGAAAGCAGGGACCCAAATTGTCAACTCACTGGAGAAGAGGCCAGTGACAGGGTTGCAAGTGGCACTCCAGGGATTACTGTAATAGCAAAACTGAAATTAGAATGTAATTGAGAAATGCTGGCCATCCCTACCAGTGCAGCACTGACACGGACATGCTGAAGCTGTACTGCCCTCAAACACTCTTGGCTCCACTGTTTCCTCAGAAGGCAGCAGTGAGGTTGAGGTTTCAAACACGAGGCACGGCTTTGTGACCAGAGCGCCTATGGGTTTCTGCAAGACTCCCTAACACCCTTGGATCCCTCCTCGTTCCAGGATCCACACAGCGTGGCACTGACCCACAGTCGGGTGAACTTCAGCCCATTCTGTAGAGTCTGGAAAAGGCCCCGTTCTTCCCACCCTGGGAGGGCTGCACTGTCCTTGCCTCCCCCTTGAGCTCGCTCTCTCCCGGGACTGGTGCCTTGGCTCCTCCACGTCGCAGGTGCTCACGTACACACCAGGCGCGGAGAATCGGGATGAAATTACGTGCCATCACCTTCATGCATAAAACATGGCATGGCGACAGAGGGACGGCAGGGCCTCGGTGGCCGCCCGCCGCATCCTGCCGGCGGCCCGGGGCTTGGCCCGGGGCTGCCGCAGGCTTGCCCAGCGGGGAGCGGGCCGTGCCGGGTGGCCCCGGGGACGGGCGGCCCCTCCAGCCATGGACCTGTCCCCGTGCCTGCACTGGATGCGGAAGCGGCTCTGGCGATGCAGGGTCAGGCGGCGACGGCTCTTCAGTAAGTGTCGCGTCTCGTCGCCCCGCGCACCTCCCTCCTTTTGCACCCCCGTGCCCTTTTCTTCGTTGCCTTGCACCCATCCCACCACGCACATGGACCAGCATGGAGGGAGACCCAGCGGCCGGGCCTAGCCCGCCTTCCCCTCCTCAGGTCCATGGCCCTGGCCTTGGCTCCTGGGGCACAGCGGGAGGGTGGGGGAACAACCATCCTTCCCCATCAGCCCCGAGTCGGAGAAGCCCCTGCTTAGCAAAACCCTGCAGCTGGGGGACTTAATTTGAAAGGGTCCCTTCCTAACACGGCTAAGCACTTTTCTCACATTTGTAAGAAAGTTTTAAGAGGGGATGGTTTGTGCGTTGGAAGGGGAATGTGGAAAAGCGCAGAATAATACCCACCCCTCTTTTTTTTGACCAGCTGCAGGAATCAAAAAAAGTTTGATTGAAAGGAACAAAAGTGGATCAGTGACTTGTGAAATACCACAGTGGAAATGATGTCCTGAACCTTTCAGCGTCTTTGGCTGGTAGAAGCCATGCACATCACTGATGTATATGTGTGTATGTATATAAATGTAGGCACACACATACATGTGTGTATATATATAGAGAGAGAGATCCTTACTGCAAGTTGCTGGGGTATGTTATTCACCGTTCCACCATGGTTTTACTGGAGATAGTTTGTTTGCTTGCCTTGACAGTCCACATATATAGAGATCCAGACACTTCTAGCTGATTTATTCAGGATCCCTTTCAGTTGGCACCTTGGAAAGAAATGCTGCCAGTGGTTCTGCAGAAACTCTGGAAGGGTACTACATGTGTGATGCACAGGGTAAACAGAGGAGATTTCTTTGGTTTGGTCAACTGCAGTGTCTAATCACCCCTGAGAAGATGCAATGCAATGGCTTGGGAAAGTGGGCTGGGTTGGCTGGCCAAATGAAGCATCCTCTCTCCCATCAAGCAGGTGACGTATTGTTAAAGGGATCTTGGAATGAGAATACTGTTCAGAACACAATGCAAGAGGATGAATATGATAAAATGAGCATTCTGTCTGTCAACATCTCTGCCTTGAATTCATGTCATTTCACTATCCTAGTTTAGCTATGGAGATAACAAGGTCTGTTGGAATTTTTCTAACTCATAGCATTGCAGCATAGACATGCAACTCTCACAACGTGCCATGAGTTCAACTCCAGTTTGCCTTTCAGATGCAAAATATTACTGGTAAATGTCAGAAAGATTCATTTTCCTAGTTGTTGGTGGACTGTACTCAGAGTTCACTGGTTTAAAATGCTTATACCTTTGTTAATATTTTGGTGTGCCACAGCTTTACAGTCAATCTTCTGCTTGTCAATGAAGTAGAAATATAGAAGCAGTTTTGTTTCCTTTCTACTTAGAATTATGTTCACCTTTTCCATATGAAGTTCCCTACTCTTCAAAAATATGCTTTTGGCAGATAGTTTGTGAGTATATATGGAAACTTCTTCTTACCACAACACCTACTTTAAATAAAGTGGATAGATAATTAATTACCCTGTGAATACATATGTTCCTTACTTGTGCTGTCCTCTGAGTTAATAAGAACTACTGCCAAATGTATGCAGCACCACTTAGCTGGAGCTCTAAGAATGGGAAATTTGAGAATGGCAGATGCTCTGAATAATTGAAGGAGGTTTCTTTAGTTGACAATGGTGCTATCTTTGCACATCTCTCAAAGCCCCTCTTTTTTGCTGTCCTCTGCTTTAGGGAAACTTTACGGCATTGAAAAAGAGAGGGATAAAACTTTTTTATTTTTATTTCTTAATGAGTCTGAAAAATGCTCATCACTCAGAAGAGTGTTTGTTGACTTTGTTACTAGAAATAACTTCTGTCATCTTTAATTAGATTGCTTTAGCCTACATCAGTGAAGAAGCACAGCTTTCTGTGGTCTGTGCTGAGGCCAGTTGCAATGGTCTGCTCCTTGCAAGTTCCTTATGTGTGGACTCAGCTTGTCCTTCTTAGCTGCCTTCTGCTGAGGCACTGCAGCAAAACTGCTGTTATTACAGGAGACATGCTGCTCTTCTGTTTTAAAATGTGCAGTTCAAAATTAAAAAAAAAAAGAATTCTAGTAAGGAAACTATTGCTGGCTGGTTTCCAAAGTCCCTATGAGCACAGGCTGTCGCTGTACCTTCTTGTTAAGGCAGTCATTCAAAGAAACAGCCGGCGGACTTGGCGGTCCTTCTGTGCCTGCCCTTGTGGCCTCATTTTACAGCCGAGTCCCTGAAGAAAGCTCCCTGCAGGCACGTGTGCTCGTGGCAAAAACACTGCTTTGAACAAAGGCACATTTTCAAATGGGGAGCAATACTTTCTTCATTTTCCTCGCTGCCTGGCTGGATGTGGCTGTCCCTCTGACCAAGGGGAAGCAACTGCAGCTGGCGCCAGAGAAGCCCTCTGAGAGGCTTCTGACATTCAAAAAATTGATTCTCCATTTTCACCTCTCAGCAAGGGCTGGTTCCAATACTGTGTGAGATATAAGATAGGGAGTGTGAGTTCATGATAATGCTGTAAAAAAAGATTCTGGACCTACTGAAATCTTCTTTACTGCTGGACACTCCTGTGTCCATGCAGATGGAAAATGTTGTACAGCTTTCCTGGAGCAGGGCATCTAGTCTCCCTAGGCCCTCTCAGGGTGACCTGCTTTTACTTTTATTTCCCTTGGCGCAGCTGCAGATATGGTTCATGAACTTGGGGTCTCCAAGACTGCTGCCTGGCTGCTAGGTTTGATTGAAGCCAGTCAGTGGGTTAAAAAATCTTAATGATCACAGTGTCATCACATGTACAATGTTTCTTTAGGAAAACAGGCTAAAAGGGCCTGCTCATGCCAAGGTTGGAAGCTGAATTTGGATCATACTAGTAATATCTGCATGGAACAAGTCTTAAAACTGTATTGGGAAGAGACTGAAAAGCAGCTGTTTGCTGCTACTCCCCAAAATGTACTTGGCTTCTGGCCACCGATGCATGTTAAAACCCTGGGGATCTGTGGGGAGGATGTTTCTTTGGATTTTCCTGAAACTTAACAGATGGAGTTTGCACAGAAAACTCCAAGACTTCACACAGAGAAAGAGGATTGTATGTCCCTAATGCAGGACAGCAAATAGGGAAATTCAGCTGACTGTGTGCTGAGGGGTGTTTTGGATGGCTTTTGCCAGCTTGCTGTGCCAGCCCAATGCTCAGAGTTTGCAAGGTCCCTGGTCTTGAGTGGCCTCTGCGATTCTGCTGGATTGGACACATCTGTACCATTTCAAATGTCCCTGAGAGCATTTGGTAAATGGGAAGAGCTAGGGAAGCTAAAGCAGAAATATTTAGTGACTTGTTTAGAACTGTAATCCCAGCTGGGGCTGGAGGGCAAGACACAGGGTGTCTATCAATATGCTCATCCCATGAGCACTGGCCTCCCACAGCACTGTGCTGGGTCTGGGTCCAGTCGAGGTCCAAGTTTATGTCTGGGTCCCGCCCTCGCCAGCACTGACTGTCAACCCCACAAACTCATCCTGAAGCACTGCCAGGTGGCAGGGATCCATCCAGAGCATCTACCCTGCAAAAGTGGGCCTAAAAATCTGTATCCCCTGGTGCTAATGTAGCTTTCACAACCTGCAACGTTTAGGGCAAGGAATCGATGGCAAGCTTCAATCAAATCTCATTAAGTATTCATCATTAGGCACATTTTCTCCTCACCAGAAAGGCCTACTAGAGTAATGTTGTGAACAGCCCCTTATTATTTCTGATCCAAACTGGCTGTGCAATTTAGACGGGAAAAGGTCTGCTGTGTACTTCAATTTGTTTCCAAGCAAAAAAAAAAACCCAATCAATTGCCACAAAAATCAGAGAAAAGCAAGAAACCAGGAGAAAAAATGTCCTCTGGAAAAGAAAAATGGCAAAAGCATAATGTGTACCTGAACTTCATAGCCTCACAGTATGAAAACCTACTTTATTTTGTGGTTCATGCAGTTGGTTCATAGGAAAAAAAAAACCTACAAGTCACTGGGGTTAGGGAAAGCAGTCCTGAAATATTGTTTATATTCATAAATTGAAATAATCTATAAGCTAATAAGTGAGTCTGGATTTAGACTACACTTAAATGGTAATAAAAAAAGAGTGTGCTGTTTGTCCTACTCGTTCTTGGAAATAATGTAGTTTTAAATTATGTTTTTGTTTTGGAAAGAGAGGAGGAGAATTGTTTTCCTGCAGATAAGTAGGCTTTATGTAATATTGGATACAAGATCTACACTTTTCTTCTTACCTCAGGGAAGTGTTCTTTGGAAAACATATGCTAACGTACCTGAAGGCATGTGCCCCGTGCAGTGCTGTGACACTTGCGTGGGCAAAAAAACCTTTCCACTCACAGGGGTCCATTCAGGACTAGTGGAGATTGATGGATTTCAAAGCCATCCAAGGCACAGCTCTTTGTCTCCTCAGACCTTTGACGTGTGGAAAGAAGAATATGCAAGTATGACTAATATTCACCCATTGCTGTGCAAAAACTCTTCCCACAGAGCTTTTGTTAGCTCTGTACCCGTGCGATGTTAGACTCAATCCTTCAGTGACTGGAAAATCATAATGGGTTTCTAGGTACACTTAGAATAATAATTAAAGTACTGAGAATTTCACATCAATAAGCCTTTCAAAACAACCTCAAGAACATTTGCATGGTTTGGTTTGTTTTTCTTAGTATCACTCCTCAACCATTCATTTTTTGATGCATTTCAGAAAAAGCTGGAGCTGCTTTGTCATTATTCATTACAACCAGGGAACCTGATAGTTTAATGGTGAGTCTGCAGTAGACCTCTGGCAAGGGCAGTTGGTGATGAAAATGTAGTAGATAAGTTTGTATAACATGCAATAATTCAGAGGTACCAATATTAAGAATACCCAAGGAAATGGGTGATAATTGCAGTTGCCTGAGGAAGACAGATGGAAACTTTTGTAACTTAAACCAGTAGCAATAGTTATTTTGTTTGTTGTGTCTTACCCCTTTCTTTGAAGGGCTATACTCTGTCTTATTATTATGTGCTTATTACATAAACCATCCTCCATTTCATCCTTCTGGATGCAACAAAACTTTAATTCAGCTTCTCAGCTGAATTATCAGCAAATCTAGTAACCCTCATGCAGAGCAATAGAATTGTCATGCTCAGCATCAGTTAAGAAGTGGTGTGCTGATGCAATAGCTCTTATTGGAACGGCACTACTGCTCCTCACTCTCATATGACACAAGCTTACAGATGTCCTGTGAAGCCTTGTCAGGGACACCTTGACCTTAGGAGATAACTGCTGAATGAAAGCAAGGTGTTCAGCCACTAACCTTCTCCCGGCACTCATGGGACTCAGAATGAGTTTTGTCTGAGTATAAAACCACACTAGGCAAACACCAGGGGCAGTGCAAGGAAACAACTGCCCAACAAGCAAATATTTCCCTTTTTCTTTGCACTAAAACTGTTATATTCATAAAGTGAGAACTTCACTGTTTTTGCTGAACATTTGTAAAACCACAAGCCATACATTTGCAGAGCAGGCTTCACTGCCTAATATTTTGTGCCAAATAGCTTTTGTAAAATAAAATCCATACATAAATCCAAAGAAATTAAATCCCTGAGTGGGCCTAGGGCCAATGTCACTTAAATCCCACTTAGACTGTACTTAGAGGTGGTGTGTGAGTCTTGTGCTATGCGGGGGAGATAGGAACTGCCCCACAGCATCTTCTCCCAAGCAGAGGCCACAGCATGACCTCCAGGTCTGAGCATGACCCTTAGCTACTGCTCTGAAGATAAAAGGAATGCAACAATCTGGACATTTTGTACTGCTTGCTGCTGAATTACCCCACTGACAAGCCTTAGTTCCTCCCCTCTCCTTCCTGAAAACTGTATTGGCTTAGTCTAGTACCAAAACTTTCAGATGACTAAAATTTTTTAGTCAAGATAAATCCCTCTTGCAATGATCTTCTAAAGAGGGTTTCAACCCTAACTTTTTTACAAAATAGGTAAGGATTTAGTAGTCACCTGAAAATAATAGTGAGCTGTTCCAAAGCTGATAATTTAAACAGGATGGTTACAGTGTCCACTGTATAGGCACTTGCAACCCTATGCCAAATACAATGACTACTTTAGTTAAGCCTTTTAGCTCTGTTAATCCTTTCCATCTGAGTAAGGAGTAGCATACTGGAAAACTAAGCTGGAAAGCAAACAGAAATGATGAAAAGGAGCAACAGATTGTGCCTGCACAGAGTGGAGGGGCAAAAGAAAGCGAAAGACACCTAAGAGTCTTTAAAAGCACTAGTACCATCACCAGGTATGGAGTGATCACTATACTGTTTTGAGAATTCCAGATAAAAGCATGTAGTTTATATTTTAAAATATAAGAAAGAAGCAAACTTAGCACTTGTCACATGAAGACTTAAACCCAAGCAGCATAAATTAACCATTGGGGTAGACACTGTGACATGGTGTTTGTGACGAAATGTTTTTTGATCCCTTGCAGGTTAGGATCCTGTACCATAGACAGCAGTTGCATTTTTTCAAAGCCTCTGAGCACTGGTGGCAGCTTTCCAACAAAGCCACCAGATCCTGAAGTCCTCTTTGTAAGTCACCCTCAAAAGCCAGCGTGGGCTGTAGTCGCCCACGGTTGAGCTCTAGTACCTCTGCAAGAACTGGGTGTTTCTCTTGAGGAGAATAAAAATTGCAGAAGTATTTGTAAAGTGTGTATTAATTAATGGAAAGCAGCTACTTTCTAAGTGATGGACAGCTGTAGGGAATATCAGTATATGTCGCACAAATTCTGGGAGGGATACAAACATCCTGTGGAGTATTACCATCACACTATTAAAATTGAAAAATACTTTTCATTTTACTTAGAGTTGCCCAATTTTCTGAAATTAATTCTTCACTTCTAATTTTCATATCAGTTGTTCTTCAACATCCCCAACCAAAAGGTGCTCTCATATTTGTGACAAGTAAAGCTCTCCACTTTCAGAAATGTTACACTACTTGCTCTGATGCAGAAGTCAAATTGCTGTGGTAAATTCTCTGGATGCAAAGTATTTGAAAGCAATACAGAAATGAAGCTCAGATTTCCAGTTTTGATTTTAACATACAGATTTTAGAACACCAAGATAAAATTGAAAAAAAAGTATCAAGGAAACAGTCTGCAGTAAAATAATAGCAATAATCTTGTCACCAAGTTTGTAAAACCGCTCAGTTGAAATATCCGTTATATGCTTTTGCATAAGATGAACAGTCCTGTAATGTTTTCACACAACCATGCTTCACTGAAGATAGGCCTTTCTGTTTAATATAAAATCTGAGATAAAACTTGAACCTTTATGTTAAAACAACATCTGTTGCATTCACCAAATCTCAACAGAACACCAGACTGACCCACAGTTATGGAGGAGAGCTCTGCAGTGCAGAAGTGTCTACATTTCCCACTCCTGATCATCCACAGAGCACAAGAAAATTGGCGTGTCCCGGCAGGAGAAAACACAGACAGGAACCTGAGAGTCTGGCCAGGTCAGAGGAATCATCTTATGGAAAATATGGAAGACAAACTAACTCCCACAACCAGCTTTAGCCTACTTAGCCTTTCTATTTAAAACCTGTACTGAAGGGAGTTCAGTATCTGAGAGGGTTTAGTTTTGGGGAAGGGATGGGCTGATGCATAATTAAATTATTTCTAGTTTGGAGCGGCAGTACAAAGCCAGGCTCCTGCACTGAGTTCCTAAATTCTAACCCAAAAATGTCAAATCACCTTGAAGCAGAAAAAATAAACTTCTAAGAAGAAGGTAGACAGAGCAATTCAGTTTGCCTGTAATTGCTTGTATTTCCTTTGCTTTTCTAGTGCAAGAGTGCTGGATAAATCCAGTACAATTAAAACAGAACTAATTAATATTTTACCTACACATACATATGGGGGCTTTTTAATATACTCAGATGCTCTTTAGAAACACTGAAGTATTGCATCAAGTTTTTCAACAGGAATTGAGAAAATGCCAAATCTTGTTGTAGAATCATACAATATCCTGAGTTGGAAGGGGACCACAAGGATGACCAAGTCCAGCTCCTGGTCCCAACAGAATAGCCCCAATGTGCCTGAGCATTGCCTGACAGCATTGTCAAAACAGTTCTTGAACCCTGTCAGGCTTGGTGCTGCAACCACTTCCCTGAGGAGCCTGTTCCAGTGCCCAGCCACCCTCTGGTTCAATCAAGGAATGGTTTGTATTGGAAGGGACCTAGTTACAATCCCTCTGGCTTCTTGATGCTGAGATAAGTGCTAGCTGGTGATACCTCTATAACAAAAATTGGCACTGTATCAGTCCTTTTTATACACACGAGCTCTTGAGTGAACTATTTCTTGCTCATTAACACTGTGCCTGTGGTAGTAAGCTTCATAAAGCCATTTCCAATTACCCTTTGTACAACTCATGCTAACAGGGACTAACCTTGGAGCTTGACTCAGGCGTGTTCACTCATGGTGCTTCCTTATGCACCTGTACTAGGAAAAAAAATTAAATTATTGCAGCCCCAAGAAGACAGAGCTGCTTAATACTGAGAGATGTGCTGCCATGGCCCTAGCAGAAAGGAGCTAGAGGGGGATTGCAGAAAAATGCCATTTCTGTGCAATATGTAGGTGGGACGCAGAACTAATCAGTCCAGCCCAGCCAGCCCGGGCTTCTTTTGACATGCAGCTGAAAAGCTGTAAGCTGTCAAGTAGGATAAGGAGAAAAGACTCCTGACATTTTGCCAGCTACATGGACTCCCTCCCCTGCACAGTGATCAACAGCCACAGGGAAAGGCAGTGGATATGCAGGAAGGAGTTTCCACAGCAGGTGCTTGGTTCACAGTCCTAAGCTATCCTAAGTGAGCCTGCCATGCTGTCATTCCCTTCCAGCTGATGGACCAACCAGTAGAAGGGAAGGATGGACTTCTCTAGGAGGTGCCTCTCCTCAATCCAAACTGAAATGCTATCTGCTCAGGTCGTTTGCTTGGAAACGTTTTTAGGTGTATATGAGGTGATACTCTCTCCCTCTTCTCTATCGATTTCTGTGGGGCAGGGGCGAGATGACCGGGAACTTCTCTACTGATACTTCCTCAAGCAGCTCTTAGCTTGGGCAGATGTTGCTTGGTTACACTCTGAATAATTTTCACAATTTGTATTAGAGTCTCAAGGGTAAGAGATTTAAATATATATATAATTAAAGCTGAGATTGAAGGGAACAAATTGGTAAATTCTGAAACAAATAAATGCATACAAATATGTCCTAGCTGGTCTGACTAAGCTCCAACCATGATATCTGAAAAAAATACTTGTAACTTCTTTACTGAAATTTTCCACAGTTGCAGGTCCTGGTAACATAGGACATGGTGACAATACAGCTGAGCTGATCAAAGCCAACCACCCCTGGAAACTGTAAAGAGAAATCACATTAGCAGGTTTAGACCCTCAAAAGATGTCAGAGTACCAAAATCCCTTTGCAAATACCGGCAGAAGGTACCTAAATACCTTTAATGAGCATGACTTTGCGTGCTTCCCCTTCTTGCAACACCTCCTAATCTAGGCAGGTCCCACCAAGCATATGATGTGTATTTAACCTCATATTAGGGGTGTCAGGAAGGACAGAGGTTTCCTTCCCTCTCAAACTGGGGACTGGCTTGTGTCTTGCTTATCCTGCTGAGTCCTCAACTGCTCAACTGCCCCTGCAGATGTCCATGTGTGATATACATGTCATCCTCCCAGCCATGGCTCAGGACAGGAGCCCAGGGAAGCTTAGGAGCTTCCAAAAAGCCGTAAGTTCATCAGGAAGAGTTTTCCTTCAGGACAGAAGACAGTGGTGACTCACTTGCCATGGGACCGAGGGGCTCCTTCACAGGCACTGCCTTCCTCCTCTGTCATCAGCACGTCAGTAGTGTATATGACTACTCTGGAAGCGCAATGAAATGGTTATTTCTAAAACCATGAGCCATATTCAAGCATTATCCAGCCAAAGGAAGGGCAGTAAAAATGCCTCCCTCTGCAGCAGGTCTGCATGGCTTCTGAAGGTGGGCCAGAGCTGCAGCAAGAGCCTGCCCGAATCAAGTCTGAAGGATCAAGCACCTTCAAATAGTCCTCCTTGTTTCCCATTTGGATATTTCATAACTATATGTCTTTAGTGCAGCTGTCTCCAGCCCCCAAACTCCATATGAGTGGCAGAAATATCAGCCCGTGCTGCTTACATTTTTTACGTTTATTGGCAAAGTAAGGGCAGCTTAAGTTTATATAAGCATTGGTAATATACATGCGCTCAGCTTGGTTTGCAAACACTGAATCAAATCCAGATAAAACAGGAAGCTAACCTGATGACCTAAAAAAAGTCCTATTGTGTTTTTTTCCACCCTTTCTAATAGTCCTTATCACCATGTTTTTCACACTTCATCATTATCTAAGAAGAACACAGTCACATATTATTTGTGAGTCAGGTCAGTCATTTGTGATCAGTCATTACTACTGACATTAATATTGTCACTATTTTAAAGATACATTTGTTTAAAAATGCTTTGGTCTTTGTGGCATCTTTAACCTGTTGCAGTCAATTGATACATTAAAATTATGGGAATTTGGGTACTATTGTTATATTGCCATTTGTATTTAAATTTTTTCAATTCTACTATCCATCAACAGAGGCTCTGAAAAGGTCAGAGGGAGGTCTGGTAGACTAAAATCAATCATTTCCATGGTGCTACCCTGATGAATTAATCAATTAGAAGTGTTTTCAAGGATCTTTTGTGCCACTTCCAACTCTTGTGTATTGCTAAACTGTATATTCAAAGAGTCATGCTGCATTAATTCGCTTTTGTGGAGGACGTGCCTTTCTTCTTCTTCAAAAAAGGGCTATTTAGTTGGTTGCAGGAAATCAGTCTTGTACAATGACTGCTTCCCCGGATAAATGGTCAAAGGTGTCTATATGAAGGCACTAGGCAAAGAAAATCCATACCAACAAAATTACATCTTATACTTTATATGTAGTATATATAATAGAAATATTAGATAGTGTGTATATTTTAACATACAAAGAAGATTTGAAACACAAAAGAAAGTGAGGAATGTGAGATCACTTGAAGCTGATTCTTTGGCTAATTGTGCTTCAGCTCTAAGACAAGGGACAGTTTTGATCTCTCACTCCATCTTTATGTGACATGGTATCCTGCCCACACACCAAAAACTAGGTAGTTCTTTTCTCTCTCATTGAATTAAGCCCTGCAAAAATTATTAGTAAAGTATTATCTCTTCTGGAACTATGACTGGAGATCATAATCTTGTTTTCCTGGCACAGGTAAACATGGGCATTACTTTTGTACTATGACACGATTGTTTTGGTATTTCTTTAACTAGCAACCACAATTGCTAATTAAAACGAAAACAAGGTACTTTATGTCCCAGGTATTTTCATTAAATGTAATTTACTTTAAAATAAACCGAACAGTGGCAACAGCAGATTTCACAGATCTTCTAAGCTTCAGTTTCTTCCAGCATGGGCTCAGTGTGTGTGGATGACAGCAACGTGAGCAAGGCTGATGTGCTGGCAGCCAGTGCTATGTGTGCACCGAGGGCTGGCAGGGTGCTCTGGTGGGCACACCCATGGGAGGGGGTCATCTGGGAGGGTGCTCTTCTCCCCGTGGGAGAGGAATGGGAGACCTGCCCTTTGACACAGCCTCAGAGAACCCCTCTCCTGAAAATTGCTCTCTGCTCTGTAAAAGAGCCTGTCCTGCAGCATATGCACCTGTGGGAGGCTTGTGCTCTGATTTTTCATCTCTTTTGCAGGTCTTGCTCTTGCTGTTGTTGAAAAGCAGAAGCTTAAAACCCTCTTGCTGTGGTGGCAGATGGAATTTGGGGGGCATTTATTCCTTCAAGGCAAAAATGTGCGTCCAGCTTATGATTTCATTTGCATGGAAATCTTAAAATGTGGCTGGGTCAGACAAGCTGTGTTGTTTATGCCAGATCTCTCTCACCAACTTCTCCTTAGAAAGTGCCAAAAATAAGAGACCATTTTTTTTGTCTCAGTTGCTTCATGAGAATTTTTCAGTAATACAGAAACACAGCATGTCTGAATAGAAATATGAAGGTTGGTATTGCAAATATCAAATTGGAGGCAAAATAAGGCTCAATAGATGCAAATAGATTGCATGCCTGGTAAACCTGTATGTGCTGCTAAATCCACTTGAATTCCTAACACAATATAGAGCAAGTCCAGTGGTCACAGCTCTTTGGTGGCACATTTTTGTTACAGTAAACAATTAGGGGATTGAGTGGTCCATGATCCCTGCCCTGTGAGATAAACCTGCCACCTTTTCCTTCCACTCTCTGTTGAGTCCCACCAGAGACCTTGACTGCTTATTTTCCCCAGGAAGGGGTGCAGAGTGAATGCCTGCATCCTGTCCTGCCCAACCTGCAGCCATGCTGTCCCCTATACAGGGCCTAACCCTGCTCTCCCAGATGCTGGAAATGAGGACCACTGGATTTGCAATCAGTTCATCACAGACGTAGTGCATAGTCCTAAAGTCTTACAACAGAATGTTTCCCTCTCTGAAGGAGAAGAGAAGAAAGTACTCGGGAGACTGAGACTTTCAGTGTGATACATCTGGTGCTCAGCTACCCCCAGATTATGTCGAATGAAGTGCAATTTGTCCAGCATTTATATCCTTGAAAGTGAAACAACCCAAAATAAACAAACACTGTGAAACTGGGAAAGAATGGTGTAATTCTCCTATCCTTTGTTTAGATGAGGCCAGAAAAGGACTAAGGACTTTTAACATACTGCTCTGTCTGCCGAAGGTTAAACTTGCTGTGACCTCCTTAGTAACAATCACAGTCAACCCCTCTGAGTGAGCCTGTGTATCAGGCCCACTGGTGGGAGATCAGATCTTCTCCCAGATGAAGCCAAATCCCGCCAGTTCTGTCTGCAGTCTGTTACTGCTGAGGTTTCTGCAATCTGTTGGGTGTAGCTCCTGTGCAGCCATATGAAATAAGAAATGAAAAGGTAACAGTCCTTCTCAAAACTTACACAGACTCTTCTTTCATCTGTAGATCTCTGAGAGGAGTTTGGCTCCTACAGCGACCACTTTCATTGCAGGCTCACCCCCCACTGGACTCCAAACTCATGCCCACCTCCTCACAGATGATGTGACCTTCTGCCCACTAATTCAGAAGGACAAGTTTGTCTCTATGAGCCTCTTCCCAAGCCATTATGTAGGATCTAGAGAAACACATTTGGGGAAAACAAGAGGACAAGCCATCAGCAGCCTTACAAAAATGAGCCTCCAAGGTACTGTGCCCGAGTGGACCAGTTCCAGCTCCCTTTCCTGCAGAGAAAAAAGTTTTATCATACTCCCAATACGTTTATATTTGCTAGCTATAAGAAAGACAGCCAACCATCATCACAATGGGATTTGCTCATAGTTATTTATACAGCGTTTCCCTAATACACATCAAAATGTGACCACTTTTTGTCCCTAAGCATTATGCAGCTTAATTTAGATGGAAGAATTAGCACAATTATCATCTGAAGCCAAAAAAAGCCATGCTGGGATGCTTCAGTACATAAAATTAAAATGCAAGATAGGATAATTGCATATATTTTTATTCAGATAGTGTGGCACCCTATAGGCAAGGTATTTCTCATCTATGAGAGTTATGATTTTTATAGGATAACAGCTCCCCAACAGAACAGAAGCATAGCTACTGCTGATAGCTGCTGGATGCTCTGTCCTGGTCCTGTACCCATGCAGGCAGCCAGACAGTTACCCACTGCCCAGGGATGGTTCATGTCCCAGAAACACCCATTTTCAGAAAGCAGAAAAGGATAAAAAGTGTGAGGGAAGCAAAATAGATTAACTGGAGCAGTGAACAACACTGGATACCAGGGAATGGTCTCTGGTCTCATATTAGCACTGGCCTGATCTTCCTCAGGAAAGACCTTTATGCACAGATGGAAAGTAAATGCACTGGGGTATATGCAGCTGAAGAGTTATTCACATTGATGCTCCTCCATGTTAGTTCAATTTCTACCTCCTTATTACTGTGGTCAAGGTTTGGCATGATCTGGAGGAAGCTGACTTTGGTCTCATTACCTTGATTTCCTGATTTCATGCTAATTAGCCACAATAGTTTAATGCATGTCCTGTCTTTTACTGTTATTAAATTATCAGTGATGTTCCTTTGTTAAATACCCAGAGAGGCTATAAATAGAGGTGTTGATAAAAATTAATTCTTTAGCTTGTTTGAGTTAGGCTAAGTACCAGAGACACTCATTAACACCCAGCTACATTTCCTCTTACAAGACAGGGCTTCTGGCACCATCCAGCCTTGTCTGTAGGCACCTATAGCTGTTACCTAGAAGCACTCAAAGTATTTTGGACATGTTGCTAATTAAAGCCCAGAGCTACAAGAGGATTTAGGTGGCACAGGCATCCCTGACAATTGCAAATGTTGAATAACAAAGTGACACAGCTGCTTTGCTCTGTGCCAAAACACTTGCTGGTGTGTGTGGGTGTGTGTGTGTGGGTGTGTGGGTGTGTGTGTGTGTGTGTTAGCAATACCATGACCCACCCAGAAGACCCAGCTGCTAGGGGGAATTGTTTTGTTGCTTAGGTTTTCCTGACTAAGCTCCATTAAAGGGCTTATGGTGGGACTAGATGAGTGCTGGTGTCAACAGCAGGGTGAACGGGACCACCACAAAGCCCATATAAATGGCTTTATCCTGTGAAGGAGCCTCCTCCTGCTGACTAGGGACATCAGGCTGCTGCACTGAAAATGGTCTCACGTCTGAGAGTTACTGAGATATTCAATAGCCTCTCTTGGAGTCAGTAGTAAAACTTTTTGGGGGTGTGCTTACTGGTGAAAATTTTGATGCCTTTTGGTGACTCTTGCGGAGCTTTGATTAGTCTGAGTCTCAGTGCTGCTGACAGACTAAGGAGGTCAGGTTCCACCAAAGTTGCACTGTGGGTTGAACAGGTTTTGTTCTTTTTTGTTTGTGTTTGGTGTTGGGTTTTGTTTAGCCTTTCCATTATGCACAAGCAGACAGGACTACACAAGAAATCAGGAAATTCTGATTTAAAAACACTTTTTGAGATCTCTGTAATAGCTTTCCGCTTCGCTTCACTCACTCTCCTTTTGTGTATCTAATCTGATGTTTGTAACAACTCTTGTAATTCTGAAAATAGTCCTTCCTTCTTGTTCCCTCTGCCACTTGATTAGCGTTGCAGCAATAGTCATGAGGGATTCAGGAATGGTAAAATTAACTTTGGACCCTCTTTCTCTTTGGAGGATGGCAAAAAGACAGTTTAACTGGTAGCCTCTGTATTATCTAGTGACCTACTACAGGTAGATTAGTTATTGCAAAGAGACAGTTTTAAGGTGTCAAAAATAAGACCTAAGGTTTGGTTTGGATTGGAAGGCCTCCTGATGGGAATATCATTTATCTGTGAATGGGTTTACTTGCTAACTGCTGACATTTAGTGTTCAGCAATAGGAATATTTAGGGAGGAGAACCTGGAATAGCAATGAAGCCGTAGTGTGTTACTGAGACCTGTGGGAGGACCGCATGCCAGATACAAAGTATTAGCTTTGTCATTGTGTCTTATTATATAAACTATATAATGGAGGGGACAGGAATATAACCCAGGTCTTTTTACTTTCAGCATCTTCCAAGTCTGTTCTCACACTGTAGGTAGTTGCTCTGTCTGAAAGAAGGTTCCTCACAGGAGATAAAGACACATACTCACTCCCACGTTGAAACTTCTCAGAGCTAACAAGGATGCTAATTAATAAGTTCAAAGTATCTAACTAATTGTTTCAGCGAGACAAGACCAAAGGGGACCTTTTCTTGTCAGCCTACAGATACAATTGGAAATACAAAAAACATGGATTTGGGCACAGAAGCTCTTCTTCAGGCTGGAAGCAGCAGACTAACACCAAGTCATGCGTAATGGAGTTGGGTAATAGCTTCAAAATACTGCAGAGTTTATCCTAACAATGCTAATCATTTAGATATCTCAAGGGAAGAGCATGTCTTGTAACTGTGGAGTAATGGGGAATGCTAGACAGAAAAAGGGTGATTAAGTCATTAGCTCCATCACATAGACAGCAAGAAATAGGTAGCTATCACATTAAGGGCTTAACTCGGATAAGACATGGGAGAATTATTTTGTGCTATGGAATCAATTTCTCAGTTGCATTTATTATTTTTTAATAATAATAGATTTATGAATTTTACTTCCCAGCCTAGTATTTGGAAATATTTTTTGGACTTACCTTACACATAAAAAACCTAATGTATGTCATGATATGCATCAAGAAGGTCCCTGCAGGATGAAACCAGAACCCAGATGCAGAGAGTGCTGATATTGCAGTGTTGTAAAGAATAGCACACCACCTTCCTGCTGTGCCCTGGGCAGACACGTGGCCTTTGGGACATTTTTCTATTTTAGGTGATGTGGTGGGCACTCATGTGAGAGGAACTGATAGTGCTATTTAACACCTAGCAACCTGGTTTCAATAACAAGTCAGCCGACAAAGCAAGAAAAAATTCCTGTTATGGCTGCAACTTGAACATCAGCCTCAAGTGTCCTCAACCCCAAAATGATCACAAGCAGATCATTATAAGTTACCCTCTCTGCATGTCAGTGTGTGAGAGCCTGGAGCCAGTGAAAGGTGAGTGTTAAGTTAATGAGAATTTACCTGAAAGGGGAGGAAAGACTGTTAGACTGGTTAGATCCCAAAGAAACCCTCACTGGCTGCAGCAGACTGGAAGACGAGTTCTTCTGCTTGGCTACATCTGGGTTTTTGTAATCATGGATTGATGTTTGATGGGTTCAAGGAGGAAAATGGTGGTAAGGGAAGGAGTGCCTGTAAATGCCTTCTCCAAGAATTGATTTCTACTCCTATCTATATTTCGACAATGGGATGATTTCCTTTTTCCCCACTTTTCTTCTCCTTTTTTTTTTTCTTTAAAGAGGGTGTTGCCAAGGGGTGTGCTATGACAGCAGGATCCTGCAGCATGTTATTTGCTTCTTCCTAATCAAAATATTATGGAGTTGTTATTGCATATCCCTGCTGTAATTTTGGAAATGTAATTCCCAGCATTTGGGGGATCGCACTCCTCCCTGCCATGTAAACTCCCTAAGCAAATTCTCTGCCAAGTTTTCAAGTGTTCCAATTTCAAGTTATTTTGATCTTATCTCTGTTGTGTTTCCTTAATGTATTTTACTGTTAAAGATTCTTTATCACTGTCAAAAATTACATACAATTACACTCAGGATCGGTGAACACAGGCTGTGCAGTCCAGAGCTCTCTCATTTAGGGAGGACTGAGCAAAAAGTTACCTGGGCTGCTCACTTTGAGGAGAGGCACAGACTTCGTAGCTTCGGTTCGAACTACCGGAATTTTGCTCACTTAAATTAATATTCCACATGTTACACATAAAGGTGACCCCTCTAACTTCAGCTAGTTTGGAGTTTAGATCTTAGTAAAGATTGCTAGGATTTTCTAGTCTAAAAGCTACCAAGTTCTTTCAATAGAGCCAAGCTGACAGGAGCATAAAAATAAAGATGTTGTGAGTTGTGACTAATGCCTCTAAATAATACAATAACACAAATAAGTAATAAATATCCCTTCCCAATTCCTAAAATCTTTCTGTAGAGGTAGGGCATCCTGAGGGAGTTCCCCCAGCAGCTGCCTTTCAGCGGTTGTTGAAATGCCTGCCACGTGTAGCAAGGGCATGGATAGTTTGAGATCCCTTCACACAGACTTGCCTGTCAGTCGTCAGCTGTGCTGCTAAAGATGGCCCCCCTTGGTGCCTGCCAGCCACACGGCTTGCAAACACCAGCAGCAGTTCTGGCACAGCTGCGCTGCCTTTGCTCCTGGCACACAGATTAGTTCAAAGATGGAGAACATCATGTAACAGCTCAAATCTTTATGCTGATCCTGGGGCTCTTCTTCCTTACTGGGGAAGAACTTTGAGTACTTTAGGATGATTACATTTTTGATGATTTTTTTCTTTTTAAAAACATCTTTTCTTAGCTGCTTGCTGTTCTCCCCTCCTTCTTGGATCTCCAGGCTCTTGCAGCCTGGTGCTCCTGCAGCAGCACAGAGTACTAGGGAGCAGTGAAAGACACATTCATCCTAGTGAGACTCAAGCAGTGTAACCCAGGCATTCATTTGCCCTCACACACTCAAAGACCTATTTCCACACCCTCAGTTAAATTCAGGGAGTGGCATACAAGATAGGAAGCATACCTTCTAGTATGGCTGTTTGGAAACCTCCATAGCATATCTTGGGTTATTGAAACACTTCACACACTAAAATGATGCACTATGCACAAAGTGTACTTGCTTAGATATGTTAAGGTAGATGAGGGCAGAGACTGTAATTGATAAAGCAATGAAAAACTGGCTTTAGGAGAAGAGCTTTGGCAACTCCGACCATCCCATGGAGCAGGAGGAATGTGAGGTGCTGAGGTCACAGACAAAAGCACACAGTAAAACCAGAGGGCTTAACTTTTGTACCTTGAGAGCAGCTGAGCTTGCTGCTCCGGAGTGCTGATGGCACTTTGCCCCATAGCAAGGTGAGCACTGCATTATCCACAGGTCACTCTCTCACTGAGAGGCTAAAGAAGATACTCATCCACAGTAGGACATCAGTAGCTCCACCATACCACATGCTAGTGAGGAATGACTACTCACATCTCCTAATAAAACTGAACTTCACACCCCAGTGAAGCAAGCCAGTAGCCATGAGGTCCGCATAGTGATTTTGAGTCCTGCCTCATATTGCCATGCAGGAATGGCTTTTAAAAAGCTTTAACAAACATCCTACATCAGCCACAGTCTTGATAATGCACAGAAAGACTTTGTTTGTGTCAAAAGCACCCTATGATACTATTGAAAGAAGTAAAACATTTATTTATGAGAGTTTTTCTCCTCTGGGGGCTGCTGGGGTTGCTGGACCATCCTTTGCAATCTTGAGTGAGCATTCCCTAGTTTATTCCTTGTCCTTCCTGGGATTTCAAACCTCATGCAGACCAGCATTCTCCTGCTGGGACAGTCATGCAAATAAACAACTCACTGTTATTTTACGACTGTCCTTGATTTTCTCAGTGAGACATTTCTAAGCAGCAAATAATGAAAGCAATACCACATAGCATCATCTCTCTGCACTTGGTTGGAGTGCTCCAGCACTTGCAGCTGGGCACTGCACGTCCCTGTATGTTGGGCTGGCTTAGATATGAACCACCCTTCCTTCCACTTTCTTTAGTTTTAATAAGCCTTTAGTTACATAAAGTATTTCCTTTGCTTATGAAAACTACCAGCAACAGCTGATGCGTGATGCTATTCAGCTGATTCAACCCATTCATTCCCCACCACAAAGAGCATATGTTTTGCCCCTCTATGTCATATATAAAAAGAGTTTTCCCACCAACTCAAAGCTGCTTCATCTGCACACAGTTGCTCTGTGCCTTGCCCTATACCTCTGTACCTCCCAGCAGCGTGTATTCTTGTTACATCTCATGTACAGCATGATATCAGATGCTTGCTAGCTGGAGTGGCCAGGAACAAGCAGAGCTGAAACAGTGCCAAGCACGAGGGCTGAGGCAACACTTAAGCATCTGAAACTTCCCCTGCTGGCAGCAACAAGTATCAGGTGTGGTTTGGGTTTTTTATTTTGCGCAGACCCAGCTGTGAGGTCAGGGCAGGACAACGGGGGATGATTCCCTGTCAGGGTATTGGGGGAAGGGAGAGAGGTGCTTGTGGGGTGCCAAGCAGGGGGACTGGGAGCAGCTATGCCTTGGTTTCATCAAGGAGGCTGCTCACCCATGGCAGTCATCCTGCTGCCCACCTGGTTGAGGTCCCAGAGCCTGCGGTGAATCTGTCCGACCAACCAATAGCATCAACCCCTCGGCACAAACCCAGCAGATTCTGCTCTGCATTCCATTACTATTATATAGTTGAGAGTATGATATGAAACCACAGCATTCATTTCACTCTAGAAAGGGGATGTTAGACTCAAAACCATAACTCTTTTGGACAAGTACGTATTTTTGTTTCTTGAATCAAATAATCTTTGCTCTTGTGTTATCCCTTTGACAAGTTACTCAATAAAAGTCAGGGGAAAGGCTTCACATTATTGCAAATAAAGTCTTCATAAATATCTTGCTCAAGAAAAACAAGAGGGAAAAAAATCCCTAATCAATATATTTCCTTTAAAATGTACATAAATTCAAAGTATTTGCTAAAAGTAAATGTTGTATTGATATTTAGTATTAAACTGCAGCAGGGCAGAACTGGGTTAGACTTTAGGCAACATTTTTTTGAGGGTTCATACCACGGAGCAGTGGGACAGACTGCTGGGAAAGGCCAACACCCCCATCACCCAAGCTCTTAGGGACCAACTTAGCCAGCATCTGTCTAGAGTGGTCTTGCCTTGAGGCAGAAGGATTAATTTCTGCAGTTCTCTTCCAGCCCTATTTTAATTTCCTATGCTTCTATAAATTTTTCCTCTGTATCTCTGCCCTTTACTGATGTCCCCAGTTAGCGCTGGGTGGCAGCCACCAACAGCTCACATCATGGTGCCAAGGCAGGGAGAGGATGCCCTGTGGGGTACAGGAGGAGAGAGGAGGGCAGCTTCCAGGTGCTCGCCTCCTCCCTGAGCTGAAGGAACGGTGATAGAGGCTGAAACACCATCTCCTGCTCAGGAAATATGGCTGCTCCCCTCCACACATCACAGGCTGGGACCCCATCCCAGTCAGCACCGAACGACATCTGCACTGCCTGGCTGTACTGCTTTTATAATCAGGCATTTTCTGTGTTTAAAAAAACTAGACAAAAATACCAAAGTGTTCTCCTTTTAACTTATTCTGTGAATGAGATACTCATCTTTTAGTACACTTTATTTTCCTGGATTGCCAAAAATCTGCTGACGAGGAAAATTGCTGAGGGTTTATTTTGTGACAAGAGGGCACACGATGTAGAACACACCCTGGGATTTGCACAAGTTGACTGAGCAGCAGCTGCAGTAATTTGCAGTCATTTTATTGTGTCATCTTTAACCATTTTTCCTGCTCTTTAAAGACTGACTTTCTTTCAGGAGAAGTAAAGTGTTTTCCATGCAGCAGAGAACTTGCTGTCAGGCAGTGACCTCCTGGCAATTGCACCACCATGCTCAGTTTCTGCCCTGAAAGGACATTTTGCCGCATAGCTTCAGCAAGAAATCACTCTCTTCTATTCGCTTCCATGGATTTGTTTGATGACTGTGGGTAAACGTTTTCCTGGTCTGTGCCTGAGTTTTCTCAGTTCTCAAATGTTCATGAGACAGTTATGTGGCTGCTGAGTGTTTGCTGCTAATATGGGCTTTACCAACGCCACACAATTTTCAAATAAAGTGGAAATTACAACTGATGATCATTTCTGCTTTTACCAGAATGTTACTTAACTTCACTGAGATGGTTTTGTAAGGTACAAAATGTTTTGTCAGAAAGTTACTGGGGATCTTCTTTGAGAAAGGGATTTTCAACTTCAGGCTAACTTTCTGTAAGGAAGTGTTTCTTTGAGGTCTCCTACACAGCTGCTGAGGCTTATCTGCGCCAGGGACTTTATTTAGCTGATGCTACATGACTTGTTCTCCAAACTCCTTCCTTCCTTGTTCCTTTTCTCCTCCTCCTCTCCTTCAGTGGAAAAATTTGGCACAGATGTACCCAGGTTTAGCTGGGGTACCCCTGAGTTTGTCCCACTCTGCTTCTCTCCTTCTGTAGTCCTATCACTTATCTACAAATTAAAAATTGTCTGCTCAAGAGCCATGTTTCCAGCCCATAACCAGATTAAGTGATTGTATAGCCAGTATGAACTGGTGTTTGGCTAACAGTGATTTCATGAGATTTGTGTTTGCTCTGCTACTTGACCTTTTTTAAAGAAAAAATATGTCTTCTATGCCTAGATAAGAATATTAACTGTATACCAAAAAGTTGTACAGCTCTGTATTCGCACCATGGGCATTTTGGGCATTATTTTTTTTATTTTTCCTAGTTGACTTTTTTGTTGTCATCCTTTCAAATTATGGCAATTGAAAATTTGTCTTTGGAGCTCCATTCCTGCCACCAAAGTAAAAAAAAAAAACAAAACTCCCACAGTTTGATAGCAGGGGAGAGAATTTGCACCAGCAAAGATGTGCTCAGAAAGCAATCGCAGTATATTTTTTTCTTACATAGCTTGTAACTTCACTCCTTTTAATAGGGCTGATCCCCAGGCATCAATTCCCAATTACTCTGGAGTAATTAAAGATACATGTATCCCAACTGTTTCTGCTCTCCCTCATTCCTTCCCACCATATCAAAAACCATAAGAGGAAAAGCTATTTCTCCACCCACCTTCAGTCTGTTGTTGACCACAAAGCTGTTTTGAACCTAGTGGTTGTGGATGCTGCTGTCAAGGTTGTGATGCTGTAGCTTTCCACAAATTCCCCTGAAAGCAGGTGAGGTGGATGGAGCCATCATGCCGGACTGCCCTGAGGAATGTCACTGAGACCTTGTTGAAAACCTCTGGCTGAGGGATTTGTTTGCTGGTTACATTGTGCACAGTGTCTGCAAGTTCCGGGATGGGCTTGGGGATAACGCAGAGGGTGGGAGACCAGAACTGCTTCCTCACCCTGAAAAAAAGCCAGGAGGGTAGCCCCAAAACAAAATGCTGACAAGTACGTGCGTGGTGCATTATTCTTGGTGGGATTAGTGTTTGCTCAGGTCTCATTTCGATCTACAGAGTCTGATGATTTTTTGGCCTGTGCATGGTTTGGCAGCAGAGGAGAGCCCCGAATTCCAGCATCCAGCATTGACTTTTGGTGCATCAGGCCATTAAAAGCAGGTCTTTTTGTGCAGCTTGGAATGCCAAGCTTTGATGCTTCCTAGCCTCCAGGGACAACTGAAAAAAGGATATGTTCTACTCCTAGATCTTCCTGTACCAGCCCTTTCCTCAGCACTAAGACACTCAACAAAATAGCTGTGCAAGTAATATTTTGAGAAACAAAGTGCCACAATTAATTAAAGAGAACATTATGAACACGATCAGAAGTGAAACCACGCAAGCAAAGCAGAGAAAAGCTCCAGGAAAAAACAACTAATACTGAGTTCTTGAGCCTGGGAGCATGTTTCTGCCTGGGACAGGTGACAGCAGAGCTATGGAGCCCAGGCAGAGAGGTGTATGGAGCAGAGGGAGAGCCCAGGGCTGAGCATAGAAGGGCTGAGCAAGCAGTGAAGGCATTCAGGGCATTTTCTAGCCACGCTTTCAGCAGTACATTCATATAGCCTTGTGCCCTGGGATACAGGTGTGTAACACCTCGAGTGCCTCCAAGTGCCACTGGGACTGTCCACTGAATCACCACGAGTGCATTGGCCGTCTCAAAGAGGACTTGTCTTCTGCCTAAAAGTGTTGTCATCTCTTGGCTATTTGGGCCGTACCCATCTGCCTTTTCCTCCCATCTCTGTGGTTTTGAACTACGGTGCAGATCCTGGTGGTGCTCCGAGCAGCACCATCTTTTTTGTCCTCTTTCCATGTCCAGTCAAAAGCCTTGGTACTGCCTGCAGGTGCCCATAATCCTCCTTGCTGAAGAATACTAATGCTATTATTGCATGTCTGTCCCCCTGCAGTTCCTGAGTGCCATCCCCATGCTCACCTTTAGTAAGGGCTGATTTTTTTTTCAAATGTCTGGGGTTTGTGGGTTTTTGGTTTGGGGTCTCTTGTAGGAAGGGTAAGGTGAAAATGTAGGACCACAAAGAAACCAAAAAGACATGCCTTCATTTATCCCCTTTTAGACCTGTGTGGAACTTCTGACCATTTCACCTGGTTGTTAAGGCCTGTGCTTCTGTCACAGACAGAAACAAAACCCTGAGTGACAACATTCCCAAACCAGGAAACTTTGAACTCGGTATTGCCTCTACCCAAACATAATGTCTTCTAACACTTCATTTGGATTTGGGCAGCAGATAGTAGACAGGAAAACAAACCCAGCTCTTTAAGGTAGGGCTCAGATTAAATCTTTCATTTTACACTCTGTGCAGATTTAATCTCCTAAATATTTGATGTTATCCCTTAAATGCCTACTTCCTGGCTCTTGGTTTTGCAAGTGATGAGAACAGATCTAGTCTAGCAACTCTGTATCTTCTGAACAGATCACACTGTATACTTGTGCTGGCAGTCATTGCTTCCTTGATGGAGGAAATGAAAGGAATCAAGTTTTTCACCATCTTGATGATAAGAGAAGTTCAATACCTTCATTGCCCACGCAAGCAGAGAGTCTCTTTTTAATCACATAGTACTAAAAGCAAATGAGTTTACCTCCAGATCTCCTACCATGGATTCCTAGCACATCCTACATTCATCACATAGAATAGTGAATAAATAATGTATGAAAAATGCCTCCTAGCTATGAATGGCATCGTTATTACAGGAACACATAGCATTTCAGACTCAAGAAATCTGAGGAAACTCACTGAAATGAGTTCTAAAATAGATGCCATAAAAATTCACAGAAGGCTGGTATGAAATAGAGATGGCCTCTTCTCACCACAAACATCGACAGGCTATTAGCAACTGGAAAAAATCTGTTATAACTGTCGCAGAAGCAGCAGGAGTAAGAGCCAGAAGGTGCTGCAAAAGCACCTCACACTTGGTGCTGCCAGTGGATTTGCTGGCTGATGGGTACAAGTTCACCCAGTTACCATAGACACTTCAGTCCTTGCTGTGATGCAGAAACCCAGCTGCTGGATAACAGTCACACAGTAGTTATGCTTTTATTACTACATTTTAATTACAGCATTCTCAGAAAAGGAGAACCTCCCCATCTCTAATATCCAACCTGCTGGATAAATCAGTGCCAACCTCACGTGAAACGTCCCTGGCTTTAACCTCAACAGTGGCACCAGGAGCGGGTCTGCCTGGCTTTTGTTGCTATTTTAAGGTTGTGATCTGGGGGCTACACAGCCATTTCAGCTTTCTCATGCCTCTCTTAGCCCCTTACATGAGAAGTGAGTGCGTCCCTTGAACTTACTGCTGGCAGCTGGTCTGATGCAGCAGAGCCAAGGAAGGGTGGTGTAAGGAGCTGCTGCCTGTGCAAGGAAGGACTGCTGTGTGGGCTGCCCCTGTCAGCCTGCTGCTGAGCTGATGCCTTGGCAGGGCTTGCCAGGGGTGACAGACAAAGTAACATAGTGGAAGTACTAAAAATCCCAGTCACAAAAGAAATTATAGTAATGCACTGCATAGAGTTAGTCATTTGTCTGCTGTTGGGTTTTGAGCAGTAAAAAGAATAAAGGCAATAAATAAGCAGTGAAATTTAGTGTAAGTGGTTTGTAAGTCATTCAATAAGAATCTCTATGTAGCTTTGTATGCAGGAAGTGCTCATAGTAACTAGCTTTGTAGCAGTTCCCTTGCTCATGAAGGTTTTGTGTGTCTTCAGCATATCTCATGTCTTTTGTTGGTTCTCTTAAATTAGCTGTGGCATGCAGGCATTTTTCTGATACAAGCAAAGCTGCCTCACTGCCTTCTGCTCCTCAAAGTGCTGGTGAAAAGAGTTATTTGTCCACAGCTAAGTTATTTGAGTCAGTTTTCCCAAGACACTGAATCCTTCATAAGCTTCTATTTGTATTTGGGAAATTAATCAGGGGAATTATTTAGCTGTTCCCAACATATGCAAAGTATTAACGATATCATATGTCAACCATTCCTGCTTTAATACACTTTAAATACTCAATTTCCCAACTATCAGTGGACTGTACATGAAAAGGAAGCAACACCACATATGAGCAGACAGCTCACTTCTAGTGGAAACCAGTGGGGTGATCCTCTGGGATGCTGCAATTCTGGCACTTTGAAAGACCTGGAAGACCATTCCTAGTTGCAAAATTAGAGGAAAGGACTGAAAAGGGATCTGATCCTTGGTATATTCTGTACTTGTATTACTGACAAATAGCTCAGAAAATTGCATTTACTGGAAAATGGAGTCAGGGTGTCAATGCATGGGGATTGGGTCGTGTTTCTGAGCCTTTTTCACAACAGTCTTTGGATTGAACCCCTTCAGTTTTTCACTTACAGACTGTGAGATTCCAAAAGGCTTTTTATGTCATTCTAGTTGAAATAAAATCTTCTCCTTGCTGAAAATTAATTATTGAGCATTCTGCCACTTTATAATATATTTATGTGCTCTTGGGAACCTCTCTCTGGTAGAGCACAGAAAGCGTTATCTTAAACACAGCTCAAGCAAGAGAAATGCCCAGCTATGCTTTGTGATGCCTTTCCTGCAAGCAGATCAGGAGGTACTGCAGTCCACAGACAGTGGCTAGTGCCCACAGGGGGTATGTCCATTACTGGATCTTCTGAGCACTGGCTATGAAAAGGAAGATAAAGAGAACCCTGATGTTCAAGGATGGGCTGCTACTCTTATGCAAAGTGCTTTGCTCAATGAGCTTTCCTCAAATTCAGGTTAAATGAGCACTGTGCAAGCCTGCAAGGAGCTGTATTCCATTTTCTGCTGAGTTTCACATCTGGGCTCATGCCCATGGCAAGTGCACCTTCCAGGGGCATGCCAGGCAT
>NW_020955389.1:843638-846487 GCF_003031625.1 Empidonax traillii | reverse complement strand
TGATGTTCAAGGATGGGCTGCTACTCTTATGCAAAGTGCTTTGCTCAATGAGCTTTCCTCAAATTCAGGTTAAATGAGCACTGTGCAAGCCTGCAAGGAGCTGTATTCCATTTTCTGCTGAGTTTCACATCTGGGCTCATGCCCATGGCAAGTGCACCTTCCAGGGGCATGCCAGGCATCATAACTGGCGTCTGCCGTAGCCCACTTATTCTCCTGATCCCAAAGGGACAAATGTGCGCAGTGGAGTGTTTTGGTGACCTGTTTGCTTCTGTCTTGTGAGAGTTTTTTAACAACTATAATTTTACTATCACGTGTGTGTTAGGTAAGGCCAGCTAACGAAGAGCAGTCTGAGCCGGGGACTGGATCATGGAAGCTCATCAGCTCTTGCAGTAGTCCTCTTCACCAGCATGAGCCAGCCACTGAGGGACGTGCATCCCTATCTCAGGTGGCTTTTCTCCTCTCACTGGGCTGTGGAGCAAGCAACTGAGGGATGAGAACACACCCACAGTCAGGTCTGACAAATGGAGGCTGTGCTCTGCAGCACAGCTTTGCTCCACCTTCCTTGTTCTCAGAAAAGAGGGTTTGAGAAAACAAGGGTTCCCTCACCCCTGCTTGCTCGAGCTCACTAGTGCCAGGCAGAGTCACTTGGCTATGGCTGAAGGTGAATATGGAGAGATGAAGAAACAGGACAGCATGGACTGAAATCTCAGTGAATTGCTTCCCTCATAGCTCTCTCTCTTTTTTCTCTCAGAAAGCCCCATTAAGAAGGTAAAACCCATGGACTCACAGGGTTGGGTCAGTCCTTCTGTTGCTGTTACGCTGTTAACATATTTTGTAATCCTCCTATGCTGAGTTTCTGTCTTCTTATACCTGACCTTGACCACTGGTGGGGAAAAAATCTGGCAACTTCAAATTCAGAGATTCATTCCATAAGTTATTGCATCTTCTAAAATGCCATCTACTCTAAAGTCTTAACTGCAGGCTTATTACCTGCCTCAAAAGTTTTCTTTTGGCCTCAAAAATGGAAACAGCTGTATTCAGGCACACTTAAAGAGCTGGGCCTGCAAACACCGTGATGATGGGTTGCTTACCTAACTGCTAAAGTAAGTAGGCACCAGAGGGGATTTCATTAAAACCTTGAAGATAAAACCATTTGCCTTGATTTAATCAATGACAAGTCCCCAAACACGGTATAGGGACAAGTGGGCACACTGGGAAGTGGTGTTTGGATGAGTTGGTGTTCAACAGTGTCCCAGCCTTTTGGAGCAAGGAGACAAGAAAAAGAGCCAGGCTATTAGTCAAACAAGGCACTCAAAGAGAAAATCTCAAAAAATGTGAAAAAAATTAAGATTAAGACTTTATGGAAATCTCAGTTTCTTAAGCTCCTGTGTAAGGAGGCTTACAGGGGTTTCCTTCCCACCTCCAGCTTCCCTGCTGCCTGCAGTCACAACCTCCCTGTATTGTGATGCCTCACTTTGTCTTCTCTGTTCATTGACTGCAGGTTGGAATAGCAAAATTTTTGGGTGGAAATCACATTGCTTGGATGCTAGGAGGAAAAAAACCACATAGTTTACTTTTAGAAAGAAAAACAATAAAACCAAAGGGCTTGGATCCACTCAATTCTTTATTCAAGATGCAAGCCCTGAATATCAGCTCATGAGTGTAACCATATTTGGTTCACGGCCAGCTGCATAGGCCTGGTTATGCTTGAGCATGGGGGGGCTTTGCCAGCTCACCCTGCATACAGGAGGTATGCAGTGCTGGAGGAGATCCCCCCACATTTCCCACAGCAGCCTCCGCTTTCACAAACAGCATCCCAGGGACTGCTGGCAACACCTGGAAACCCTAACATAAACTTGTCTGCCTAGCATCTTTCTTTAGTCCAGAAAACTTGCCAGCAAGATTCAGAGACCAGATTGAGATTAATTTAAAACCTGGCCGATAAAAGAAGGCTCAGACGGAGCCAACGCTGCACTGAATATGTCACCAGCTGCCTTTCTTCTCCGCTCTGCTCCAAAAGACAGCCTATCTACTTCAAACAGGCAGCCTTCCTTTTCCACCTTTCTCAGATGTTTTTAAGCAACCTAGTTTCACTGGAGAGCAGTCTGTGGGGGTTGGGGTTCCTTACTTTGAAAATGTGAGACCTTCTGGGCATTAGCTACCAGGAGAGTGCCAGTCACCAAAAGCAGATGGTTTTGGACAGTTACCAAAGCTGCTGCAGAGGCAATTCTCCACGGGGAGGGGAAAGGTTCAGAAATTGTTCTAAGGCATCTTGGTCCACACTGTGAAACTCTTTTGAAAGGGAAATGGTCTTCCTACGTGTCAGTTTTGACATTGCTGTCCTGTTTCTTGCTTGTGTTTCGGCATGCTAATTGCTTGGAAAGGTGGGGGGTAAAAGATCTTATACTTAGATCTTTGTGTAGGTGCTGTTGCTAAGATGTTATGATGGAAAAAAAGAAAAATCTTTATTTCTTTTGACTTTGTATTTTGTACCCATCCTGGTCAGACTATGTAGAGGAGCAGGGAGGAGGAGTACCATCCCCATCGCCCACTAACCTGGGGTCTGGCAGAAGGAAAGGGTGCTGTGGCAGGGGGCAGACACCTGGTGAGAGGTGGGGAAAGGCTCTTCCCAGGGCTCTGCCTCAAACCATAGTGATGGTAAAGATGAGCTGCTATGTCCTGGACAAGCCCCACTGCTGCCCACCAAGACAGTCCTTGCCCAGGCTCCTCCATCCCTGCCACCCTCCCTGGGCAGTATCATATCTCTCTGCACATCTCCAGGACTGGATGGACAATGTGAAGTCAAATTGAGACAAAATATACTTTACCCCTCCCTGTCGTCCTCCGTC
>NW_020955389.1:840773-843617 GCF_003031625.1 Empidonax traillii | reverse complement strand
TGATGTTCAAGGATGGGCTGCTACTCTTATGCAAAGTGCTTTGCTCAATGAGCTTTCCTCAAATTCAGGTTAAATGAGCACTGTGCAAGCCTGCAAGGAGCTGTATTCCATTTTCTGCTGAGTTTCACATCTGGGCTCATGCCCATGGCAAGTGCACCTTCCAGGGGCATGCCAGGCATCATAACTGGCATCTGCCATAGCCCACTTATTCTCCTGATCCCAAAGGGACAAATGTGCGCAGTGGAGTGTTTTGGTGACCTGTTTGCTTCTGTCTTGTGAGAGTTTTTTAACAACTATAATTTTACTATCACGTGTGTGTTAGGTAAGGCCAGCTAACGAAGAGCAGTCTGAGCCGGGGACTGGATCATGGAAGCTCACCAGCTCTTGCAGTAGTCCTCTTCACCAGCATGAGCCAGCCACTGAGGGATGCGCATCCCTATCTCAGGTGGCTTTTCTCCTCTCACTGGGCTGTGGAGCAAGCAACTGAGGGATGAGAACACACCCACAGTCAGGTCTGACAAATGGAGGCTGTGCTCTGCAGCACAGCTTTGCTCCACCTTCCTTGTTCTCAGAAAAGAGGGTTTGAGGAAACAAGGGTTCCCTCACCCCTGCTTGCTCGAGCTCACTAGTGCCAGGCAGAGTCACTTGGCTATGGCTGAAGGTGAATATGGAGAGATGAAGAAACAGGACAGCATGGACTGAAATCTCAGTGAATTGCTTCCCTCATAGCTCTCTTTTTTCTCTCAGAAAGCCCCATTAAGAAGGTAAAACCCATGGACTCACAGGGTTGGGTCAGTCCTTCTGTTGCTGTTACGCTGTTATCATATTTTGTAATCCTCCTATGCTGAGTTTCTGTCTTCTTATACCTGACCTTGACCACTGGTGGGGAAAAAATCTGGCAACTTCAAATTCAGAGATTCATTCCATAAGTTATTGCATCTTCTAAAATGCCATCTACTCTAAAGTCTTAACTGCAGGCTTATTACCTGCCTCAAAAGTTTTCTTTTGGCCTCAAAAATGGAAACAGCTGTATTCAGGCACACTTAAAGAGCTGGGCCTGCAAACACCGTGATGATGGGTTGCTTACCTAACTGCTAAAGTAAGCAGGCACCAGAGGGGATTTCATTAAAACCTTGAAGATAAGACCATTTGCCTTGATTTAATCAATGACAAGTCCCCAAACACGGTATAGGGACAAGTGGGCACACTGGGAAGTGGTGTTTGGATGAGTTGGTGTTCAACAGTGTCCCAGCCTTTTGGAGCAAGGAGACAAGAAAAAGAGCCAGGCTATTAGTCAAACAAGGCACTCAAAGAGAAAATCTCAAAAAATGTGAAAAAAATTAAGATTAAAACTTTATGGAAATCTCAGTTTCTTAAGCTCCTGTGTAAGGAGGCTTACAGGGGTTTCCTTCCCACCTCCAGCTTCCCTGCTGCCTGCAGTCACAACCTCCCTGTACTGTGATGCCTCACTTTGTCTTCTCTGTTCATTGACTGCAGGTTGGAATAGCAAAATTTTTGGGTGGAAATCACATTGCTTGGATGCTAAGAGGAAAAAAAACCACATAGTTTACTTTTAGAAAGAAAAACAATAAAACCAAAGGGCTTGGATCCACTCAATTCTTTATTCAAGATGCAAGCCCTGAATATCAGCTCATGAGTGTAACCATATTTGGTTCATGGCCAGCTGCATAGGCCTGGTTATGCTTGAGCATGGGGGGGCTTTGCCAGCTCACCCTGCATACAGGAGGTATGCAGTGCTGGAGGAGATCCCCCCACATTTCCCACAGCAGCCTCCGTTTTCACAAACAGCATCCCAGGGCTGCTGGCAACCCCTGGAAACCCTAACATAAACTTGTCTGCCTAGCATCTTTCTTTAGTCCAGAAAACTTGCCAGCAAGATTCAGAGACCAGATTGAGATTAATTTAAAACCTGGCCGATAGAAGAAGGCTCAGACGGAGCCAACGCTGCACTGAATATGTCACCAGCTGCCTTTTTTCTCCGCTCTGCTCCAAAAGACAGCCTATCTACTTCAAACAGGCAGCCTTCCTTTTCCACCTTTCTCAGATGTTTTTAAGCAACCTAGTTTCACTGGAGAGCAGTCTGTGGGGGTTGGGGTTCCTTACTTTGAAAATGTGAGACCTTCTGGGCATTAGCTACCAGGAGAGTGCCAGTCACCAAAAGCAGATGGTTTTGGACAGTTACCAAAGCTGCTGCAGAGGCAATTCTCCACGGGGAGGGGAAAGGTTCAGAAATTGTTCTAAGGCATCTTGGTCCACACTGTGAAACTCTTGTGAAAGGGAAATGGTCTTCCTACGTGTCAGTTTTGACATTGCTGTCCTGTTTCTTGCTTGTATTTTGGCATGCTAATTGCTTGGAAAGGTGGGGGGTAAAAGATCTTATACTTAGATCTTTGTGTAGGTGCTGTTGCTAAGATGTTATGATGGAAAAAAAGAAAAATCTTTATTTCTTTTGACTTTGTATTTTGTACCCATCCTGGTCAGACTATGCAGAGGAGCAGGGAGGAGGAGTACCATCCCCATCGCCCACTAACCTGGGGTCTGGCAGAAGGAAAGGGTGCTGTGGCAGGGGGCAGACACCTGGTGAGAGGTGGGGAAAGGCTCTTCCCAGGGCTCTGCCTCAAACCATAGTGATGGCAAAGATGAGCTGCTATGTCCTAGACAAGCCCCACTGCTGCCCACCAAGACAGTCCTTGCCCAGGCTCCTCCATCCCTGCCACCCTCCCTGGGCAGTATCATATCTTTCTGCACATCTCCAGGACTGGATGGACAATGTGAAGTCAAATTGAGACAAAATATACTTTACCCCTCCCTGTCGTCCCATCC
>NW_020955389.1:725845-838450 GCF_003031625.1 Empidonax traillii | reverse complement strand
AAAAAAATAATTCTCCTTTCTGTCCAGCTTCATAGGAGTAAAAATGAAGCAATCCCTCCAGGAGAGCTATTACCAGCCCTGTGCCCATCCAGCCTCCTTGCATGCCCTGTACCACTTGCTCAAGGAGGAAGGCAAACAGGGTGGGGATGCCTTGCGGTGTGATTTCCTTTACCACAGGTTCCGTTCTCAGCTATGCTTTTATTCTAGGGCTTAAAAAAAAGGAGAAGTAAATCCTGCTGTTGCAATTATTCAGAGAACTCAATCCCAGAGTGGTAAGAATGTACCAAGAGCTTGCAAATACAAAGTGGGGACATTTTTCAGAACAAGTTCTCAAAAAACCACCTGAAATACAAAACCAAATAGGCTCATTTCACTTTAAGCTTTTATGTCCTTAACAAAAGTGTTGTCCTCTGATGCCATATGCACAAGTAATATGAGAGCTTTTCCATCGTTTGGAACCTGTTGTTTGTTTTTCTAAACCAGAGATGCTCCAGTTCTAATACAACCCCATCACTGACTGTGCCACGGTCACCTGCAGTGCATGGGTTGGAACAAGTAACTGGGGAAGGATAAAAGCTTGAGTGCTGGCATTACCACTAAGTTTAGGCTTAAATTATCAGATTCCCTGGGACCAGGTGCAGGGACACATGGCCTGGGAGAGACCACCTAAGTCAGGACCAGTATCAGCAAAGGTTTCATAGAAAACAGACTGCTCTAAAACCAAACTACCTCACTGATGTCTCCAGCCTGGGGTGAAGCTGATGCCACACTGTCTTTGCTGTTACTTGTGTGAGCTAGACTGAAGTGATGCCTTTCTATAAAATAGAGGAAGTTCAAGGATTGGGGCTGTTCCAGCTCTTGAAGATATAGAGTCTGTGTTAATAAAACTTTCCCATCTGACCATTCAGATGCCACTCTGACAGTCATACTCCCATCACCTGAGACTTTAACTGCTGAGACTGAAACTCCTTCACAGGGGTAAGTTCCAGTGAACCAAGGGATCCCCCATTTGACTCCTTTCACACAACACACTCACACAGACAAGTCTTCTTTACCCCTCAATCCTAGGTTTCCCATAGCAGAGTCCCAAAAGTCTTTCTCCTTTAAGTAATTTCATTGCGGTGCCGTGACACAGTAACAGCTCAAGCTGGGTAAGAGGGATCCCAAACAAAGAAATCCCCAGAATTTTATACCCTTACAGTCAGTGCACCGGCTCTTGAAGCACCTTTTTGGCCCAATGGTGATTTGTGGTCTGGAGTCTTTTTGCTGGGTTCTGCAGAGTCTTTGTGGGACTGACCACCCCCCAGCCAGCCAGTACCGCAGGTCTGGTTTGCCCTTTCTTAGGATTAAAGTTCGGTGCCTCTGACATTTCCCATTGCACACACAATGTGCAGCTTGCACACCAACCCACCCGCATTAAATGTAATTCTAAGTAATATCTCAACATTTGGCAGAGAAAATCCTGCCAGAAAGGACTTGTGATTACCTTTCTGTAACACCATTTGGAAGCAAAGGCACTGCCTGAATTTCATACTCCTGCCTGCAACATTATTTGCAGCAGCAAGTCCTTATGTCCACCAGTCCCTGCTAAGTGGTGCTCTGCAAGAAAGCCACAGAATCTTGTTAAGCAGTAATTTGTAGCATTTTAGGGACTGATGAAAAGAATACATTGTAGACGAGGGGGAAACACTGAGACTTGGCAGTGTCCTGAGAATGGAAGCAGCTAAGTCAAACTGCCTTAGAGAAATGCATGAATGCTCCTTTGGGAGGGTCCAAGCCATCTCACAACTAAAGCTACCCATCTCACCCACAGTTTGCAGGAATATGAGAGAATGTCTTCAAAAAATGCCTTTGGCAGAGGAGAAAAAAACACATTGTCTTTCAAAATGTTTGGGATCAGTACTGTCAAGAACCATCTCAGAGCAGCAGGAAAAAACACTACTGATTGGAGCTGGAAGGAGCAGAGAAGACTAGGAGAGAAGGCCAACTCCTAAACTCCTTCCAGCAGCTGGAGAAACTGGAAGCACAGTGTACACAGTGAAGATCAGTAAAGTCCCCCAAACTGAATAGTCTACAAGCAGAATTATTAATGTGAAGGATAGGCATTTATCTACAGACATCATTTGTTTGACATTGTGACCTGAGAGTCTAAATTAAATGACCCCGGGCTTTTACTCCAATTCTAATAGTCTACCTAAAGGGGAAAAAAGGAAATTCATATATTTATGGAAATATGGCTAAATATTGCTGTGAATCATGTTGCGATATCCTTTGCCTGGGATGGAAGACATACAGCTGAACAATGAGATGAATTTCTTCCCTGTATTTACTCCAACACTCAAGAAAATACTTGAGTGTTGGAGGGGAAAAAATACTTGATTAACAGGTGCTACGGTAGAGAAAACTGGAAAGGTCTTGTGAGTTTGGCATAGGCATATTGTATAGATCTATTTGGTCAATCATACAATTTGTTTATATTGATAAAAATATTATATAATTGATGCGTATATAAGGTTTTGATGCTTAGCAAGATTGAGCATATCTGTTGGTTATGCTGAGGATAACATGAGCTAGCTTCCTTATTATTATGGTATGCAGATTGCTTCTCTTTAACAATTTATGGTAACAATCTGAAATACTTCTGAGAGAAACCCATGGGATTTAATCATCAAAGGGTGAAAAACCCATCATCTATTCTGTGCTGGTGACAATGACCTCACTGGATCACAGAGGAATAGGTGTGAAAATAACTAGGAAGAAAGAATGAAGGCACAAGCAACCAGACATGAAGATTTCTTATAGAAGGAGAAAGATGGTAGGGATATTGAATTCAGTTGAAACTGCAAAAATATTCCCATCCCAGTCAAGAGCCACTGGAATGTGCTGGACCCCTCAAGCAGTGAGAAAATTTAGCACTCAGGTATGTATCACTGAGAAATAAATCTAAAAAATAGAAATCCAGCATTACTCAATAGCTGCTCCAGCAAAACAGCATTGGAGTCTAACCTCAAGAGACCCCTACTCCCACTGCTCTCCCCTAAGGCAGAATCAACTATTCTTATATTATTCCCAATAGCTACTTGTCTACTCTGTTCTTCAAAAGATTTACATATACTTTGTAAGTTAAAGCAGCACTCTGATTCACTCAGCGCTGACTCACCCAAGCACTCTCTTTTGCTGCTTCATTGTCTTGACTGTTGGGTTTTTCCTAACTTGCTTCTCCCTAGTTTCTGCTAGTTTGCTACCTAATCTGCTGCCTAATTTGCTTCCTCCATTCTGCAGTCGTAAGTTCATGACACCTTGTGCTCCACAAAGGTGGAGAAGAGGACTTGAGTACTGCTCTTACATATTCATCCTCTCTTCCTCAAATGAAGTAGTTTCAGTTTCTCCAATCTTTTCCTTATTTTCCTGTTTCCTAGCCCTCAGAGCAGTTTGGTCGCTCTCCTCAGGACTGTAACCAAAGAGTCTCTATCCTCCTTGAACTGAGATGCCTGAAGGCCATGTCCTGCCTTGGCAGAGGCCTTATTAACCTCAAACACAGTGCCTGAATTACTTTCTGTCTCTCCCTTTGATCACACCTGATGGCAAGCTGCCATTTAGCTGCCTCCAGCCTCCTTTCTGAAAGTGTGATACTTCTCAGCCTGTCTTTGTGAAGATTATTCTTGCTAGAGCATAGAACTTCACATCTCACTCTCTTGCATTTAATTGTTTCCAGACTGCTTCTCCAGTTTGTCACTATTAGCTTGAATTTTGATTCCATCTTCCAGTGTATGTACACTCCTGGGAAGCCTGGCATCTGCAATTGTAATGAGCGTGATCATATCCATTGTAGGATATTAAATACCATCTAGGATAGTAAAGTATATGTTGAATAATATCAGATCCAAGGCCAAGCCCTGCAAAATCATGTTTGACCATTTTCTTATCTTTTAATGACAAACCACTTGGGAACTGTGCAACTGAGCGCAATTTTCAAGATTATATTCGTTCTGTAGGGGTTTCATCCAGGATGGTTTGCTTCCTCCCTTTGAATTGAAATAATATTTTGCTATGACAAGGTAATGGTTTATTTTCATAGGCCAAGCATTAATGGAAAGAAAAAAAGACTATCTTAGGAGGGGCCAAAGTCACCTTGGATGGGCTGGTGGGATGGGCTAAGTATTGTAGATTGTAGTGACATACCTGAATTGACGCAAATACAGCTCACCTCCAGGGCATACAATGCTCACAACCATGGCAGGGAACAAGAAGGGAGACCAGGAGAGCATCAACAACACGTGCTGTGGTCCTGCTCACTGACAATGTGCATGCGTGCTGGGGAATTGAGTACAATGTTGTGTGCAGAGCTCTCCCCAAGCTCCCAAACCAAGGTGTCCAAGATGGATGTGGACAAGAGCTGGGCTGGGGAAGCACCCTGTAGTTCTTTAGCCATCATGCCTTTTGTATAGCTCAAGTGCAGCGAGCTGCATCTTAAACTGGCACTGCAACCTGCCTGGCATAAGAGCACAGTTTTCCAACAAGCCAGCTCCTACACTACCTTGTCTCCACTGTCTAATGTAATACAGGGGAAACACTGTCCTCTCTGCTGCTTGAACAGTTCTTGGAGCCTGCCTTTTTTTTAGCTCCCCAAACTACATTTTACAGCCTTGTGAAGATTTGTGCACAGGGCTCCTAATGTCTGTGAAGCTGTGTGGAGTCAGTCATGTCTTCTACTGGCCTGGCCTGCTGACTCTCCTTCTGGACAGTAAAAGAGCAAAAAGAGCAAATTTCTCCCAAGTTTTCTCTGGAACTGAATATTCCTACAAAAAAAAAAAAAAAAAAAAAAAAAAAGTGTTTAGATTTTTGGAAAAAAAAAATGCAAAAAGTTTCAAGAGTTGGAAAGAAAAAATTGTACTAAGCTCTGTCAGTTACTGACACAGACTGTCTAAACATAGTCTAAGTCCCTGGAGTTCCTGTAACTTGCAAATGAGTTAACAACTAGAAGTTATTGTAATTCCGTTCTTCAGGTTTCTGAGGAGCATGTTTTGCAGGAGGACTGAAACTGCAGCACTATCCAGAGCTAAACTTCTACAACTACTTCAAATCCATGTGAACACTCACTTTCCCAAACTGACCAGTGTCAACCACCTTTTCCCAGGTTCTCTTTCATACTGTCTCCACTTCAGGGTCATCTGCCCTTCCTTTACCTCTTTTTTTTCCCTTCTTGTTTTCCAAGTAGATTATTCCCCCAAATGCAATCTCCATCTTCAAAGGAGCCCCAGAACAAAGCAAGGGACTGACTACCCCTCTGACACACAAATTTCCATATTGTGAGAATCCTTCTTGTGCTGGAACACCAGGAGATGTGAATAGGGCAAAACGGTTTCAGACACCTCCCTGATGCACCAGCACAGCAGGGCAGAAAATGGTCAGCTTGTCTCTCCCACTGCTTGTGGAGATGTTGGTAATTTAGGGTAGGGATGAATTAAAACAACCCCATCCAGCACTTCAAAATGGCACAATTTTTTACACTTCTTTTTCATTAGGAATGTCCTGTATCTGATGATAAAACATCAGAACACTTGATTTTTCTACTGGATCAGACATTCTAATAAAGTAATTTGCAGGGGAAGAAGAATAAGGTTGCAGTAATTTAAAGAAGCTGCTCTAAGAGTTACCTCCTCTTGCTTGATCCACCCTTGTTTTTGACATTTCTCCAGGCTCCACCACTTTTTGTTGACAGGTTCTGAGAGGATGGGTGGTGGCTTTTTCTGAGAGCAGTGTCAGATGTGGTTACATGAAAAATATGCACGTGAGAGCTCTGCAGAGGATGCAAAGCTGATTAGGGGCTTTTTTGCTGGTGAGTGGGGTTTCATTAACCACCAGGCAAAAAGAAAAATTACTGCATTTTAGAACAAGAAGCTCAATAAGAAAAAAATATTTTTGATGGAAAAATATGGCTTTGTTTATTTCACAGAATATTCTGGAAGGAATAATTGGAAAAATTTCTTGGATAAGAGTAATTGGAAGGAACACCCAAAGATCATTGAGTCCAACTCCTAAGTGAACGGCCCATACGAGGGATCTAACCCATGACCTTAGTGATATTAGCACCATGCTCTGAACAACTGAGCTAATGTCAGGGGCTTCTTCTGGAAACAGAGGGGAAAAAAATTGCTGGACATGTTACAAAACAAAGCAAGGAGGAAGGTACTTTGTTAGTCTGGATGCTTGAGATCAGTAAGCAGCAAAAGCACAGGCACACAGACTTCCAGGGCAAAATTATGCCGCCCCAAGGGCAAACATGGAGCAAGGAGAAGGGGGGCCTGGGCATCTGTGTGAGGTGGAGTGTTTTTGTCCATGTTAAATTATCCTGTCTTGAGGGAAAGAGCACCGTGCTCCCTGGGGGACAGGTTTCTGGAGAAACATCACATGCTGCGAGCAGTGTAGGTGAGGTTGCCGTCAAGGGACGATGTGGCAAACGGGAACGAATCAAAGCGACTCCTCTTTGTGCATCTGCAATGGAGGCTGAGTCATTACCATTCATCACCAGCCCTACTGGTGTGTTCATTCTGGTGACAGTTGTTTTCGGGAGAGAGGACAGCTTTTGAAGCCTTTTAATTCCTGAAAATAAAAGAAAAAAGGGCTGTCAAGGTAACAGGCATCCGGAGAGGCTGACTGAAAACAGTGGGTAAGGAAATAACTTTAAGTCCCAGGGAAATGCAGCACAAAAGGGAGCTGCCACAATAACCAGGACAGTGTGGTTTGCTCATTCATGTTTCTAAAGGAAGCAGTAAATGGCTAAAACTTCCCATGCTCAGTTTTCAAATAAGTTTCAATCACAGAACAACACTGGGAAGTTAGCATTACTGTTGTGGGATATTTTCTCTGTGATTCTTCCTAATAGGCTGTCTGTCTGGTTTGAGTGCTCACATCTGTATTTGTAGCATCATTCATTTTGCAGCTTATCCAAATCAAGCCCAAAAATCTTCCTCAGCAGACCAGGAGCCTTTTCTGGCTCACTGCAGTCCTCAGAAACTGATGTACTCCACAGCACCCTGGGGCAGTTTAGCCATTGACTTTACAGGGGCTCAAAATTTCTGCCAAGCACCTCCTGCTGTTTCAGGGAAACCATTCGGCAGCAGCTGCCCATTGCCAGGAGTGGCTTTTGCCGGGAAGCTTTAAGGCAAGATGCACCCTATGGCTGTCTTTCCTTTAGCACTTTTCCTTTCCCTCACCCCTAGCACCCACTTCACGTGCTGGCCCCACAAGGCTTCGCCAGCTTAGCAGTTCCCAGCTCTGAGCCTGGGAGGCAGTGTCTGGAGAGGTGCCGACCTCCTGTGCTGGCATCCCCTCCATCTGGATTAATTCTTTTCCTCTGCAGTTTTCATGTCTCCATCTCTTCTCACGCCTCTCTCCTTTTTCTCTGCTTCCCCTCATCACCCCATAATGCTGTTTCTGCCCTTTTATGACTGTCTCCATCTACTCAGCACCATGGCAGGACAACCTTACTGAGGCAGAGGGATGCTCCCGCGAGCACAGTAGGGAGCAGCTCTAATCAGAGATGGTCCTTTCCTGAAGAAATCACTTCAAATAAGCAGAGCAGGAAAAAGAGTGAGGGGGAAATTCTAGAAAGAAGTGACTTCCCCAAGCCTGTCCAATGGGGCCAGAAACAAGTCCTCTCTCTTACCCTTTGGGACAAACTGTCATCTTTACTCTGTGGGGCCTCAGTAAAGAGTAATTTTAAAGCAAAGTAAAAATCAAGGGGACCTTCCTAGAAACAAAGTTCCTCAAGGAGTCTTGCTGTTGTGGCAGAGAAACAACTGGCCAGTCAAGCCATACTGCCCCACTAAAAAGAAGCCCTAGGATGACCTTGGCTTCTACCACATCTACCTAGGAAAACGCACCTTTCCAAGCCTGGCAAGGCAGCAACTTCCAGGTTGTGCAGCCAAGGCACCTGATGTGACAGTGTGGGGGAGGCACAAGCTCCATGGGATGCAGCACCACTTTCCAGGGACTCTGCATGCAGAGGAAGGCTGTGCTTGAACTGGGAATTTAACTTTCCTGTGATGATCAAAGTGCTGCCACAGGATTTACTAATGAACGTGGCCTGGGCCGGGATTAGGTTAGGTGCTCCAAATGCACCTGTCCAATCTTTTGTCTTGTCTTCCCTAGCAGGAAACCCACTGCTAGAGCTATTAAAAAGCCCAGTATAATAACTAGAGATGAGCTCATTATATCTGCTTGTGATTCATCATCCGGAAGCTGCAGCGAACACAACTGCTGTGCTGGGAGTCTCACTTCCAAGGGTGTGGCGACACATGCAATTGCTAGACTGACTAATCACGGCTTGGTTCAGGTTTACTGTCATTACATTCTAACTTCTGGTAGCAGCGGTATGAGGGACTGCCTGTGCTAGGCTCCACAGCTGTATGTGGACAGACATACACATGAAATATCCTTGAGCGGACTGATGAAGACAGCAGGGCTATGCAAGGCTCAGACACTACACCTGAAGGCCAAGTGTATTTTTGTGTGAGTTTTGATTAAGTTTGTTTGTAGAAAAGGTCCCCTCATAAACTGAGAGACCTGACACAAAGGAGTCAACTTGATGTATAAAGTTCAGGAAACACAGTGACTGAATGGACCGGTGTGATGACAAATTAGTAGTGACAGAGACACTCAAATTATATGCCTATTATTGGCAGATAGTGAGTTTTACTCTGATGTTGTTCTGTTGTACACCTGATCAGGAAGATCCCTAGGTTTGGTAATGTGCCCCAGACTAGGATAAGTCTAACTGTGATAATCATGTCCCTGCTAAGGCATCTGCCCAAGGGACAAATGCCATCACCTTGGCTTTCCAGCTTGTCCAGATGCCCATTGCCATGGGTCACCCCAACATGGGTGAGAACGTGCTGTCAATGCTGCTGTGCTAAATAAAAAATTAGTCCCATGAACATATGGCACTGAGAGAGCCCGGGGGTTTCCTGTTCTCACATTGTCCCTGAGGTGAAATCGAGTTGCTCTGCAGACCCAGTATGGTGAGTTGTTCCCTGGCTCTATCTCTGCCACCAGGAAACATTCACATTCATATGCAAAACCTTTACACTCCGGGCTGACAGGGCTGCACTGTTACAGCATTCAGCAACAGGGCAGGGAGCATTTTAAGCCTGTCCTGCCTGCCACTGCTCTCAAAACAACTTCCCTCTCAACAGTAAAGATATCCGACCTCAAAGCTCATCTCTAAGGCTGGCTGTAAAAAACAAGAGGCGTTGTTTGTATGAATGAGATTGTTTTCGTAAGTGCAGATGCGGAAGCTGTTACCACCAAGATGTTTAGGCAGCTGGTAAAAGGAAATAGTCGAGCTGTAGCGTAGGAACCAGTTCAAGCACTCGAATCTGGCTGCTCCCTGAGCTGCGTCCTTTCAACGATGCAGCACGACCAAGAAGATTTAACTGCACCTGGAGAAGAAGATGATGCCTTTGAGGAAGGTAAAGTCATCTTTTATTAAATTAATCCTTCTCCTTCTCAGTCTAGAGGCCGGTTTCTAGCCTGGGTGGTATTTCTTGAGTAAATCTGAAGTTGTGTATGGGCTCCAAGGTCACAGGGTGACCAGACTTTCTTTTTCTCCTGAGACAATGGAGAACAAAAGGACCACAGATACAATAAAAATACCTCTCCTCAGCAGGGAAGTTACTGCAGAAGGGGACACCCAGTGTATTTTCTACAGTGGCTGCACTGTGCAAAGTAGCACGTTGGGCATTCGACACCACAGGTGCAGCTGTCATTAAAGTAGTAGGAGCTCTTTGCAGGGGCTAAAGGTGATTTGCTACTTAAATTATCTGAGCAAAATTAGCGTCCTCCTCTCCGACTGCCACAACCCGGGGTACAAAGCCAGTGTCATAGTTTCTTATCCCTAAAACTGCTTCTGCTGGTGCTTGATTCCTCACTGCTTGCATTCTGTGCCACCGTTTACATGTGTACTCGGTGCTACTCTGTCAAAATAGCAGAGACACAGATAAGAGGACTCAAAGAAGGAGAAAGAATCTGGCCCATGGTGTCTAATTTCTGCCCCTGCTCACTGCTCCCCTTTGCACTTGAGCAGGGGCCAGGGGGAGAACTAGCTCATGCAAATCTTCTCCCGGCCCCCAGCCCTCCACAGTTTCCAAGGGAGTGGAAGGCACAAAGAGCTGCCTGGATCCACTCCAAAGACTGTGAACCTTTAAACTTACTTTCAGCACAGCTTCAGCAAGCCTCATTTAAACAAAGCTCAGCTGCGGTTGGTATGGAAAACTTAGCAGTGAATAGTGCCAAATCAAGTTATCTGAGCCCCAGTGAAAGGCACCAACTCTGAAAAGAAAGCAGTTTCAATGATGTACTGTCTGTACTCTAATACATTTCTCACGTCTATATGCCCCCACTCCTCACCCTGTGTCCCGGTCTGGGCTCAGAAGGGCAATGAATTTGCAGAAAGGAGAGGGCAGAGCATTTGTGTTATGGAAAAAGTGCTGATAGTCCAGGGAGCACCTGATGCCATTGGGCAAATCAACTAGGTTTGAAAATAACCTGTTGCATTCCCTACAGTCTGCTCTCAGCACAGGTAAGTACTTCTTCCCAGGATAATCATCCACATGCTCTTACTTGATATGGACATTTTTAAGTGCTCTGAAGAGCCAGTGGGATTTAGGCTTCATTGCTGTTTCTGAAACATTTAGCCTATGTTCTTGATCAGAAATGTAGGAAGGAAGGAGAGAAATGTGTGCAAGTTATTTGACATATATATTGTGTTATCCGAAGGGAATGATACATTTGAAAAATCCTTTCCAGCCTCTCAGCTAAGTTGTTTCTGGCAGGGCTGATTCTGCAATAGCTAGAGGAGGCTCTGCTTTTCAAAGGCAGGAACATTTTAAAAACCTCTCTGTGACCCTGCTTGGAACAGAAGGTTGGAACAGATGACCTCCTGACGTCCCTTCCCACCTGAGTTATCCTACAAGTCTATGAGTTGGTGACAACCTCCTCAACTCACCTGCTTGTAACTGGGAAAAAACGTACCCCAGCTTCTCTCTCAGACAGAGGGTCTGTTGGCTCCCAAACCTGCTAGCCAGAGAGCCCAAACAACACAGGCACAGTGATGGCCCTCCCCTTCACCGCCCTCTCCTCTTTTTTGTACGGGTTAGCAGAGAAACATTAACATTTTGGCTGCTATTTTGGGAGGGCTGTTGACCTTGGACAACTCAGCTCTCTCCCCCGGGCTGGGTGGGGTCCGAGCAGGGAGGAGCAGTGCCTGTTTCGGTCATAGGGCAGCTCCCCCCTGCTCATGCTGCAGAAGCCCAGGCGGCAGCCAAAATGTAGTCACAGGCTTTTAGGCCAGGTGGAGGTGTTTGTCAGGTGTTGAACTCACAGCTCAGTGCAGACCACAGCTCTTAGAGCATATGCTATTTTTTATTACAGTCCACATCCAAATTGTAATAGCAGATCTCTGTCCACCTTTTGAACTTGTCCCAGTGCTTAGTTACTGTCATAGTTAAAGATAGCTGCATCTTATTTCTTCTAGCACTGATTGGTCTAGTCTTGAAGTTAGTTTTCCTTCTTGCACAGGGAGAGCTAAGATCTCGCTATTGTTTGTGAATATAAATATCTCATATACTATCTACAGAATGTACTCAGACCACTCCTATCCTTTGCCAAGCAGAATGTTATCATGACAGTTTCCTTATAAAGTTTCAATCTTTTAAGCATTTTCATGTTCTTGAGACCAGTCCCTTGGTGGAAACCACCACAGAGCGTAGTGCTCCCAAACTGCTAGAACAGGGACAAATCCAGAATTTACGTGATCTGTTCACTCATACTTTATAAATATATATATATTAGGATCAGTTCAAGGGCCTGCTTAAGTCTTTTCAGGTCCCAGCATCATCTGAGGGTCTGCTCTTCGCCAGATTTTTCTCTATAATTTCTGAGTCTTTCAGAGTCAAATTTCTCAGGACATAGTCAATGCAATAACTATGGCTTATCTCCTTTGCTCCCAGCTATGCCCTACTAGAGCCAGATGAATCATCCCACTTAAGTAGCCTGTTCTTGGAGTGATTTACCACTTCTCCAGACATCGTGCCATCTACATATTCAGTCAATCACTGTAAAAAATTCCCTTTCAGGTCACTGAAGTGAAAAGAGTTCAATCCCTTAGGGAAGAACCAATCTTTTTATATCCTCACTAGAAACTGGCATCCCTGATGATTTCTCAGCTGTGTTACATCTGTCAAGATCTGATGCAGTACCATGTCTTATTTCTTAGGGAAGCCCAAGTACACTATCAATGCAATTATTTTCTAGAAAATTCTAACAAGCGCCAATCATTGTATTCCATCTCCTTTAATTTTGCTTATATGACTCTAACATCAGGTATTCCATAAGAAGCCAGGACCACTGCCAGGCTATCACATCATTAGTGACACAACATTAACTCATAGCTCTCTGGAATTCCTCTGAGAAACATTAGAGGAGTTTTTTGAAAAATCAACAAGAAGTTCCTTGAATAACTCTTCTCAAAACTGCAGTTTAAAATTCTCCTTTGAGAAAGGTAAAGGGGGAAATACTTTCCCACTGATAAGACTGTAAGCTGGCTGGGTGTGACAAAGTATGCTAGAACTATTTTCAGCAAAAATCAGGTTGACTCTTGCAACAGGTATTCAAGGCTTCAAAATATTCATCCTCAAAGAAACTTTGCTAACTCTTCTAATAACAGCCTTGCACTGACATTGTGCTCTCTCCTTCAAAGGGTCTGTAGAGGCTTTGCAAGTGACTGTGCTTAGGTTCAGTGAAGCACAACTCCCTGTCCTCTGCAGCCTGGCCAGTGTTTAGCAGGTCACAGCTGTAGTATGCAAAAGTTGCGAGAAGAAACTCTTTTAGCCTCTTGAAAGCACAGTCAGTGATAGGTGGTGTTTCTTTTATGGCCTTACTCACTGTGCCAATTCAAGGCAAGTGTCTTCAGTTAGTCTTACATTTTTCTTAGGTCAAATCACCTACTCTGGGGAAAATGTTGTTTAATTTTTAGTGACTCTAAGTGCCTTTAGATTCTGAAGTTATATTTCATTAAAAAGAAATCCCTTCCTCTAGCAGGAGGCTTCCCCTCATCACTGCAGCCAAGCAGGCATGGATTTTCCCTGGCTCTGTCTAAGATGAGGAGCCAGGAACGCTCCTGTGTCTCCCAGGCCCAGAGAGGGAGGGAAATTTGGGCACAAGTCAGCCGTCTTGGCAGATTCTGGTTTCCACGGGAAAAGAACTGAGGGCTCACACAGAGGCATGATGCCATCACCCCAGCACAGCCTCTGACTGGGACTAGAGGTTTGGCACAGCAGGAGCTCCTAGGTCAAGGAGAGGCATCTATGCACAGAATTTGGAAGCACCCAGCAAATGTGGCAAGCGTATGGGTCCAAGTATCTCTTTAGCAGTGATCAACATATTCAAACTGAGAATGCACAGGAAAAATAGAAATTAGGCTGTGATTTATTGCAGATCTTTTCATGCACTTGCTCTGCACTGATCTCTCTTCACATCTCCACTTCTCACCTCCTTTATGTGCCCTCTGGTTGCACCTGGGATAACCACGACCTGCCTCTCAGACCATAGCTGGCACAAAATCCCATTCATGTTTCCAAAGCGTGGTGGAAAAAAAAATCAAAACTGTTCTTTTCCTTGTGTTCAGTAAAAAAGCCCATGCTCTGGGTTCAGTAGACCTGAGCCCCACTTTAGATGGTGCCCTGCACAGTCTCAGAGTCACAGGGCCCTTTCCTTGCCAAGGACTGATGTCCTGTTATGGCATTCCAGCATTGCTGTCCATCAAGGCTCCCAGCAGAACAGTAACTGCATCAGACTTTTAAGGTGTGCTTTAAAAATGTACCAGATGCCTTTACATCCTTGTAAAGCCTGCCTGCTCTCTGTAGGAGAGGAAGGAGTTCTAGCTCTGGGGTTTGGGATCAGCATTGAGGTTTAGCTGAAATGAAAGGTAGCTGCTGTACATGGTTGTATGCATTGCCTGCACATAATGAGGTTAGAGATGTTAGAGAAAAATGAGGATAAAGCCCTGAATGTTGACTTAAAGTTGAGACACACTCTTTATTCAGCAACAATTCAGGTTAAGCCACTTTTCTCTTCCCCTAAAGCAATACAAGACACTATGCTTCTCTTGGGCATACAACTGCAGTGACTTGTCAAAATGTCACGCAGGGACATCCATGTCACAGCTTGTCTGTGACCCATGGGACCAGGTTTTCTTTCCATGCCTTATCTAGCTCTGCTTTTGTGAGTCCCATCAGGCATGACCCCTCCCCACAGAGCACATCAAACTGGCACAACTATAAGGGAATTATATCTTCCAAGAATATGCATGTGTGCATAGCATTACGGGTATTCCAGCAGATGCCTACCTCAGAGATATACAAAGATACTGTTTTTCCCGTGTTTTCATCCCAAAGAGTTTGACATGGCTCATTTTTATCCAGCACACAAGTGCCTAATATCTCAGAAGGCTCTTGTAAGGATGAGCAACCTTGTGATGTATCAAACATAGGAGCTTCTCCTGCCTGACTGCTGGGAGAAAGCAGATCAGTGTCCTGAAAATGTTTACAGGTCCCATCAGCCCTACTTGTCCTTTCGGCTTATCTCACGTTCCTGAACATGGAGAATGCATGTGCTGTACTTGCTGCAGCTCAGAGGATGAGAAGTCTCATCACCAAGGCAACAGCGTCTGCTTCATCCAGATAGATTGTAGAGGGATTATTTGGCCTATAAACTCAGACTGAAGTACCTTTCTCCAAGAGCATGATCAGATCTATTTAACACACAGTACAAGGCCGTCAAGGAAAAGAGGGTGCTCTATTTTGGAGCATTTTTTCTTATTCCTGTTTACACTGAATGCTCCGCTCACCTGCTTCTCGCAGCTGCTTCTTTTTGGTTGTGATCTATGGGCGGACACAGAGTTATGCAGACTGGGGAGAGAGCTTTTTGTGGTTGGAGGAGTCAGTGCAAGACACCCATCCCCACCCTAGGCACCCCCACACTGACCCACCCGCAGAGCTCCGGCCCGTCGGCACTTCCAGCTGTCCTGGGCAGCTGGAGGGCTATTTTTAGCAGGGCATCCTGCTCCATATATGAAAGGAAGGAAAGTTTGAGTCCATGAGGCCCAAAATGAAAAAAAAAAAAAGATTAGAAAGAGAGACATGTTCTGCTTTGTTCTCTCCCTATTTTTTAATTAAAGATCTTTGAATTTCTGGGTGTTTTCTTCTCTGTTTCTTGAAGACAACATTTTTGGTTCATATCTGTTGACAATATTTCTAGATCGCTAATAATAACAACAGTGAGGGGAAAAAACAGGTCAAATAAACAAGTGGCATTTAACCAGCCCTCAGAGAAAAGAGGAAGGTATGTACAAGCCAGAGAGAAACCACTGATCAGGTGTGCTTGCAGCGTCTTCTAAGCTTGCAAAACAAGTGTCTTACTAAAGGCTGAAGCAAAATTGCCTTTCTTTTCACACATTTTTCCCCTCCTGTTTTTACATAGTGTCTTTACAAAGCTCTGTGAAACACAAGCTTTTTGTCGCTCAGTCCCATCATTAAATTCACAGAATAAGTGTGGCTTGGCTAACGTGAGCGGGTGGTGTAAACAACTTCACCCCTTTAATAATTCGAGGCACAGCTCAGCTGCCTGTGAAATGAGTTTCCGCCTGCCGAGATGCTAAAACCAAAGCCTTGTGGTTGCTGTACCAAGGGTGTGACAGGCACAAAACAACCGGGTCAGGAAGTGCAGAGTTAAAAGACGAGGAGTGAAAACAGTCTGAGGGCATATATTAGAGAGAAAGAGAGAGAAAGAAGAGCAGTCAAGCACTTGACAATGCTGCAGAAGCACTAAAAAGTTGGTGGTGGGAAGAGTTCACAATAGTAGGATTTCTCCTGTATCTCAGCACTGCTCGAGAGGGTGAGGGGTGTTGTCAGGCCCCACAGAATTTTAAGCAGTATGTTCTTGATCTGGTATCCAAGAGTGGAGAAATAGTTTGAAGTAGGGGTTTGTGTTTGAAGAGTCACTGGTATTCCTGTGTCTTTGGCAACTGGAAAACAGATGAAGCAAAACCGCTATGGAAATCCTGAGCATACTAGGCTCAACTCTGCATAACTTCCAAGGGCTGACGTTGGCTTACTCTGGTTTAATTGTAGATAGTAGGGGAATTGGAAAGTTAAGAGACTCAGAGCTTGGAAATGATACCTAGAGTTCAAATGGTTGGTAAAAAGATGGGAAGACAAAAAGTGAGGTAGAAAGAAAGGAAGCCACAAAGAGTGAGAAAATAAAGTGGTATTTTGGGGAAACCCCTGGCCTCTGCTGCCTATGTCACGGCATTGCATGAGCCTGCCTAAAATTAGTCACAACCCATCTCTCAGAGAGGAAAATATACTCAAAGTAGCCCAGCCCAATAAATGCTTAATCCATAATCCCAGGTGAAATGACCACCCTGGGAAGCAAAACCCAAAACTGCCCCAAAGACTCAGAGCTCTCTGAAGATAGCACTGCACACAAGGGCTTGCAACAGCTCTCCTTTCATCACACCAGGCTGCTCCCCGGGCCAGCCCTGCCTTCCTGCCTACTCCATATCCACAGGGGAAGTCACCTGCAATGATGAGCTTTTGTGCAATACCAGAGTGAAAAGCCCTCTGGTGTCCCCTGAGAAGTGTGCCTATGGTTCAGGTATGGCAGCAACCAAGCGGTGATCCAGGAGCTTTCCTGGAAGGGTGTCACAACCACCTGTGGCAGAAGAGAGAGGGATAGCCTTTCTTGGGGGGCTCGGTGGGATGGCTTAAATCTCTGTGATTTTATTGTCATTCACATAGACATTAAGTTTTCAGGGACTCCTGAAGGACCTCAGCGAGATGAGCTTATAAAATCTCACATTAGCCCTACGGCTCTCTAAAGTTTGTGATTAAGATGCCAGTGGCTAACAAGGCTGGCCAGTGCTCAGGCTCTACAGCATAAATGGAGCTTTGCTCACATCCTCCTCATTACATGGTAGCTCAGAGCAGTGGAAGGGCTCTGTTGTGAACATGGATGTGACTTACTTGACACTGTGTTCATTTTAGCAGGGTGGTTGTGATTGTGTAGAAGTGCAATTTACCAGCTGAGAGCTCCTGAAAGGTTTGAAGTCCCACTCACTGCATTTTCTCATGCAAGCAGAAGAAGAAAAAGTAAGGACAGGGCCCAGGTAATGGCACAGAGCTAACAGAGGTAGCACCGAGCAAATAAGATCTTTTTCTGCCTCGAACATCACCAGCAGACCAGATGTCACTGTGGTTTCTTAATGCTGGTAATGTAAAGAGCGGAGCAAGCATAGCCTGCTTCTTCTGGGGAACCCCTGAGTTCTGGAGTGTCATGTGGAGAAACTGTGCAATTTTTAAATTGAATGATTGGGGAACTTAGGTTTACATCAGGAATGAAGGATTGGGCCTTCACACTGAACTAACAGATTTCCTTTTCTTGAATGTCTTGGAGAAAAGAGAGATTTTATAAATATAGATAGATCTGAAACTAGATAGCATTTCTGAGATCCTCCTACAAACACATGCAAGGAGTGCCACGCTAGCAGTCCGAGCATACATTTAACAAGTGAGGCACTTTTTTCTTTTTTTTTTTTGAGAGGGGTGGGAATGTTGAAAAGAATCCATACAAAAATATTCTCAAAGAAAAATGAAGCCACAGGAGGAACAGAGCACTCCAGCACTGCTGAGCTCAGCTCTGAAGTTGGATGTCTATAGCTTTTTTTTTTTTTAATTTCCCTGTTGAAAAGCAAGCAGCTCGGGAGGTCCTGATGTGCTCTGCCTCTTCTGGCACTCTGGGGAGCTTCCTGCCCACTCTATTCCTGATGCCTGTTGTGAGCCAAGGAAGAGTTAGCTTAATCAGCAACACCAGCCCCTGATTAGTGCCAGGTTGTTGTCATTAATCACTTCAAAAATCACTGCACTGAAAATAGTTCCCAGGGTCAGATGTTCAAAAACTGGCGAGGTTTCTCTGGTGTCATTTAACTTTAGCCGCAAAGCTAGACCACACCCCGAAAGAAACACTATTTATTTGTTTTACATTACATATTGCTTGTGAATTCTTTTAATTCAAATTCACTCACAGCCCCAGTGACATGGTATGAAAAGCTGCTCTTCACCTTTCCTAGAGGAAAGGATTTCTCCAAGTGGTTAAACACTTCCAGGTGAAGGCAGGCTGGACCAACAAACAACCTGTACACCCCCAAGGCATGCATGGGGGTACTGCTCTCAGGGTTTAGTCGTGAGCTTCTCTGTGTTGTGGACCACCCCCTCTCCTTTGGAATCTCAGTCCAAATACTTGGCAGATGCACTTGGGGCTCATTACATTACAGAGGCAGCATGTTCATTGCGCTCCCCCGAAAGGCATTTTGTGTGTGCTGCACTTGTTTTATATTTGCTATATTTAAGCCACAGAAATATGCGCTGATGAGGAAAAGAGGGAAGTGGCGGGATCTTGGAGGCAGAAAGGGAATTAAAATAATTCCTCAATGCTGCAATCCTCTGTGCAGAACCGTGGACCAGGAGAAGGAAAGAGGAGCGTGATCTCTGACTGCACCAAGGACCTGGCTGGGTCACCCATACTGCTGTGTATCTGGGAATGATTTCAGGGCAAGTCTGGTGTTACAGTAGTGTAACTGAGGGTGGAAATTTCCTGGAGCCTTTGCCCCAGAGCCTCCTCCTGGGTTTCAACTGTGAAACTGCCATGTTAGGGACATTCAGGAACACAGGTGCACAGCACTGCAGGATTCATGCATGGGACTTGGTTTTTTAACTTGTCTGGCATTATTTGTTCCTTTTCCTCCACTCTCAGACTTTGCAGCCTTCTCCTACCTGACCACCATTTCCCCCAGAGCACGCCCATCATCCCTGCAACTTCTCCTTTCTTGACCATGACACGTGGGACAACCACTGAGCAGAAGGAAGGCAGTCCCTGTTTCTACACTTGTGCTGCAGGTCACAGCAAGGCAGGCCAAAGTCCTGGGTGCTCCCAACCTTTCAGTCATGGACTTAGGATACCTTTGGTGGTTGCTGACATGTCCCATATTGTCTTGTCCCATATAATAGAATCCTTCCAGGCCTGCTGTCTGCTTCATAGCATGGGGTGGACGAGTATGGGGCTGGAACAGCCATGTCTGAGACTACTAAGCAGAATGTGCTTGGACGTGTACTAAGAAAGATTTTCTCCTCCTCTGTGCTTCAGAGCTTGCCCGAAATTTGCCTCACAAGTGCACATGAGGGTGCAAGGGAGTCTGGAGATGAACATGGGGTGGGGTCACATTTTAACTGCAGTCCTGATGTAACCAGCAGATTTCAGGAGCAGGCATTACTGTCCGGTAACATGGGTAGAGATGGCCTCAGGCCCTAAGAACCCCAAACACAGTGGGGATCTCAGCCTATTGTCATGCAGGAAGATGAAGGTTGTGGCAAGAAGCCAGGTCTGGGCACTTGAGAGCCAAGAAACAAGAAAGAGGAAAGAGGCAAGAGGTTACCTAGTGATTCAAGAAGATCCAATGAGAAAGCTAGGAACATATTGACTTTCTGTCTACAAAGCCAAATCCATTCCTGGAGATGACCTTCTTGATCATGTTGGTTGTACTGGGACGGGCTGCCCTGAGCAGGTATCTCACATGCTGCAGACCCATGGAAAGCACTGGGTTCTACTCTCTGCCCTCCTCTGGGGGAGGTGGTTTCATGACTGTCCAGCAGCAGGACTTTAAGCCAGCACATCACCAACATGGATGGCATTGTCTGACAGTCAGGCTCCCAAAAAGTAGGCTGACAGCGCCATACTTGTCTCTTCAGATCTCTGATCCCTCCTGTAGCTTTGATCATTGCATAGTGTAGCTGACTTCCAGCTGTCCAGGAAAGCAAAAAATTAGTTCCCAGCAGTTTTTCGTGCGCCTTAGCTAGAAAACAAGGAATGCTCTTGAAAAACAAGAGCAGGAGAAAAAATATCGCTAGAGCTACTGTACTAGACGAGCCATCCGCACACTTGGTGTGCACTTAAGAGCTGCTCAGCCAGCTCTGGTTGCTAAGCAGTCTGAGAAACTGGAATGTGCTTCTCCCTCCAACCCTGCACGAACATTGCCACCCAAAACCTGCCCAGAAGAGGCACTGGGGATGATTTTGAAACAGGTTCTGGGGAAAAAAACAAAAACAAAAACGCAATTGGTGGCTCATTTGTCCTGCTCCCTCAACTTACATACGTGAGGGCAGGCAGGGTGTATGCTTGTGCATACTCCTCCGGAGCTTCAAATGATGCCAGAGGCACAGACCATTGGTGGGAAGTGTTTTTGATCTGAAGGCAGCTATCTCAGACCACCACAATTTCAGTAAAGTGGGACAAAGAAGAGATAAAAGAAGGATTACCTCTGGAAAGGGTTATCTCTTGCAGTATATCAAAAGATAAAGGTGACTCCTGACTCCCCTTTCTGTCCCTAGCCCTCTTCATCTGCATCTATAGCTGTTCCTCAGTATACCAAGTGTGTCCTGACCATCATGCTACAGGACACAACCACTGCATTATTCACTGATCACTCCCAAAGAACATCTGGCCAGAAGTCCCAGAGGATTGAGTTTGTTCCTGAACCACTGCAGAGGATCAGTGCTTGTAATTTTTTCCCACAGAGTGCCCTGGAGCAGCAGGTGGAAAGCTCTGCAAAAGCAACATCATGAGAAATTAGGAACTTGAGGGTGGAGCAGCAACACTATGATGGGAAGTAAAAGGGGGGAAATGGTTGCAGAGTGGTTAGAGGATGTCAGCAGTGAAAAACAACTGGGTATCAAACTCTTTTAGAAGGAGAGTAAGTGTTACAGGATGACAATGAATGCAAGCTAGGTGTATTGGGCAAGCTCAGCTGACAAAGAAGGTATAAAAACCGGAACAGAGTCAATAAAAGAGCAGCATGGGCAGGGTGTAGTAGGAGAATTGTGGCAACACTTCAGTATGTTTAGTTGGAAAAAGTAATGGTGAACTTGGTTATGATCAGCAAGTTAAAGCTTGCATCTTGCCCAGGTTGCTCATGGCAGGCCTCAGACTCTTGTCTCTTACCTGTCCCCTAAAAGTTTTCTAAATGATGGCTCCAGAACCTACCATGTTCCCCACTCTCAAATATGATCATTCACCTCTGGTTTTGGACCAAGATCCCCAGGTAAGAGCAGTCAGGTTTGCACCCTGTGTTCCCACAGGCAGCTTGCCTGGGGGTGATACCTGCTGGAGATGTCCTGTGGGATGTCCATCAGCAATATGAAGATGCCTTGTGCATCCCTTATGAGCATGGGACAGACACAGAAACACAGCATAAAGGAGTTACAACAGAAAAAATATATAAATTATCTTCCATGAAGGCTTGATCAGGCCTGATCTATCTCAGGCACCCAAAACTCAAAGTTGTGGTCTGCCCACCCATCTCCCCACTTCCTTTGGCCTCTTGCTGGTCCAAACATGCTAATGAGATACCTCCATGTGAATTCCTGTCTGCACGGTCTGCTGAGCATTGCCACCCACCACCAGTCCTTGCTTTGAGGTGAATGAAGTCACCCGGGACTGAGCTAAGTCCTTGTATCTGCATAACAGACATACATCCCCACAGCAAGCAGGAAAATTGCATCGATGTCACACATTTTCAAGTGGGTCCACATAGAGTCCTCCCACAGAGTATTTTATGGGGGAAAGAGGGTTTCCCCTACACCTCTGTCCAGAATACTGGGTCCTGCTCCCCTTTCCAAGTCTCTCTAGATACATCTGCAACAGATCTGAAAGCCTCCTGTTCTGTTGATTCAGGGGATTCAGTGGGCTGGAGCCTGCATGGCAGTGGGAAAAGTGAAGTGCTTCTTGTTATATCCACCCCCCAGAACAAATGTAACTGATGCATATCAGCCAGAAAATCCTGCTCAGCCCTTTCAAGAAGCCTTCTGGGTGCCTGGGAGGGGCAGAGCATTTAGATATCCTCTGACTGTAATCTCTTCTCTGATAATCCTGATTTTCTCTTTGGCCTGGAAGCAAAGGCTAATAGAAAGCAAAGTGCTATGGCAAAGCTCAGCAGGTAATTCAGTAGCTCTGGTTTAGTTGTCGCAAGTATAATGTGGGGTTACCATTCCTGGGAACCAGTGTTTGTGAAGGTGCACTGGAGCTGTCAGGGAGATGGAAGTGCAGCCTAATTGGCAATTACTGCTTTGGAAAGGTCACTGTTTTCTGGAGACAAAGCTAGAATCAGCTGTTGTCACTTAGAAATTTCACTGGGGAAACTCATGATGACCTATTTTTAACATAACAGAAGATTACACTGCAATACTGTGAATAATTTATAGGAGTAGTAGCATGATCACAGCCACAATACAATGGCAGCTTCAGTTCCTGCTTGATGATGGAGGGAGACAGAGCTCTCTGGCAATTTCCACTGAATTAGCAAAACAAGACACACGTGGAATGACTGACCCAGCCTTTCAAAAGCATGTGTGTCAGGATGAATATATGTCCAGTAGGCCTAAGTGGGGCAAAGATTTTATCTAGAGCATCCTTAAACCTACTCAGTCTCACAGCTGTTTCAACAAGCTACAGCACTGGGAGCAGGGAGGTGGGAATGTGTGTAGGGTTTGGGGTGATGGAGAGGAGGAGATTAGCTTTCTGTGTTTGCTATGCAAAACTGTATTGAGAAAACAAGAGAAACAGCTCAAGTGTATTTGCATAGGATAGAGGATATTTCCTTGAAAGAAGAGGCTGCAAAATGAATGAGGTATTTGCATCTGCAACCTTAAGTTCAAAGAATCTTCTGCAAGATAAGACCAAAAGTGCCAGAAGGAATTAGTAACAGTTGCCCTGAACTGTAGAAGCCTCAAGGTTTAAGTAAGATGCTGCAATTTGTCTATAGCACAGGAAATCTTTAACAAATTAACCAGGCTTCCACAGTGAGAGCTGCCACCCCCTAAAAGGCTGAAATGGACTCAAACGCATATTAAGTATGCATGATGAGACATTTATAGCTTTCAGCATTGCCACAAATATTTCCTCTCCTCTTCCCCTGGCATTCCATAGCCCAAAGCGCACAGCTGTTTTTTTCAGAAAGCAACTTCTCTGCCTTGGCCTCAGAGTTCATATCCGTAGTGACATATATGAAATGGGTGAATAGTTGATTCAGCCAGACATAGAAAGGTCACCCTTAAAATTTTGCCTCGGAGCTACAGCAATGGCACTATGTTGGCAGAAGCCCCCACACTTTTTCTAGTTGAGAACTGGGTGCCTCTGGAAATGCCACAGCCGTGATTGCTGTAGAACCCATCTGAACTCAGAAACCTTGGAAACAGCCTGTAGATCCCAGAGGTCTGCATACCAGGATGAAGAGCATCCTTTTCTGCTTTTACTGAATCTGGAGTAATTTTCTTTCATTTCTGCTTTTTAAGGCTACAGGATGCTGTTTATTTTCAGCATACAATATAAATAACTTGTGTTCATAATTACTGCTGAAAATCATTCAAGATGATAGGTCAGCTTGGATTTTTTATTCAGGGACAGTCTTGGTTTCTTTGTTTCCCCCCCCCATGCACAACATTCCACAAAAACCTAACTCTTGTAATTTCGTAATTTCTCCATGCAGTATCATCCTCTGTGTGACAGGTCTGTGTACTCCATGAAAAATCTTTGCATTTGAAAGGGTGAGTCTACCTATCCTGACCCAAATGGGGAAAGATACAGGCATATAGGAAGGGTATCCGTATTGCCTCCTCAAGCCACCTTCCAAGTTGTGTCTATTTACTAACCCACAGATTTGCCAGGGATACCCTCCGTTCCCCCCCCCCCCCCCCCCCCCCCCTAAAAAAAATGGCACTTTCAGCTGTCCAAGATGCACATGGGAGAGCTTGTTGAAGGACCCTCTAAGTTTTAAATGTTGGCAGAGGAACAGCAAATAGTATAGAAAATACAACATGGGTGTTTGGTACTTGTGCTGGTTGATGTAAAGTCTACTGTGGGAAAAAAAAATCACAGAAGAGAAATTAAGAAGTCCTAAGGGCAGCAATAAATACAGAATACTTACAACTATAGAGAAATGTATTTATAGTAAGTAGGACTATACATTTTGGAAGGACGATTGAATTGGAAGAAAATACCCCTCAGTCTCTGGGAAAATGTTGTATTCCTGCCTCTTTTTTCTCGAGGTAAGAGAGGAAAGATGTTCAAAGGAAGAAATGTAAGATCCTTTCATTGCAATGTTCTTTCATTTATATTCGCCTTTAACTGCTGTCTTCAGCCCGCCCAATATCCAAATTTAGAGCTCTCACATACACACACACTGCTGAAGGCAACGGAGGGTACAGCGAGTTACCCACAGGGAAGGCAAGCGGCGGCAGCCCGTTCCGTGCACCATTCCACGGGGGAAGGATGAGAGGTATTTTCCGGACGTCCCAGCTGTGGGACAAACCGCCCGAGAGGCCAGGCGCATCGAATCGAAAAACGGAAGAGCTCCATCACCGCCGCCGCTCCCTAAAAGGTGTGCAACCACTAGCACCACAAGGTTCGCCACAACGCAGCAGGTCGAGCCCCCAGCCGGCTCCGCACCCTCTGCCCCGCCCGCGGGGGCGGGCCGCGGCCGCGCAGCGCCGCGCAGCAACGCCTCCTCCTCCTCCTCCTCCCTCCCGCAGCTCCGCAGGGAAAAGCCGGCAGTGGCTGCGCTCGCTGCCAAAGCGGCGGTGCGCGGCGACCGCGGGTGGGCTATCCCCACTTCTCCTCGGTTTTATTATTTTAAAACTTTAATTTATTTTTTAAGACATTATTGTTTGCTGTTATTAATTTTTTCGGCTGCGGACGCTTGCCCCCCGGGATGGGGCACCGCGGTGCCCGAGGAGCGCTGGGCGGCGGGCGAGCGGCGTTCCGAAGCGGGCTGTGAGCACCGCCGGCAGCAACAGGTACCCGGCAGGGCTCCGACACGGGTGGAGGTCCAGGAACCCGCGTGGGGAGGAAGGGGCGCTGCCTGTGCCGAGCGTGGACGTGGCCGAGAGGAGCCCGAGGGCTGCGGGGCTGAAAAGCCGCTGTCACTGGAGCGGCTCCCGACTCCACTCATCCTCCGGTGGCGGGGAGTTAGGCGGCGGCAGGGTTCTGAGGAGGGCAGAGGGACTTCTGTGGGGCTTCCCATGCGTGGTTTTAGACTGTGAATGTGAAGAAAACATTGGTTGTGGGTGCTCGCTGAGGGACACGAAACTGGTTTCATGTTTTCTCACAGCGCGTGGAAGTGCTTAGCCCTGTTTCCATTAAAAAAATCACAGCGTTTCCTTAGGTCTTGTCTTTCTATTTGCAGTGAGATTTTATGGTATTACTGGTTGGAGGAGAGCTTAGACCCTCTTAAGTTCCCCTTTCTGTCTCTGGCTGATTCCCAAGGACTGATGCAAACGCATTAGACATTGGCGTTGCTCTTCAGTTTACCTCTGAATACCCTGGTTACAAAAGGTCATCCTAATCCTGTGATTGGTCTTTTTATTGCTGTGTTAACCGGGCATTTTGCTGTCTCTTGTTCAAAGTTTCAAAAAGCTTTCTGGAAACTGTGTGCTTGTGGCCATTCTGCCTTTGCCCCCTTTCATCCATCTCTCCAGGAAGAGCTGAATGTATTGCTAGTGTAGTTTCAGCATTCATTAATCTGGCCGTGCATTCAGCCACGCTCATCTTAATTACCGTGTTTGAGCTGCTGTCATGCAGCTGGAGCCCGGGGCAGGGAACACACTCCCAAACAGAAACATTACCTCCATCTTCTCCAGTAGCTAATTAGGTTTCACAAACATCCCTCTTCTGCATAAACAAAAGTAGGAACATACCCAAACAGGGAGATTGAGGAAGGAGACGTGGAAGGTCTTTTTCCTGGAATATTTCTGTGCTGGCTGCCCAGTTGTCTTCGAGGTCTTCACACACTGCCAGCATACAGTCGGATCTGGTTTATAGTGGCCAGACTCAGAAAGGTATCCACTGGGATAGGTTGGGAGCCCTGCTTTATAAACATAATGGGCAAATGTGGCAGATTGCTCCACATCTAAGTAAGTGTGGGTGGGTATATCTGTTACACAGTGGGAGTCTAAAGGCACCAAAGTTTATCTTTTTTACCATTAATTCAACATTTCTCAGCTAGCAACTGGAAGCAGGAGGACACCCACTTAAGATGGTGTCTGTGCTGCTTGCAAGTGCAGATAAGCACTTGTGCAGTGTGGACTTTTACAGTCACATCATCCATAACCTGAAGCTGGTTTAACTTTTGGTATCCAAGGAGCACTTCCTTTGCAAGGTGTGAGATTTGGGGAGTTTGTTTATTTGTTTTTGTTTTTAAGAAGCAGCATATTGGATTTCTTTCCGGGATCCTGCCTAAGAAGCAGAGCACTTAGCTTTTTCATGTCTCTATTCTTCTCTAGAATGACGGAACAGTTGTATCTTGGAGGGTTTTCTCTATTCTATTCCATTACTTCAGCAGAATTAATATTTTTTAAATGCTTGGGAATGTGTAAGGGGAGAAGTGTGTGGTTTGTGAAGAAGAATCCATAAGTGAGAAAGGTGCTTTACTACCCTTGACCTCTCAAGGCACATGACAGTTTATTCACCTGTATAACAGAACAAACAGTCACGGTAGGAGTGGTGGGAAGAATGGCCTAAAAACTCACAGCAGCATGTTTACAGGCCACACAGGGTTACCTTTTGCTCTTTGATATTTTTCAGCCTGAACAGGCAGAAAGGTAACTTCCAGACAAACCACACTGCTGGAAAAGGTCTGATTCTGGGGGAAGCTGCCTTGCTTCCCCACTGGGAAGAAGTGGGAGTGAGAACTAAAGGCAGCGTTGGCTTTTTCCAAAAAAGGGATGACTGGTCTGACTTTTTTTTTTTTCTTTTTTTTTTTCTCATGCTATACATGTGCCACTGACAAGCTGCTCCTAGACAACCACTTTACTGGGGTAGTTTTCATCAGGCAAGTTAAGCTGCAAGCAGCAGGAAGATAGACAGCCTGTGGCTGTTCAGCCAGCACAGAGCATCAGCTGAAAGCAGACAGGCAAGCGGGCAAGGAAGTGAGGAGAGTGGTACCTGAATGCACGCTCCTGGCACGGGCTTGTTAGAGAGGGCCAGGACATGAATTAGTATCAGATAGGGGCCTGTCACATCACTTTGAAGCTGTGTGGTTCCTGTACTACTCTATTAACGAAATGGGGGGAAAAAATTGTTACTGTCTCACCTATGAGGAGCTTAGAGGTCGTTGTTCTGTTCACTCGGCTTTCAGTGCTCATTGCTCTTCTTTCAGGGAGGTTGTTAAAGAAGTTTCTTAGTAAGATATTCTCAAAATTAATCAGCAGGAACGCACACTGACAATTTTTTTCCCCCACCAGTTTTGCAGAGATTGTGCCACTGATCCCAAGATGTGCTTGCCTTTTTAAAAGGCAGAGAGAAAGAACTGGGCCCACTGAATTTAAAGTCAAATGTAAAGTCCTTTGACAAAAGAAGCGATTTTGCTCTGGAGGACTTCACAAACCACGGTGGCTGCATTTTGGAAGTGTAACAGTGTCAATGAGAATTTGAGTTGCCAACATCTTTGTTTCCTGTGCTGTCCTTCAGACAGTTTAGTTATACCAGAGCAAAGACAAGGGGGCAGTCTGTGAGCAGAGGAGCCAGGCAGCTGGAGGAGGAATGGTAACATGGGCTTTGCCAACTCCCTGTGAGAGAGCTGGAAGGAGAGCAGCAGCAGAAGCCAACCCTGGATGCAATAAACTGGATCATATTATATCTCTCTGCCTAATGTCAGGAATGGCTTAGCTAAGGCTGGGCAGCCAGCTCACTTTGAGCCCCACGTCCGTCCTTCCCTACACACCCCAAATCAAAGCAGAAGCTCTGCATTTTCCTGGCCACAGCTGTTGCGCAGCTTTATTTCTGCTCCTCAGTGCAAATGCTACTCGTGCTCTCGCTTGTGGGCTATGTGGCTAGCCAGGGGCTGGCTTAATCCTGTCCTGTCCCATGTTGCAAATCTGGTGCTCTGGCTCTTGCTCCAGGCAGGTATTTCAAGGGCAAAGAAAGCAGTGGGTACCAGGTAATCCTCTTTGGGAGATGGCTTTATCCCTGTTTGGCAACTTAGGGACAGCTTCCGTGCCAAAACCTGGTCTGCTTCCTGGGACACCTTGAGCTCTTCTTTTACAGCAAGTGGGCAGCAATTTTATCTGAACTTCCATAGAATCATAGAATGGTTCAGGTTGGAAGTGACCTTTGAAGGCCATCTAGTCCAACACTCCTGCAAGAAGCAGGAACATCTTCAACAAGATCAGGTTGCTCAGAGATCCGTCCAGCCTGACCTTAAATGTTTCCAGGGATGGGTCACCTACCACCTCTATGGGCAACCCGTGCTACGGTTTCATCAACCTCACTGTAAAAAGTTCTTATGTCTACCCTGAATCTTCCTTTTTATAGTTTAAACCCATTACTACTTCCCCTATCACTACAGGTTACATCCAGGGGATTTGGATTCAATCCCCTGAGTTTTTGCTTTCGGCTCTAGCTTTGATGTGCCTTTGCTGCTGGATCTGGTGCTGTTGGGAAGAAAGAGGATCACCCTCCATCCCCTAGTCATATTCAGGTTAATTAGGGAGCTGTAGCGAGGCTCTAGGAACTGGGTTTATCCCAGCCAGGATCAAAAAGCTGGTCCCAGTACACACTGCCCCACAGAATTGTAGAAGGTGTGAAGAAGGGCAGATTCCTCAGTGGTCTTGAATAATTGCTTTTTGGCAGCCACAAGTACAGACCTTGCCTTGGTCTTTGCATCCAGACTCTGCACCCAGTGGCCTCAAGAAGAAGCAAGTCCCCTAAGCATGACACAAGAAATAACTGGCTTTTTTTCCTGAAGTTTTTTTCTTATGTCTTTTTATGTTACAAGGGTATCCTGTAATTTTTAGTTCCCAACCAGCACAAAAGAAATGACGGATTAGCACAGAAATATGTGAGCATCTTTCTTTTTTTCAATGGGAGGAACAAATTGAAGCTGACAGTTCCCTGGAACCAGTGCAACACATGAAGTAGTCACAATAATACATTTTATCTTCCAGCCCTTTTAAAGCATCAGAAGCTCTCTGGTCCCTGATGCCTGCAGTAAGCTGACCTTGGCTAGCAGAGCCAGCCACCTCATTACTGCTGTCCCACTGCTTGCAGCCTGCCCTCTCTCCTGGCCCTCAAACAGCCCGATTAGCTGCAGCAGCTATTGCTTCCAGGGTTGTGTGGCCTGCTGATAACCCTTCAGTGACACCAGACCTGTTTCAAATAATCCCTTCTGCATGAAACTTTTTGGTTTTTTTAACTACAAAAACAAACAAACAAACAACATTTAACTGCAACACCCAGAGATTTGTCAGAAATTATTTTGTCCTGAAAAGCTCACCAACAGGAAAACTTCAAGCCATCCATCAACTCCAAAAAGCAGTTTCAGCAGAGAAAATCTATCTGGTTATCACTGAGGTTCTATTTTTAGCTTGTGCCTTCACCTCTACAAAACACCAGGCTAGGCTGACCCTATCTTTTACTATTTAGACCTTTCTACTTGAGCTAACAAAAGGAAGGAACTCTTTTACAGTGAAATCTCTCCGAGACAGGCAAATAAGCACCTGTAAATAGCTGCAGAAAGCTCATGTTTCCACAGACAGGCAAGGTCGAACACCACAGCTTCCTTTCTCTTTCCCCAAATTTAACATCTTGCTGTCTGAGCAGACAAAACAGATTGATGTGTTCCTCGATGAGGTGTCTTTCTTCTTTGTCAAATTTATCTTGCATCTGCTATAAAACTGAAGCTAAACAGAGGAATAAAACTGTAGTGAATGCACCCCTTGAAGATGCCTCAGAAGTCTTGGGGACAAGGCTTTGCTTGGGGTTGAGGTTGCAGCACTGGTCTGTGGTACTGCTGCAGGCAGGCAGGTAGCGCAGACACTGTAGCTCTATATTCAAAGTCTGATGGACATTTTCGAGTTGTATAACACTAGGAAAAAGGCCTCTTCCATAATTAAGCAACTTTACCTTCTCTGTTGGTGTTTAGCTTTAAAATGTTTGGTTTTAAAACTTTAATTGTGGTACAGAAGTAGGGTCGTATGTTACAGCTTTGTGTAATAGTATCCCTGCAAGTAGCCTTTGGCAGGGAGTCTTCCCTGGCTATGGACACACCTTTTTCTCCACTCATCCCTGCAGGCATCCCTGGATCATGGTAGCGACAGCTATTCCTGTGCACTTTCCCAACCACACAGGCACATCAGTGGGTGATGATGCTGTTGAAAAGATGCTAATGCTCAATTAAGTGTATAATGTGCTGTCCTGCATGAGTGACTGCCCTTTCCTTGTCTTGTTCAGTACATCCGCAAAATGCTGTTAGTTCAAAGAAGGACTTGGGTTTTCACACAGATTTTATTGTGGGATAGGAAGCAATTGGCTCTGAGGCGCTCTTTGATCCATGAGGCTTTTTCCCTGAATTCAGTGTGACATTTGCAGGCCACATCTACTTAGATATACACAAAATCTTTTGAATAAGAATAGATGTCTGCTAAAGTAAACAGAAGTGAATGTTTAGTTTATTAGATGTTCAGATTAATAAAACCAAGAGCTGGAAATGCTCACTAAGTCATCTGTGCTTCACAAAACCGAACCAAAGCTATATTAAAAAAGCAAAGACTCATCAGAGGGCAGAGAATAATCAGCTTAAAATTCTGCCTGCATATACTAAGATTTGCTTTCTTTGAAATCAAAGGAATACATTGGCATCATCTCCCCAGATGGCAGCTGGACCACAAAGCCTTGTTTCCATCATGCAGGTGGCTGGACTGGAAGAGCTCGAAATATATTTGATTTCTGTGCCCTACACTGAAAACATAAGCTCCATGAAGGGATGGCTCTTCATCTGCAGTCATCCAGCAAGAGGTTGCTTTCCCTCCCATTCTTTCCTAGCTCTACCCTTAAAAAGAAAATCTTTCTTCCTGGTGGAGAAGGTGGCAGAAGTGGATCCAGTGTAACAGCTCCTATGTTAAACTGGATGCTGTATGCAGGATTTCTCCAGCCACTATATTTCTTGCAGGCATGTCATGCTGCTACTAGGTGAGGAAGATAATTGGCAAAACAATAAAATAGCCTTCCATCCTCATGAAAAATCGTGATATCCTCCTTTTCCTATACCCTGAATGATGGTCCGTTAGTCAATTGGAAAATGCAAAAATCTCAACAGAGCAGGAGAGGAGAAAGGAAGGGCAGTGGAGGCCAAGGGTCTTTCCTATAAGCTTGTCCTTAGCCTGTGATGGCTCTGGTAGGTCTTTCTTTTAAATGGCAGACTGTGGAATAATAGGGATGTGCCAAGATGTGGTACCTTAATTTGTGCAATGAAAAATTACCCAAGATAATGACCTTGTAGTTCAGCGACAATAAACACTGTCAGATCTGTTCAATTCATGTTCTGTTTGTCTGTAATGTCTCTGTGTCTAGAAGACTCAAATGGTAACTAATCCTCTAGCAAGGCTGGAGCATATGACATTTTAAACTCAAAATTTCTTTTTTTTAATGTCTGCTACAGATTACATTTACCAGTTTAACCTGACTAGATCTACATGCCATAGATTTAAAAGTTTCATCAGTTTTTCATTGACTTTGTGACAGTAAACAACAGGCATTTGGGAATGTTCTTGAGAAGTAGTGGCAACAGCAAAGACCAGCCTGTGTCTGTGGTATTAAAATTCCTTGTCCTTCAAAAGAGGAAAGCACAGCAAGACTGCTTTGGGAATGGTCCTTGGTTCATGCTGCTTCCCAAAATATGCACAGTAGTTGTGTAAGAGGGCGTGAACTGGCCTAAGACAAATCTGTGCCGGTGACTGCTCAGTGTAACCTCCTTTGTCCCAAGGAGCAGAAAGCTATTGCAGAATTAAAAGAGAATAGTTTTTCTGTACTGAGAAATTTAGAGTCATAGAATGGTTTGGGTCAGAAGGAATCTTTAGAGGCCATCTTGTCCCAACCCTGCCCCTGTCATGGTTGGGAACACCTTCCAATAGACCATGTTGCTCACAGCCCAATCCAAGTCAAGCTTGAATGTTTCCATTAATGGGGCATCTACAACCCCTCTGTTGTAGATGTTTCAGTGTTTCAATGCTCTCAGCAGCAAACTTTCTTCCTTGTATCTAGCCTAAATGTACCCTTTTTAAAAAACATTGCCTCTTGTCCTATTGCTGCAGGTCCTGCTAAGAAGTTTGACCCCATCTTTCTTACAAGTCCCCCTCAAGTACAGAAAGGCTACAAATGAAGTCTCCCTGTAGCCTTACCTTCTCCAGCTGAACAGTCCCAACTCTCTGAGCTTGTCTTTGTAGGAGAAGTGCTCCATCCCTCTGATCATCTTTGTGCTCCTCCTTTGTGCACTTGCAGCCCAGGATACAGTTGGCCTTCTAGGTTGCAAGTGCACATTGTCAAGTCATCTTGAGAGGTTCTGAAATGAAATGTGGTTTCAGAAAGTGATGGCAAGGAGAGCAATTCTCCCTAAAATTCTAGATATTTTTTAAGTGGTTGCTGTAAACACTTGTGTGTCTATAAAGCTGTCCTGCTGCTTTTGTGCTGGTAGGCTGCACCTGCTTGGTGTAAGAAAGCAGTGGGGATGGGGCTGAAATAGCTGTGCCTTCTAAACATCTGCACGTTGCAATCACTTTTTTGGTTTTGCTCAGCTGCCCCACTGGTCATCAAGTCTCCAGTACCAATGTCATTAACACAAGCTTTTTCAAGAGGGACTGGCTCCCTAGCATAGACTCCCCTTATCCCTTTATTCTCTTTCAGATGCTTCTTATAGATCCTTTAATGATTCTGGCCTGAGAAGATGGTGGTGTTTTGGGGAAGTTGAGGCCGTTTGGTGGTATTAGATATGTACTCTTGTCTCCTGTACCTTTAAGAGTTTTTAAAGCTTAAAATGCTGTAGCCAAAAGAATAATAACCTCTGCCATAACTTTAAATAAATTTTCTAAAAGTTGCATATGTAAGAATAGTCAAATTTTGAATTTAAATGAACTGAAGCCAATAAAGAAGAGAGTTGCATCAGAGCACACAGCCTCTCTGGGTTATGCATGGACAGTGTTCAACAAGCTACTTGATGTACTGGAAAAGAGCTATAGCCAAATATAAATTAACTCAGGACTATTATGGCAATGCTCTTGAAATGGTCCCACTGGTAAGGTGTCAAAAAGATTAAATGAATAGGTTTCTGCAATGCTTGTCCAGCTTTTAAGATCTTCTGTCCTAAGACAAGTAACGGTGTATCTTCAACAATATTTTGTGAGCAGTGTGCCATTATGACACACCTTGAAATAGAAAGATCCCATAAACATCCAGAGAGTTTAAGTCACCCTAATCCCACATACTTAAATAGGAGCGGCAAAGCATTTTTATCTCATTAGTGACTGAAAGGATTTGACAACAATGATGTTTTACTTTCCTTTCAGGGATGAAAAGCCTGTCTTACTTGTTTAATTTAGCTCGCTCATGCTTATATTAGAGCGCACCTGGAGTGGATACTAAGTACAGCTACAGTTTCTCTGTCTTGGCTAAAGCAAAACAAATAATCTCTGGACCAGCCCACTGGTTACCCAAATCATCCTGCATGTGTTTACTTTGATGCATTTACTTTGCTGCAGATGCGAAGAGAATGGTATCCTTAGCTTGCTGTCCTTGCCCATGCTGCTACAATTTGCATTAAATGAGGGTTGTAAGCAGCAAAAATATTGGTGCAAAGTAATTAAAGAAAGAAGCACTCTTAAGGATGATTTTTCTGTTAAGTGCTGCTGGGTCATTACTTTTCTCTCCTACCACTGGGAAGATTTTTATGTTCATTCCTTACACAGTCTGAGAAAGTGAAGCCACTCTGCTGCTTATACTTGACAAGCAAATTTAGGTCACTGCTCAGAGTCATCATGGATTTTGCCAAAGGACTTCCACTAGAGTTGCATTTGTTGGCAACAGGGCTGATTTACCCACTTGTGCTCAGATGCTACTCGTGGGCTTGCCCAGACGTTATTGTTGGTCAGTAAAGTACAAGGGAGACCACCAGCAGCACTCATGGGTTCCTAGCTGTTCCTTAATGCTAATGCTTTTAAAAGTGGGCAATAGGTTGGCCACTTTTTGTGACATGAGAAATTCAAATTCCACCCAATGTATACGGTCAACCAGTGTTTAGCAGCATATGCCAAAAGACGTAGAGAAGTAGCCAGGCTATTACTAGATGGAGGCATTCCCACAGCCTGTTTTACTTCCTGCTAGTCTGAATACTGCTCACAAGATTGCTCCTTGTAGGTTATCTCCTAATATAGGGGTAGATAACAGAGCAGCACAAAGCCTTCCACCTTTACTACTGTGTAGCACTGCCGAAATGAGATCATGATTAATTGTTTGCGCAGGTCACTCGTGCTGAACTGCTTATTAGAGATTTTGTGCAAGGTGGATTTAAAGCATGAGGAGACAGTTGTCAGTTGGGTTTCAGAAGTGCTTTTTCTTTAGATTATTTGCCAGCACTTGAATGACAGTGAGACTTTGTTTTTAATTAAATCTTGCATTGACAGAGTTATCGATGATGAGTAGAATTAGAGATGACTTCTAATCAAAGATAATTCTGCATACTGGGGTGGGTTTGAAATGAATGAATGTCAAATCTAATTAGATGGTCAGATTCTGATCCCTCAACCACGCTCATATGTACTGTTATAGACCACATTTTGCTCATTTACACTAATTCCAGCTGAATATGATTGCTCTGTGCCTCCAGTGCTGTACAGGAGCAACATTACTGAGGGTTCCACGTGGGCTCCTGTGCGCGCTCACCCCAGCCACGCACATGAAACAAATCTTGGAACTGAAAAAAAAAAAAAAAAGGAGGTCAGCTGCCATGAACCCATCTGTTGTGTGCAGGAGCCATTTAGAATCAAATTTATTTTCCTTGGGTTTATTACAGTGAAATAACTCATTTGCATTTCCTCAGGTTTCTGACATGTGTTCTACCAAGGGGAAGGAGCAGTGTAGGTCTTTTTCTGAGGAGAGCTTTAGCAGAGGAAAAGGCAGTTTGTGGCTCCCCTGGCAACAAAAATGAGGAAACGGGGCATGTACTGAGAGCTCTGGTAAAGGAGTAGCTACAAAAAGGGGAGGAAGAAAGCTAACCATGGTATGAGATGAAAACGGTGCTGCTTTCACCTAGCCGCTGCCAATCGTTATTTCTGCGTTCTAGTGAGGTGAGGAGAATTGGACCCAAAGGCATGTTTTGCAGTAAAAATGAGAGAGGAAGTTAAAAGTCCCAACACTGACTTTGTCACCTAGACTAGTGTGAAAGATGACTTACTGAATTTATCGAGCTATATTGCCATGGGAGCATAAGGTATCAGGCCCTATACATTTACAGCTGCGTATACTTTTTTTTGCTCTTGACCTGGATTGTTAGATTTTTTTTTTCTCTTACTGTTATTATTGCTTTTTGGTTTATGTACATCATCTAGTTTGGGTAGGAGGAGCAGAACAAACAAGACAAGCTATTCCAGATGGTAGACAATTTGTGTTTCTACTCAGGATGTCTAGTGATGAGCTAGCATTTGAGCTGAAAATGTCCTTACCTACAACATTTGAAGTGTTCTTACAGAAATGAGACCATAAAGTACAAGCCTTGCTATTAGTATCGAGTTTTGGGGAAAATATTATTTGAAACAAAAGCTAAAATCTGAAACGCTAACATTTTCAAGCAAATGTTTTCATTTATGAGAAATAGGTAATAACATCTTGTGCTCACTGGCAGAGAGTTCTGCATGAGAAACTAAAGCTCAGAACTTTGTGCTTAAGAAGAGCTTTACAAGATGCATGAGTTGCATAAACATTTCTTTGTGAATTGTAAAAACTGAATCCATGCAAACTGAAGGTATTAAAATATGGCTAATAAAACAATCACTGCAGGTGTCACTGATGGAGATAAAATTATCAGTGAAAAGTGCATGCAAGCCTTCAGAGAGATCCTGCTGGATAGTCAGTGCTGAGACTTGGATATCCATGATGGGGGAAGAGACCTCAGCAAAGACAGGATGAGCTGCAGTGGGCTAAACTAAGGTTCCTGTTGCTACAAGAGATGGGGCAGAAGTTTGCCTTCTTGTACTGGGGCAGGAATATGGGGCTGCCAACGGCTTTGATGCCTACCCAAGCATGTCCCAGGTGTTCCCACATCTCCCTTTTGAAGGAGAGGGATTGGCTATAGCTCCTTCTCTGTGCAATGCTGCTCTCCGCAGCTATGCTGGTAAGCCCACGTGGCTCTTTCTGTACACTAAAATTAACATCTGAAGCTCACAGATCTGCTGGCCTTTCACCGGCTGATACAGACTTGGGAAGTGTTCTTGTCAGTATAGCCATATGCTACTATTTAGGAATATCTCTTAGCCTTGGACTTTGATGGAACAAATGCACATGATTTTATTCCGGCAACCAAGAATAGTTCTTCAGATGGACACACTGTCAAATTTTTATGTTAAAAAACTTCCGAGAATGTCTACGTTCTTATCCAAGATGCATACCTCTGTACCTTCTAGGAGCGTAGGGAACATGGAAACCATAAATTCCAGGTGGTTATTTGGGCTGCTGGCCATGCTGACCTCATAGTGCCAAGGTGATTCGACTGAATCAGAAGGAAGGAGTTGGAAAATAAATGATAAAAATGACTAGACTTTCGACTATAAAAGCAAGCAACACCAACTGAAGGTGCACTGAATGAGCTTAGCATTCAACTGAGCCTGCACAGTTTTAGACTTGAATTGTGCTCTTTGGGTTTAGAAGTGCAAAGCAGAAAGGATTGGCTTTCTTGGAGGAGGACATGACTTCTGGAGTATAATTGGTTTCTCTAGGGTATATTTGGTTTTCTCCCTTATTTAGGTTATTCTTTAGGAAATACATGCTCCTAAATGTCATGTTATTGCATTTGAGAGTTGTTACCTTTGTAGACTGGCCAGTCAGCCCGATAAGCAAAACCTAGACCTTGACTGAAGATGATAACATCTTCTTTTGTTAGTCAAGAAGATATCAGCTCATTTGTCAGACATACCCTGGGTTTGCAGATAAGAAATGTTCCTAGCATGCAAAACACCATCAATTGACTTCTGACTCACATTAATTAGTGGGCCCCCTCAGTTTACCTTAACCTAAATAATTATCACCAATTTTTAACAGACAGACTGCAGACCACAGATCAGCAGAAGAATCAACATACCATCTCACTGTGGGGATTACAGCTCCTTGGATCCAGAATGGACGTTGAATCATGAAAATAGAAAAAAATTACTATCAAGGATCCTTTCAGTCATTGAGACCTACCCCACATTCTCATTTAATCAGAGATAATGTATAACCCCTAAGTGTCCTCAAAGCCTTTGTTCCTTGAACCCTCAGCTGCAGACAGCTCCCTAACACCCTACAGCAAGCCCTAGACCCATAACTGTAGCTGGGGGGTGGGAGGGAGCAGGAGGAATGAAGAGCACCATCACTATTGATACATTGCAGCTTTACGTGGTTGCTAGTGCCTGCCTAGCAAAACCAACTCCCTCTCATTCATGTGGTGAACAAAATATATCTTTACCAGAGTGATCTTGGGGAAGAAGCAAACAATAACGGACTGGACAAAAAGTCAGTCTAGATTTAGCAAATGTGTTTCTGACAGAATTTTCCTTGTCTCGGCTCAGTTCAAAGTCCACACTGTTTATCACATATTTCAGCATTGTGGGAGGTAGAGTTCTGTGCTGAGGGTGATGAAGAGAGGGCAGCTCTGTGGAAGTGATGGGCTTGATGGTCCCATCCCCTCTAATTAGCTCAGGCTCAGCTGTTTCCCTGTTTCCAGACTGAAAGGAGAGCTGAGATAGGGGACTTTTATTTCCTCAGGGACAGAGACATCATCACTTATCTGCCATTCCCTGCTGCAAGCTGTCAGTGAATAGGGTAGAGGAGAACTGATAGGATTTCACCTTATCCCTTGACTCACTGATGGGCTCATCATTCAACTGCCATGCACTTAGCACGAGCAGTGCTAATTACATTAATTATACTTTTACACAGGGCATGCTTATATTAGCAGTAAGGAGACTGGTGTCTTTTAAAATGAAGCATCAGTGGTTCATTAGCTATATAGATTTAAAAGTGTAAGAATACTCGTTGCATCCACTGCTGAAGCAGATCTTAAATCTCAAAAGAATTTTAGATGTGCAACATGCTTTATATTGAGAGCAAAATTTATACTGTATCTAGAAAACAGTAGCATTATATCACATAAGTGCTAAATATTGACTTACTTAGAAACTTGATCCCTGCATTGGCCTATCACCAAAATCCCTTAGTAGTGTTCAGCTGTGGGGATACCAGTCAGGTCAATAAGAGATCTGGGTAAGTCCTTGTGGGCTGAGCCTTACTGAAATTATACTGGCAGCTACATCCATGCATGTAATCAGGATAAAACTATTATTAAATTCAGAGGTAGGTTTATTTAGTCAATAGCACAGAGACCTGTGAATGATTTAAGAGGCAGGAAAATAAATCCCCCTCAACAAGGTATATCACAACAACGTGACCGATACTCATCACTCAAAGTGTATTCACTAGATGTAGGTATCGTAAATAATCCATCAGTGCTGTGCCTGCATGCAGCCATTGTCTGTGTGAATCTGGGCTGAGGGGCTGCTGCTGCATGGCAGAGTCAGTGCGATTTTGTGAGGTTGGTTGGAAATATCTGAGATGTCAGCAATGTAAGTTTAAATCTTAAGAACAGATTGTTTTTGTACAATAGAGTAAATATCTAACCTGACCAGTGGAAAATAATTGAACAGAACTGGGCGATTTCATCAGGTTTGACTCAGTTACCTCCTTTTATCTCAGTTTTGTTCTGTACAGAAATTAAAAATACATTATTCATCAAGATTATGTATAATATATAGGGAGAGGCCACAAGCCTATCTGGGCTCTTAGTTCTGACCATTTTATGCAAAAGCAAAGCAAAAGTAGCTCCAGGCAGGTCTTTCATTTGCATTTCAATTGCACTTCTTGAACATTTCTTTCTGGTATCTTGAGGAAAGTCTTAGCTACTAAAGCCTTGCAAAGCCATTTGAGTGCTTGAGCAAAATAAAGAAAATAAATAAGTGCATTCCTTTTCCAAAATTATTTATTTTTTAAGTTTTCCCAAAGGAAAAGAAAACCAAAACAGTTCAGTTGTGTATGCACCCAGTCACACACGGACACCAAAATTTTGTTCAGAGTGAAATGCATTCATCTGTTCACTTTAATACAGAAGAGACTCATCCTGCACAAAATGTTAGCATTTTGACAACAGTTTTGAACCTAAAGTAATTATGTTTTATAGTCAATGTGGTCATGATTAGCACCCGACTTCAAGTTTTGTTTTATTCCTCTTATTTGTTAAGGAATGGATGGTGTTCATGCAGCTAAATCTCCTCTAACTGTCAGTGTTGTTTAGCTTCTACCCTCATAGGTCTCCAGATGCTGTCAGGGTGTGTGTGTGTGTGTTAATCATCCTGTCAAGCCATGCAAGTGCTGAACACTTGCAGGGGATTTTCTGCTCCTTGGTTCTCTGGACATGACTTTTAATGCAAATCCTTGTGTGTAAATGGGAACATACAGATTGCAGCGTGACTGTCTTAAGGTTATTTGCAAAATCAAAGGGAAATTTGCTGCACAGAGCCCCAGAGTACTGTGATCGTGTTATTTGTGCTGTGTCTCTCAGGAGCTGGTTCTCAGTGGAGTTTGAGCTGTTAGGCATGAGCTGACACAGGGAGACCCTGTGCCGTGTATAGGGACATGAGCTTTGACCCTGGAAGCTGCAAAATGCCTTCTGGCAAGTGCTGTGCCAGATATTGGCAAGCCTGAGCAGAGCTCAGCCCTGCAGAGGTGTGCTGAGAACCTTACAAAGCTAGGGCTGAGTGTAGGGCCAGATGTGGGCTCTCCTTGACCAGACTCAAGTATCTCCAGCTGTGGCTGCTGCATGTTTATCCCTGTGTGAGTTAGCCAGAGCACATCCTCGCTGCGGTTTCTTCAAAACTCCTGAGGAGCAGCTGCTCCTGAGCCTCTCTGGCTCCCACCCTCTCCCTGGTCTCTCCTGCCCGTGGATTTCTGCCCAGTACATGTGCTTGTGATCCTGGTCTGCCTGAGAGGGACTTCTCTGTCCCAAGAGTTTAATCCCTGCTGCGGTTAAACTGAACCCTGAGCTGGATGGGCTACATCCAGGCTATGCTGGTGACAGAAATGGCAGAGTGGAGGAAAAAACTGCCCCTGACTGCACCCCAGGTGATATCTCTGAGGCTGTCTGGGGTGGCAGCCCTCACTTCCGAAACAGAAAGATGTGTGCTGGTTTGGTTGTGCAATAGAGAAAATATCTCAATAGCAGTAGCACTGGCAATGTTGAGACTGGAAGAAGTGTTCCTGGCAGAGCTCTTGCAGAAATATTCCTGACAAAGGCAATGGAGTCCCCTCCACAGAGCAGCAGTAGCTCACCATGCCGCCTGCTGCCACCTCAAAGAGTATTTGTCCAGCTCAGTGCTGCATATTAAACATAACTGGTCAGTGCACAATGTTTTCCCATGTATTTGCTTTCTGCAGTGAGTGTTTGCCGTGCAAGCATCACGTAGCTGTGGTGCTTATCTTTAATAAATACGTTCCATTGTGAAGGCTTACATTGCAAATCTGTGGCCTTCACAAGTGGCTTCTTTTTTTGGGCACTTGTCTGTGGGGATGAGAGTGTGGTTTAGACTCGCTGTCACCTCATCAGCCCTGTAGGTCACAGTTTCACAGAACATCAGCTCTGTCTAACCCCTGCCACACTCTACTGCTTTGGCACCAGCTGTTGGAGTGAAATGAACTGGGGCCATGGGGCAGGCTGGGTGCAGCTTTTAAAATAGATGGAAAAAAACTATAAAAAGCCCCCTTTTTCATTTCCTGTCAGATTATTTTTAAGCTGGCCTAGTTTCTCAGTCCATTTCACCGCATAATGGCGTCAGCAGCTGTGCTGACATCCCGGGAAGGATGGAGGCAATCAGAAGATTGGTCATGTGGGATGGGGGAGCCAGTGTCTGGCAGTGCCTGCTGACCGGTGTACTCTTCTCCACCATCCCCCTTCCCCTCCTGTTCCCTGCCCTGCTGCCTAGCCTCTGCTGGCCATGGTACTCCTCATGCTGATCAGTGAGGCCATTCCTCTTGCCAGAGCAGCACAAAAACAAGTCACCAGAAAAATCAGCTTAATTGTCTGCTGAGGGCAGAGGCAAGGAAAATGGTTGATTAAGGAGGAAATGAAGAGGGAGGCATCCCCCTTCCCCCTTCTGGTAGCTGATGGAGCTGCTGTGAACCATAGCACTTTTCTATTTCTTTGTGGGTGTGGATTGCAATCACCTTGCTTTGGTGCAGATGCCAAGCTGGGCATTGGAAATGAGCACACACAGAGGGCTTCCTCCCTGCTGAGGCTCCACTGGACACATGAAATGCAGAGCATACAGTGCCTGGAGCTTATTTACTCATCTCTTTTCTTGGTGGAGAGCATCCCTCTCTCATCACAGCACATCACGGCTGTGCATACAGCCACTGCATCTTCCTTCTCAGCAGCCAAGTGGGAACAACCACAGGGAAAATGAGCAAGGATCTGAAGGTAGCTGCAGCATTTGATTCATGCTGAATGAACCCTCATTTTTTAAAATTATTATACATAATCAGACTTTGCAGTGATAGCGAGTGCCCCCTAAGAGCACTGCATGCTCCCAAAATAACTTCCAGGACCCCCTGATGTAGCAAATGGAGACACTGGGGCTGGGGGTGAAGCATGCCAGGCATGGCAGAAATCAGGGATGGCATTGGGGTTATTACGCTGAAGTTGTTTCTAGTGCCACATCCAGACCCTCTGTGTGTCTCTGTCACATTTTCAGTAGACACTGTGCTGTAAGTCAGAATTAAAATAGGACCAATTTGTTTTTGAGCAGGGATGATTTGGCAGTTCAAAAAGATTCATGCCTTGGGTCACAGAACCTCGTGGGATTCAGTTACCCCTTACCATCACTGGTGGACACCAGGCTATCTCAGGCTCACTACCTGTCTCTTACTCTCTCTCCATTGTTACTGACATGCTTTCTGTTGTTTTTCAGGAATATCTTCCAGGCTCCCTGAAATCATGTCAATAGGATCACATTCATTCTCCCCAGGAGGTCCTAATGGGATTATTAGAAGCCAGTCCTTTGCTGGCTTCAGTGGGCTTCAGGAAAGACGGTCCAGGCAAGTGCCCTTGTTCTCTAAGGGGAATTTTGAAATCAGGCCCTAAGGGATCCCTGGGGTTTAGGCGCTGAAGGTGCACAAGAGGTGAGAGAGGACTTCTTTCTCTCTGACTTGCCAAATAAAGTGTCCTAGGCTTAAATGTCTCTGTATATTGTTTGTATAACTAAGCTGTTACCCTCTGCCTGAGCTACCAAGTGCTTGTTTGCCTCTCTCCCATTAATTCAGGGCTTCCTCACATGCCTCAGAGCTGTGAGAGAATTTCAGAGAATCATTTTAATTTACTAACTTATGCAGTGATCTTTTCAACATGTGAAATGTGCAGGAATATGAAACACTTCCCACTGCCCCCAGTTTAAGACCACTGCTACCTAAAAGACAGTTTTCTCATTGCTGCACTGCTATGAATGTAAAACAATGCCATTTCCCTGAGCTTGGCTGTGGAGCCTTTATATGTACCACCCTTCAGCTAGACAGGACTTACGGCTTTGAGTCAGGCACCTGCCGAATCGTTCAGTCCCTGATGCCCTCAGAAGCTGCTTTACAATTAATTTTGACGTGTGTAATTACCCAGTGCCAGACCACCACTTAGCAACTGAGGAGAAATGGAGGGCAAATGGTTGCCTCCCACTGAGAGCCCAAGTCAGTCATGGTTGTTAAATGCTGACCTACCCCCTAGTAAAGTCACCAAAGAGACACCAAGCGTCCTCCCTTTGCCATGCAGAGCTACCTATGGTCCATACTCAAGACCAGTGGTCTGATACTATCCTCCAGAAATGCTCTTAACCAAGTGCCAGACTTTCTTAGGAGTCCCTAGGCTTTACACCTGAGATTATCTGGGCTCCCCTTTCTTTTTAGCAGCTGGTTGTAGCTCAGCCCTCTCATGGCTTTGGCTAAGCAATGAGAGTTAGGACAGGCATGGTGTACGACAGAAAAATGTCTGATGAGATTCAGACTCAGCCTGGCATTTCCAGGTGAGCGTTTGTGTCTAGGGAAGGCAGTGGGCACATTAAAAGCTGGCAGCGCATGTCCCAGACTACTCAGACTATTAAACAGTATACAAATGCAGTCCTTTAACTGGCAGGCACAGAAGCAGATTCCTTTCTGCTGGCAGATATAATATCAGAAGATTTCTTCAAGCTATGCTCCTTTGAGATTTCTGTGATTTATAGGGATTTCTTCCTCTTTGATGTTCATTTTGCAGGTGTAATTCCTTTATTGAAAATTCCTCTGCGCTCAAGAAGCCCCAAGCAAAGGTGAAGAAAATGCATAATTTGGGCCATAAGAACAGCACCACACCCAAAGAACCCCAGCCTAAAAGGATGGAAGAGGTCTACCAAGCCTTGAAGAGTGGCCTGGAGTAAGAAACTTTACCCTGCTTGTTGATTGAAGCTTTCTGTGACATTTTAGAGCCTAGAGAAGCATATCACAAGAACAGGAATCCTTCCTCATGAGAGAGGAACATACACACCTCTTAAAGCCTGGATTGTAAGACTTAGGATCTGAAATATTTGTATGGGAAACAGGAATACAGGAGGCAGAATCCCATTTCCATTCACATTTCATGTAAAGCTCCCAAAGCCTATGATTTCAACATTAGAGGTTTTTTTGCCCTCCGAATTTCCTAGAGTCCTATGAAAGGCCTGTATCACCTTTAAGATAACATCACAGATGATAACAGGGCTTTTATTAGCCAGATACAAGGGCAGCGATTGGAAGGCACCAGCCCATAAACTAAGCAGCAGATTAGCTTACTTGAAACTGGTTGCTCAGTGTAAAGAGAAAACCGAGTTCTTATACACAATTAAATAAGTGGCTCCTATTTATTCCCAAAAAGGCAGCAGGGAGCTGCTTTTAAGACAGATCAATGTAAATGAGTTTTTGTCTGTAAACACATCCAGTGAGGAAAACCATACGTTGGGAAGATTTTCTCTTAGGATGGTCATCAGCCAGCTTGGTATGTGCTGCAGAGCTCATGCATCCTTCTCTGGTTTGTGTTTGCAGTGAGTATCTGGAAGTTCACCAGACAGAGCTGGATAAGTTGACTACTCAGTTAAAAGACATGAAAAGAAACTCACGCCTGGTATGTGTCATGCTTTGTCATCGTGTAGATGCACAGTGACCTTCTTGTGGTGCTGGAGCAGCCAGGGGATGGGAATGGGATATAGGGAATTTGCACTGGTGCTCTTCTTCTCTTCCAGCCGTGGTCTTGTTTGTGATTTCTGTTGACTGACAAACCTTACTTTTTTGTGGTGTTGCAAAATTAATAACAGTTTCATGTTTTCTGTTGCAGGGAGTCCTGTATGATTTAGATAAGGTATGTTACTCCCTTTGACACTCCTTTTGCAAGGAAGCGTTAGTAACCATACTGTGTACATAGCCGGCATGGGAAACCTCTCTCAGGCAGATCTACAAGCCATGCCAGCCAGCACTGTTGAGGAAGAAGTTACCTTGTTATTTGCACTTTCAAAGGAAGAAGTCCTACTCCCCTTCTCTTCTCAGGGGCTCTGATATTGCCTGGTACTTCCACCAACTAGCTGTGCTCACTAACCTGGCATCAAATTTACCCCATCCATCACCTTTCTGAGGACTGCTGGGTCAGGCTGGCTCTGAGATGGGCACAGGGAAAGAGGCAGACCCTAACCAGGGAAGGAAGGAAGTGGAGGAGTAAGACCTCCTGTTTCTGCCATCTGACAGATGTTGAATCCTTGCCTTTTGCAACCTTGCCCAGCCAGCTCCAGGCAGATGGGGGCTTGCAAGGGCACACTGGGGGGCCTGGGGGCTGGGTCAGGCCCCAGTTCATTCCTGCTTCTGTCATTTGAAAATATTGTTTCCCTGCAGGAAAATTTGGGTGAAAGAAAAGGAAAACTTTCAAAAATATTTCCTGAACAAGTCTGACTTCTTTGGTTTTTTTCAGTCAAAATGCCAAGCGTGGGTTTACGGTCAAAACCAGTTTGCTAAGGATGAGAATGGATTTTGAAATGCAGAACCTGATCAATTTTAATACAGGATTTCTGAGTATTGAAAATATTATTTTTTAGGCTAAAAAAACCCCCACCTCTGTTTTTTAATTTTTTTTTTAATAATTAGAAAAACCTAGAGAAATCTGACCAAATAAAAACTCTTTTTTGATTAAAAATATATGTTAGGTACAGAAGTCAGAGAGATCCATTGTCTGCAGCAGCTTAACAATAGCGAGGTGGGACAACTGATTCCAGATTCGTGGTATGGTGTGTTTTAAGGAGGAGTATCTCAGATCCACAGGGACTAGGAGATCTAACGTGACAGTGTCTTACTGATTTATTTAAATGTGCCTCACCCTCAGCCTTTTCCTTTCTTTCAGCAAATCAAAGCAGTCGAAAGATACATGAGAAGGCTGGAGTTCCACATTAGCAAGGTAATGAGCTCTCCTATCATCTTTCTTCTGCATCTGTTCCTATGTTATTAGGAAAACAAACCCTTGGCCTCGTGCTACCCCTCTGCACTGGGGAGGCCGTCTTGACAAAACCTCTCCCAGATTTGGTATTTTTTTCCATGATAGGCTGGTGGTTGGAGCCAAAGAAAGGGTTTTCACATGGTTTGTAAACCCCAAGGTCCAGCCATGCCCTGAGACACTCCTACACGCTTTTAGCTCCAGAGAGAACACAGGATTGGAGACTTGCTGGGAAAAAATCTATCTCACTGCATGCATATAGGTAGAAAGAGAGTTGCATCTGAAAGTAATTTAATTCAGCAGTTATCTCTAGCACACACAGCAGATAGTTTGGATTTATTACTGGATTCACTGCTAATGCTTATGCTGCATGGTTTGGGGCCCACATCCACTTGAATACATCGATGAGAATATTCGGTAGAGGTACTTGTGATTTACACTAATACGTTTTAAAGCTGGACAAAATCCATGGCATGTATTCTCTTATTATAAACATATCTGCTAGCATTTAGTTACTTTTCTGAGCCTGACAAAGGAATGAATTATTTTTGACAGATGAAATATCTTTTGAGAGTCATTTGAAAAGCGTTTGCGCAGCTTCAAGTGCTCCAATTATGACAACCTATCCAAACCTTTTAATTTCAGTCTTCTCTTACTCTTGGAGCCGAAAATAAAAATATAAATCATAAGGTGATAGACTAAAATTTTGTTCCCCAAGCCACCTACTCTCTTGCTGGCAACATGAATGGCAAAAATTAGTACTTGAAGAACATTTCCATTCAAGTCCTTCCCACTCCAGCCTGCTCAGAGCTAATGGTTTCTCGGCTTATAATAAGACTGAAAAGCTCCAAACACAAAAGGTTATGCTGGTCAGTATTACTCAAGCTTGTCGAGCACATTAGTTCACTTTCTGTAACCCACAGCAACAGAGACAAAAGGAGCCGACCTGTGTGGTATTAAAGCTTATAGGTTTGGGCAGATGAAGAAAAATCTTTCTAATGATAGAGAAGATCTTTTTCAGCAGTACATTTTCAGGGCCACAGGGATGCCTTCTGTCCTCTACCTGCTGCTGCTCTGTAGAGGAACCAAATTGAGGAGAATGGGATGCACAGCAGCAAATCCCACATATTTGGGGAGCAGATGACCATGCCCTAGCCATGCTCATATGGATGGGAGCAGGATATCAATCCCGGGCTAATGCTCCACTCTGATGGCAGAAGTAAATACCAAGTGACAGCTATTTATAGTAGCTGTTCTTAGCTTGCTGACTTGCAAGAGAAATAAGAGTGGGTATGACTGCAGAAAGCTTTTTTTATAACTTCAAATTGGCAAAATTTGCAAAGCATTCCCTGTTTTGGTTAGGGTGCCCTCAAGTCAGAGGCTTCAGCCACTGGGTATCCAAGACTGCCTTGTAAAAATCAACCTAAGGCTTTGAAGCCTTCAGGAAGACAAGTCATGTTCCAAACAAATTAGCAACAGCATTTTTTGTTAGTGGTTAAGCAGGCTTGGAAAATGGGATTTGGAACATGTCTGGATTGTCACATCAGGCTCATCTCTAATGCAGCAACATGAAGTCATAGACTGATGAAGTCAAGGCGCTGGATTTCATAGGAGAAATTCTGATATGAAAATCCACTGCTCAGCAGAAGCATCACGGGGCACAGGGTGATCTCTTGATGTCAGAGATAACAAGGGAAAAAAGTTATTTTAGGTAAAAAAATATCATCCTGTTTTAGCAGGGACTTCAGTAACAGAAAAGAGGCAGCTTCCATTCCTGTCCTTCTCCTTACCCTGATAAAGACAGGTTAGAAAACCCACATCTTCTGTATCTGACAGATTATGTCTATAAAAATACATGTTACTATATATAGCTGGTGTATATGTTTACACATACACATATATATATACACCATCTATACCACTGTAGACTCCTAGCAAACACTTGGATGGAGTAACTGCAGGGATGAGAGGGAGAAGGGAAACCAAAGCATGAGACATGTAAATCCATTGCCTTCTGAAAATAGATCCAGGTGAGGCTTTAAATATTGTATGACTATGTTTTGCAAAACTGCCAGAGTGCTTACGAAAAGTTGGGTGCCTAAGTCACATTTAAGGAGTGTAAGAGGATGACTTAGGAATTATGTAAATGCCTGGGGGGGTTGAAGTTCAAAATACTGTCTTACTTTGACATCAGCTGTTTGTAAGCCCTTTAGTGGGCTGATTCGGAGTATGGCTTCCAGTTCCTGGAGGATGGACAGTGAGGATTAAAAAAATCATTGCTGGCTTCCAATACTACCTGTTAGTCAAATGTTGTAACGGCCTCGATCCTGACATTAGGGAAACTCAAGACACTGCTGGCCCTGTTAAATGTGTCATTTACCACTTCCAGACCCATTTGGCAGTGTGGACATTGCAGTTGCCTTTGAAAGAAGTCTTCCACACCAATGTATTTGAGAAGCTTGCTGGATGCCTGCCTCACCGATACAATTGTACAGGGAGCACAATTGTACTCTACCAGAGGGGGAAATGGGGAGTAGCAATGCTTAAAGGCATGCAGGGCAAGCAGGTGAATTGCTGGCAGCATCTAGTGTTGCTGTATTGAGATTTTTGCAGTGGAAGTTATTTTTATCCTGTGTTTCTTTCACATAGACTGAAAGAGTATTACACCTTCGTTTCCTCAGCCCCTCCATTGGATCTAACGGTTTGGCTGAGTTTCCTTTTAATGCAAATTGCTTCATTGCATTGACTTTATTTTGCTGGGTTTTATGTTTCTTTTTTTTTTTTTTTAATACGTGTTCCCACTAGGTGGATGAGCTTTATGAAGCCTATTGTATCCAAAAACGTCTCTGTGATGGTGCCAGCAAAATGAAGCAAGCCTTTGCGATGTCTCCTGCCAGCAAAGCAGCTCGAGAGAGTTTAACAGAAATCAACAGGAGCTACAAGGAGTACACAGAGGTACATCCTCATCAGTTTATTCTTTTTACTCTCACAGTGTTTGAAAACCACAGGAACTTTGTCACTGATTTCAGGGAGAGTTTCATCCAGGTAGAAGAAGTAAGAGCAAACTCAGTGAAGAAGAGTAATTACTATTCGTTTATCATCAGGTGAATACTTGATGACTTACAAAGGCATGGGCCCAAAGAGTTGCTTGAAATAACAGTTTATGCTCTATGAGCGCTGGGTTATACCCAGGAACTGCAGCACAAGAACAAAAACGTAAATCTGCGCCAAACCCACTTACACTCCAACTACCTCCTTCCTGCCCACAGATTTAGGGATGGACTGGAACTCATGTATATACAGACATGTGCTGCATCCTACCAGTTTTACTTGCTGTGATCAAGATTTATTTTATTAAACAGGCAGGAGATTAACAACAGAACGATGGTCTAATAGTGTTGCAAACATCCCAGCACACATGCTGTGACAGCCTTTCAGTATCTGAAGGAAGAACTGTAAAGGATTTGATACCCATCTCCCATAGTCTTTTTTCTTAATGTAATCCATGTTTCTTGAGAGATTAAATCATGCTGGGAGCCACTTTGGCATGGAGCTGCTGCTGGCACATGTCCTAGCTAGAGTGGACCAGGACAGTGACCAGGTTATGCTCCAAGGGCCACAGCTTCCCTCTGCCAACAGGGGGATTAGCATGCAGCAGCAGAAGAGCACAGGATTGTATTCAGTGTCAGTGCAAGCAGGCATAGCTCAGCTGCCATTTTTAGGGTCAGACCTAGCTAAACAGCAAAGATAGCTCTGAGACTGATTTTACTGCAGAATATCTTTCCTTTGTGTAACAGAATTTATCCTTCCAAATACACATTTCAAAAAGGAAAAAAAAAAAAAAAAAGCCCAAAGAGAGTTTGTCTGACCTCGCTGTTCTCCTATCCAACACAGAACATGTGTACCATAGAAGCAGAGCTGGAAAACCTACTGGGCGAGTTTTGCATCAAGATGAAAGGTAATTGCCTTTTCACCTTCCCCTTCTTTCCCCGTAAGCAGTACAATTGCTGCAGATTTGTGAGAGTATCAACACATGCTGTGTGACGTGTATTTATGACAGGTGTGGTTTCCCCTGCACACATCCATTGCTTAGACTTCAAACCCCCAATTTATTTCCTTGTCCAATGGAAAGGATCACAGAAACGGGAGCACCAAAGCCTACAAAGAGACCTTCTGATATGCTGCTGCTGGTTTTCTAGGCTCATTGCCTCACACTCCTCTCAACAGCCAAAGCAATTCAGTTGTGAAGGCTGATGTACTTTTTGCCTCTGTTTCAGTTATCCTTTAAGAAGATGACCAGGAAATTCCATGAAACTTCGTGGAGCTGAAGTTCAAAATACTTTCTTAATTTGACATCAGCAGTTTCTAAGTCCTTTGCTTTTGCTAATTGTGACTAATATTATTTTTGACCAAATGTAAAAAAAAATCAAAAAGCTGGGGGTAGTTTACCTAGGTAACTCAGTGGTGGCATTCACCTTTCCATTATATTCCTTGTCTTTATGACAGGATATTTTATGGGTTTGAATACAGTGGAATCAGTTTTACCTGAAGCCTCAGTGGATCATCGGGTATTGCTAATGCTGTTATCCCTTTAAGACTCAATGTCTTAAAGAAGAGATTGTGGGGAGATATCTTTTTTGGATCTTCAATCACTGGTATGAAAATAGTTCTATAAAACAAAACCAGCATCTAAATATTCATGAACTTCTAATTCTTCACTTGAAATCGTGCCATTTAAAACATCCATATTACTCCTGGTGGAGCTTTCAGAGCTCACAAATCTCATACAGGGTTTTGATTCTGCCTGCCTTGTCACAGTTGTGTCCTATGGCTGCAGTGCATAAGATTAGGATTAATCTTAGATTAAGTTAAAATAGCTACTCTGTGCTCTTATATTAGAGAAGACAACTGCAGCAGCTGTTGGAGTTTCTCCTAGCTCCATCCCTCAGGTTTTAAAGCCCCCACTCTTCAGTGCTGGAAAGGCAGTCAAAGATACATAGATTTAAAGTTACAAGATGGACACACAAAGACTGAGCCAGATATTTCTGAAACCCATAGCAGAACCACAGCATGGGCATGCTGAAGGAAACACAATGTCACGGAATGTATAAAGGGAATTGCATCAGGTCAGGTCCCTTGGAGCATTTCTTTATTTTCTGTAAATGCAATGCACAGTTCCTGATAAGCAGGACATGTTGCAGAAGGTGCCACAGTGTCACAAATGGCTGGACTGAAGAGGTCTCGCTCCTTCTCTTTTGCATGCTCAGGTCCTCCAGCAAAACTCAAGGGCTCTCTAGAAGGCAGGTACTGCACTCACGTGAGGGAGCAGAGCACAAACCATGAACAGCAGCTGCTTCTGAACAGAGTTTTCACAGTATAAAGAAGCCCAAATTAGAAAACAGCAAAGAGAAATGGCATGTCATTAAGTATTCTCTAATTAGGGCATCTAAGATTTCTATCTAGATAGTTTTCCCTAGGAATAGGAATCCAGTAGGACAATCGACCCTTCCTATTGTTAAGGCTCACCACAGCTCTTGCACAAAACCCTGCAGATCATGCAGCAAGTTTCCCCCTTAAGTTATACTGCAGCATATCCAGCTAACTTTAGGATCTAATTTAAAATCAAAGCATTCCTCTCCCCAAAGCTTATCTGTTCCTAGCCATTCCAGTGACAGTTATTTTTATTTTATGCCCTCTGTCACTTACACTGAAAGCAAGCCAACCTACACATTGTCAGGAAGCAGGGGAGCTGCACTGTGTTTTTGTGACTGATATTTAAAGGAAAAAAAAAAGCCTAATCATTTTTCAAAATTAAGATAATAAACTTGCCAGCAGGCTTAGTTTACTGCTCAGGATTAATCGGCTATTGAAATTAAATAGGCAAAACCACTGTGGAAATTCCTGTATGGAATCAGATGTCCTGTTGAGATGTACAGGGAAGCGCCCCTGTACATGTGGAAGTGCTCCTATACCTGTTTGATATGCCAGGACAGCAGAAGGAGGAATGTCCATCCTGTTTCACACAGGAGGAGCAATATGCTGGCCTGATGCATGAGAGGCTCTGTAACAGGGAGCCCAGCACCAGCAACCACAGTCCATGACTCCAGCATCCTGCACACCAGCAGAGCTGTATGTGCTGCATGAACTGCAGGTGGCCCTGCCACCTTACCACAGCCACCTACTGACCCTGTCCCCTAATTGCTTATGCTGACACACCAGGAGCAATCTCCCGTCCTGTCTGCATTTACAAGCCCAGTGCTTTTACAAAGGTAATTTGAAATTATATGATATTTGAAATTGTATGATAGAACCATTGGTTCCTATTATTTGTTTAGTCCCCATAAGCCATTCAGTCACCAAAAAGTTGTTACCTGTGAAAGTACTTATTCCCTGTTGTCAAGTCAGAACTAAGCCCCCTCTTCATCAAGCTGAAAATATTTGGCCAGCCTGGTTGGTCCGGCCACTGTTCAAGATCTCGGCTCCAGAGAACATCAATAAGGAGTTTTAAAGCTGTGTTTCCTCACCCTCCCACCCCATCCACTGGGCAAAGAAAGGACCTTTTATTTTCCTCCGATACTTTTGGAGATGGGTTCCCAACAGAGATCAAATTCACTTACAAAAGCATGCCTAGGGAGAGAGAAGCAGTAGTGGAGTGCTAGTAATCTTAAATTATTTATAAACAGTAAATAAATTAGAAAGGAATCGGTAATATGAGCTCCACGCAGGGGCCTCTTTGTTCTGCTAAACAGTAAGACGAGCGAAAAAAACTGTTTTCTGGTCAAAGAAATGGAAAAGGCAGATAAGCAGATCACAGGGACCGTCCATGACCGAATGCAGGGATCTAGGTGTTCCTATAGTCCAGCTAGAAGGACTAATTCATCCCCGAAAGTAAAGACAACACTAGGATTCCTCATACTTGCCTTGATTTTAACACACCTATGCATGTTCACTCATGGCATTTGAGGATAAATGCAGCCCAAAAGCCCCAGCAGGTTTGTTTTCATTCCTTTCTCTACCACAGGCTTTGTATGTGTCCTCAAGGTGGTTTCTTTAGCACAGCAGCACTAGAGGCATAGTTTAGATTCACCCAGGCAAAGCTGGGTAAATTTTTATACCAAAACAAGTGCAATAGCTACCTACTGAGGGGATTTGTGAGAAGGGAGAGGTTCCCTCTCTGAGAAAAACAACCAGTTGAATACCACAAAAGAGCAGGTCAGCAGGCCAGGAGAGGGATGGTAACTTCCCTAGGATTTCACTGTGGTCCCTCAGGAAACTTTCATTTCACATGCATGGTGCCAATATAGAAATAGAATCATCATGTCCTACCTTAAAAGAACACCCCAAAAAACCAAAAGCAAACATATATCACAGCTGCTTTGCTGTGCTCTTTGTCCCCCTATGTGGAAAAATGGGATAAATCTCATATTACAGATGTCAGTCATGATTTGTGATGCACTTACTCTCGAAAGCTATTATGGGAATGATAATGTTATGGAAGCACCAAGCAGGAGGAGCCCCTCTCACTTGCTGTGTCTCTATGAAGATGCACTAAAAAGGATTCTGTGTAAAGTGTATAACTCGGTCGGATTAGTGTTAAGCAGCAAGCACGTGGTGATCCACAGCTCGCCTACACTCATGATAGTAAGAGCTTTGAGCTGAGTTTCTGAAGGTACGTGACATCAGGAAGCTGTTCTTTTTCTATAATTACTATGTAAAAGAAAACTGAGCTCTTGTAGGGAACAAAAGCTGGAAAGTATAAATCTTCCATACACAAGAAACCACACTTTATACCAAATAAAAAAGAAAATAGGAAATTAAGATGGAGAGGCTGTCTTGGTTTGGAGAATGCGAAGGCAACAATAAGAGGGGGGATGTAAACAGCAGCTGGGGCACTGCAGGGTTGCTCTCTTCTGTCCAAGTATGGCAGTGGTGGCCCTGGGCACTCCACTGCACCCCATTCCTGGGTACAACTGTGCTTGGTAGCCCAGGCCCTCCCACAGCCCCTTCATGTCTTTCCTTCTCAGGTCTGGCTGGCTTCGCTCGGCTCTGCCCAGGAGATCAATATGAGGTACGTCTGGTTTGGTTTATCATTTACTTAATAGCAACAGAATCAAAAGGAAGGCAGATTTATGCTGCTTTTTACATTGCAATCAATAAAACCTTTTCACATCAGCACACCAACTAACAGCTGTTATTTTTCATGTATGTGCTCTGAAAAAACCTTGCAGTTTTCTGTATGTCTATTTTTGTCAGGGCATCTGTCTGAAGACCTGGAAATTATATTCAGAGCACTGGGTGATGAGTATTCAAAGAACTACAAGCCTTTTTTTTTTTTTAACTTTTAAAAATCTTATTTCTGACAAACATTTTTAATTCCCCTGGAAGAAGGCCTATGCCCCATCTCATGCACGTAGAACAAACTGAAAACGTTCTTGCAAGCATCCTTTAGTGGATGCTTGGGTTCTACTTCATCATAAAGCAGAGCAGCAGAAAGACACTGAATAACCATTTCTTGAGACCCAGATGTTACCTGCTGTAAGGCTGTGTCACGACCTTTGGTCACTGCAGCGTTTCAGTAGAGAACATCAAGAGCAGGTTAATTAGAGATGGATTAAAATAAAAGCCTCTCACTCTGTCCAGAGCAGAACCAGCTCTGAAGACATTTACAGTGACTTGATAATGTATCCCCCAAACCAGTACTTCCCAGCTGTCTTGATCATAGATTCATTTGTTGCCGCTCTCGTTCCCTGTGACGAATGCCTCCTGCTGTTCTTATGCCTACAATGGCATGTGCTTCCCCTGTGGGGCCAGTTATTTGGAGCAGATCTCTCCCAGTCAGCCCTTCAGCCCAAAGAGCCTGTGGGTGTCATTCATTTCCATCACCAGCCAGCCAAAACCTTGCAGCTGGCGAGGCCTCTGATGGGAAATGGCCAAAAGCTCACCTACCTTCTCTCCCACCTGGGAAGACAGGAGATCCAGCCAGTTGTAGACATTAGGGAAGACCATGGGGGTTTTCATCCCGCCCTCCCAAATCTCCCTCCCCCTGCCACTTTCCCTGTAAATAGAATTAAATGTCTTGCAGCTTTGTTATGAGTCTTCCAGTTACATGAAGGGGAAATCTTGAGTGAGGGGTACACTCCCAAAGGGAGCAACTGGGAGAACTGAGAGACAGAGATCCTCCAGAACAGACTTTTCCCTCTGACTCAACAGGAAGCAGAACAGCAGTGCCTATGCCACTTACTCTTCCAGCCTTTTTCAGACCCTCTGTCCTCAGTTCTGTTTGTGATATTTGTGCATCATGAAAGCAGATTTCCCAAGAAAATAAGAGGATTTCTCTCTTTTAGATTTTCATGCGTTATGGTCGCCAGCGATGGAAACTGAAAGGGAAAATAGAAGTGAATGGCAAGCAAAGCTGGGACGGAGAAGAAATGGTTTTCCTCCCTCTCATTGTCGGGCTGATCTCCATTAAGGTATCTATGGTGACTTCTTTGCCTGTAAGCAAAGCAGCAGTCAAGAACCTGTCTTTTGGTGCACCTTTAACAAAAACAAAGAAGCGGATTGTTTAACTCTTTCTGAATGAGCCATCATTAGTATTTCTGACACACTTACTAAAGTGAAGTGCTGTAGATTGTTAAGTTTTGATACAAGTCTAATCAGTTTGTCAGTGCCATGGGAGAGGTTCTCCTCCCAAAATGGAGTTTGGGAGCAGTTCTGCCACTGCTCCATCCCTTCATTGCCTCTGGCCTCCCAACACACTTTTCTCCTGGCTGAAAGTCCATATCCTTTCCTTCCAACTAGTCTCTAACCTAGAGATACCTATTCTCTGACCCCTGTCTAGAAATTGCTGCTTAAAACTATTCCAGGTGACTCTGGTTAGGCAGCTTAAACAGAGGAGCACCTTGGAAGTCTTAGGGAAAATGGCCTACTTAGACACTGCAAAGACTTAATGAAGAAAATACATGTGATTACAGAACCCCCAACAGAATAGTTCCAAATGTGTGAGACTGTAGGTTTTCATAGAAAGGCAAGCTGTGACAAAAGGTGAGTCATTCTCCCCAGTTTAACAACACTGGTGGAAAGTTAGAAGAGAACCTGTTCTGATAGTGCACAAGAGTCCCAGTATTATTAAGGTTAAAGTGTATATTCTCTCCCCTTTTTGGACTCTCTCCAAACACTTTCACATAAAAGGCTCAAGAACTGACTTTAAAGCAAACAGCCAAAAGCTGGTTTGTGTAGGAGCCGCAAATGTAACTGTTGCTCTGAATTTTTAGGCAAGTGTATCTTTAATTATGAATAGTGCTGTACTCTTACTATAACAACATATATGGATGTAGCTCCTCACCACTGAATCTGTGGAAGTCTTCACCAAAGGCCAGCACTGGTGTAAACAATTACATGGTTTTGGAGGTACAAGAGATGAATACCAGGAAAAGAGCCCCCTTGGTAATTATGAAGTAGGCAGGTTACATCAGGAGATTCCCAGTCAGGAAAAATGTCAGCTTCTGAGAGGCTATATGCTCTCCTTGCTCTCGTTCTTCCCTCAGGCTCTGCTTATGGTTACTGCAGAAGATCAAATAAAAGATTGAAAAGCCCCTTAGTCTGAGCCAGTATGGTTGTTCTCTTCTGACACCCATAAAGAAACATAAAGAAAACTGTAGAATCATCATCATATTCAACTATGAATTTATTAAAAGAAAAAAAAAAAAAAGCAAAACCCAACAAAACCACAACCAAACCCCAGATTTTTCCCTTAAGTAAATCAACAGACATAATCATATTTTAGAAGCCTTTTGGCAAGGAGTCCAGGTCAGAAAATCAAAACTATTGCCTTGTGATTAAGGATGTCCTGGTTTTGTCTCTTACAGGTCACAGAAGTTAAAGGACTTGCTACTCATATCCTTGTGGGAAGTGTAACCTGTGAGACGAAAGACCTGTTTGCAGCTCGGCCTCAGGTGGTTGCAGTAGACATTAATGACCTTGGCACAGTAAAGCTGAACCTTGAAATCACCTGGTAGTAAGTAGAACTGGTTGCTCAATCAATCAATCAATCAATCAGCTGTAAAGCCTCAACCAAAGAGAAAACGTCCATCCGTGGGGGGTATTCTCTCCATTTTGCTCCCTCCTGAGGAGAACTGGGAAGGACTTGTGGCCCAAGTTTGGTGTGTAAGAAATAGTTCATGATCAACCTCAGGTTGCCTGTGTTACCTGTGGCAAAGGGGGTTGTGCCTAATTTCAGCTGTTGAATTAGGTTTGGTAAGTACTGACATTATGAGGCACAGGAAACAAATAGTGACAAGAGAGCTCAGAATTGCCTAAAGCTTATACTTCTTCCCCAAGATTAAAAAGGGAACATAACTGAGTGTTCGTATATTCATTAATCTTATTTAATATTAATCTAAAAATCATTGCTGGATTTATGGATTTATGTTATCATAGTGAAATTCAGAACTTGGCCTATCTTTAAAAGCTGGCTTTTAAGGGCTTTATGTACTACAAAGGTGGTGGGAAACCTCCTGGCAATTTCTATCCACATTGGTGAGTTGATGGCATTAGGATCCAAACCAAATTCTCACTGCATTTTAATGAAATAGGTAAATGTCATTTCTGAAGAAGCGTTGATGCATTTAACTTTTACAATCGTGTGTGCTGTTTCTTGTAATGCAGTAAACATGAACTCAGCAATAACAGCTCTGGGTTTCCTTTATAATGCAACAGTTCTATTAATAGTAGAGCACCTTTCTCATTAGTATGTGTGACACTTGGCAACTCAAATCCAAGAATACTTTTCATGTGAGAAGAATAACATCAGACTACACACATAAACGATTTCTGAGTGAACACTTTTATCGGAACTGAGAACCACACTTCTGAGACTGCTGTCTAATTAACAACATTTTCTTTTAAACACTTCTGTTAAAAAAACTTGCTATACCTCTGGGTTTTGATGTGCTAATAAGCCACCTCTTCAAAAAGCCTTTCTGTGGACCTGAAAGACCTTCTCACTCAGCCTAACAACCTTTTTTTTTTCTTCTGCTTGTGTGTCCGTAGCCCCTTTGATGTTGAAGACTTGACCCCGTCCACAGGAAATGTGAGCAAGGCATCTGCTCTCCAGAGGAGAATGTCCATGTACAGCCAAGGCACTCCTGAAACACCAACCTTCAAGGACCACTCATTCTTTGTAAGCTCTGTTCAGCTTCATGTTTATGTAATGAGAAGCCCTAGAGCAGTTCAAACACTGCAAACACTTCATTGCTTTACACGTCTAAGCTTTTCTTCCCTGGTTCCAGCAGGTTACCTTTACAAATGCTTATAAATCAAGTGCATTCCTAGCTGCTAATCCGAAAAGAAGGTGGCTATGATCCTGGCATCTTTGAAACTATGTGGCCAATTATTGCATACCTCTTCTTCTTGCCCGACTGCTATAATACTTGAATAATCTTTATAAAATGTGTTTTCATTTTGTGACAGTAGTCAAACAACCATTATAGCAGAAGTATTTTTAAGTATCCTGTGATAAGATTTGCCCATATACCAAAGATATTCACAGGGTGCTCCTACGTTTTGCATGAATCGAATTCTGAATGCTTAATCAGGCCATCTGTACAGAGATTAATTTTACAAGTGCTGCATCCCATGCCTGTACTTTAGTACACTGCTACAAAGCATTCATTTAACTTGCCGTTCCTCACACCCTCTTTGCTTTAACTGTTGAAGAAATGGCTGCATCCTCTGCAAGACAGGCCAAAGTTGACAATCTTAGATGCTCTGCAAGACACTTTCTTTGACAAGCTTCGTCGCAGTCGCTCTTTTAGTGACCTGTCATCGCTCAGGTTAAGCCCAAAAGCAGGGCTAGAGCTATATGTGAGTCCTGGTTTTTGTTTGGTGGAGGATTTTTTCAGTCTCTGTGTGGCATCTCCATTCCCATGCATGCTTCATGTGTTGCTCTCTGTTGCAACTCACTTATTTTGCTGACTGATTAGAGGGGAGGACATAACTCTCAGCCCATGCGGCTCACATTAAATCAAATTCCTCTTGGTTTCTGCAGAGATAATGATCAGAAGTCAACTATCTGTGGGCAGAGAGCAGGGCAGGAATACAAGCCAACAGTGTTCTTAAAAATCACCTGTTATACATTTGCCTTGTAACATGACTTTCAGATGCTAAAAACATACCTATGTCAAGGGAAGGAAGAAATAAACCTTTGACTGTAATTATGTTTAGGGGAAAAAAGCTGGTAATGGTACTGGAAAAAAAAAGTTGCAAGTTTTGGGCATTTTAACCTTATGCAGCTTAACAACATGTGAATGCCTGCAGTTCTTTCCAGCAAATTGTCAGCAAAATAGTAGTTGCTTTCCATCTATGCTGTGCATTTCCATGAGTTGGCCACATAACAAAGGAAGATCTGTAGTTCAGATAGGCAGATGATTTTTCCCTGTAGGTCAGTCAGAGATGAATATGTATATATATATTCACTGATCATTCTGGAATCTGTATAGGCTGGTTTTGCTTCTTAAATGATCAATGGCCTGCTCAATACACCACCACACAATTTTGCTGTTTCATTTCAGCAGAAACTCACATTGGATGTGACTCCTGTATAACTCTTGTTCAACAATTCTTACAGAGATCCATGCCACATGCAGAGCATACTTTCAACAGAAAAGAAATTGCACAGTAGTATCATCATTAAAACACCATGACTCTAGAGAAACTTTTGGAGCAAACTGTTACAGTGTAGGGATTGCCACTTTAGAAGTCAGAAAATAGAACAGAAATCTATAATGGATAGGAAAGTGCCGACAAGATGGCTTAAGTACAGCCCCATTAAAAACAGCCATGCTACAGGAACCAGAGCAGTGCACTAGAAGAGCTGTCTGAGGAAATCTAGTAGGATGAGTGGAATTTGTGTCTCTCTTCTGGGGCTCACTTCCTAGAGCTCTCTGCTTAACAGAGAGATGCTAAGCCCCGGTTTTCCAGCAGTTTTCCTGCTGAAATGAAGAACCATGCCAGATGAAAGCAGAAGTTGGATTTGAAACATTTTTCTCCTCTCTCTCAAATTTTGAATGCTTATTTAATATTTTTCTTTGCCTTTTTCTTTCAAGGGCACATACTTCATTTTTTTCTTCTTTCCAATGCTGCATGAAAAACATTTTATCTCTGTTATCTTTTCAGTCGAATTTGCCAGATGATGTCTTTGAAAACGGAACAGTGACCACTGAGAAGCGGCCTCTTTCCTTCACTTTTGGTGACCTGCCTTATGAAGACTCCGTGCCCCCTGCCAACTCAGCAGAGTCCTCTTCTGCACGTGTCAGCTCCAGCCCTGACATCACTGCGGCGCCCACCCAGCACCGAGCTCTGGAGTCCTCCAAGAGCTCAAACCTAGACTGTAGCAGCAGTGACTCCCGCAGAGACTCTGTCGCTGAGCCGAAGGACCTGCCGTCCCGGGGAGAGGTAGCAGTGGCTGAGAACAAGACCACCCCGAGAGCAGCTCCTGAAGTTTGCCAAAAAACCTCTGATGCTGGAAGCGATCACGTCTTCATAGAAACAAGCGTCCCAGTGTCTCTCCTGCAGGACACGGATGAAGTTTCAGAGCTCAAGCCTGTGGAGCTGGATACCTATGAGGGCAACATCACGAAGCAGCTGGTTAAAAGGCTTACATCAGCAGAGACACCCCTGACCCCAGAGAGGCTGCCATGTGAGGGATCAATTAGTGGGGAATCAGAAGGATATAAGTCTTATCTTGATGGAAGCATTGAAGAAGCCTTGCAAGGGCTTCTCTTAGCTCTTGAGCCGCATAAAGAGCAGTATAAAGAGTTTCAGGACCTGGACCAAGAGGTGATGCATCTAGATGACATCCTAAAAGTGAGTACATTTTCAGAAAATGCTACCCTAAAGAAAATCTGAGCAGGTAGAATCTCCTACCCTGACTTGCAAACATCAAAGTAGGCTTTTGGGGGAATAGTAAGATTCCCCCAGTAGCAGTAGACTTGCTCCTACTTTGAACATCCTTTCACAGTGTTGCATTTTTAAACTTTTGTTGTCAGTTATGTGCTTATAGTAGCCTTATATCCTCAAGCAATGGATCTTTTTATCAAAACCCGGGGGAAAGAGAAAAAGGTGCTGTGGCAGAGGTATAATTAAATTATACCCTTTGCTTGTGCCATACTGGAGATCAAATATAGCCAGGCACTTGCCTTTGAAATCTATGAGTCACAGCCTCAATTGGGTGTACTTTAGCATATTACTCCTGAACTCCATGGAGCTGTGCAAAACTATGCCAGCTGAGGATCAGGCCTTGTAGCCATAGAAGCTCAGTTTTCTAAATTGCCAAAGAGATTGAAAAGCTCAAGTCTCAGGGAAGCTTGCCATCCCCACATCACCTAGACTTCTTCCAAGCCTTTTCCTTTTTCCCCCATCCATTTTTATAATGAGAGATATCCTGTCATTACACCAGGATGGAGAGAAAATGCTGAAAATCAGAAGAAAAGGGATTTGCATGTGTATTGTTAATATGTTTACAGCAGATCACTGTGACTTGTATCTCCCCCATGAATAATAACTCATGACGCATTACTGTGCAAAGGGTATTATATGGGAAATAATCATTTCAGATGCTTCATATTCATATGCAACTTGCCCTGAGAGTCATTTAAGTCTCATCATTCAAAAAAAAACACTGCTGAGGAGGAAGGAGGGAAGCATTTATTCTTCTGCATTACCTTTTTACAAAGAAACTCTGTAACTTCCTTATTTCCATTGAGGTTCACAGCCACATGGTACTTTTCTAAGTTGAGTGCTTTCTTTGACAGCCTGCAGCCCCTGTTTCTTGCATTATTTATTTTCCAAGGAGGTTCAAGCAGACAAAGGTACCATTACAATCACTTTCAAACTTCATGGCTGCTCTGCAGCCTGTACAAAGAGGTCAACTATCCAAACAGCAGAGGGACAATGGAGACTGTTTCTTTAGACTCCTTTGATCAGAAATTACAAACGGATGGATATGGGTTGGGGGGGCAGAGAGGATGGACGTGTGCAGACAGGATTCCTGCACACTTGGGTTGGAGGCCTCTTCCAGATCTGTTAAGGTGTGTTTGCCGCCCATTGTTCAGCTTGCAGACTGACACAGCATCACCAGCAGCCATGCTGGGCTCTCCACGAAAAAAGGTTGAGCTGTGGCAGAATAAAACTCTCCTGGCCATATTAGACGAGCAGAGAAAAGGAGAAGCCCACACATTGCTGTTTGCTTTTGCTTGAAGAAGCTGAACTACCAACCCTAAAGGAAAAGGTAGCTTAACCCTTCAGTGCTGCACAGGACGTGGGATACAGCACTCACCCATGTCACAGATGTGTGTTGGGAAATGTATTTGATCAGCTGATGTCATCGTAAGTGCAAATGTATGACCATCATTGCATTTGTATTGTGTGTAAATGAATTGGAAATAGAACTCTAACCCTCTTCAGCTCCACCTGATGCTGAATCTGAACTCAGAGGCCATTGCATTTCTTTCTACAAGCTGAAACAAAGTCATGGCTCCTGCCTGGGACTGGAGGATGCAGCTTATATAATGGCATTGTTGGCTCATGGCTGCTTCTGATCAAATAATCACGTAGTGTGAAAGATACTGAAGACATTGAACCAACCAATGGAGATGATCCCTCAAGCTACATCTGATCCTGCAGGGTGACCCTGAAAGCAACTCTGTGGGCATATCTGGATGAACCGCCACATGGGGCGAGGGCCTTTGATATTTCCAACAACAACTGCAAGGTTTCTTTTACATTTCTTCCCAGCAGCAAGGTGGGATGGTTTCCCACCTCTATAGCACTGTTAATTTCTGAATTACAGTATTGCCTTTCTCTGTCACCTAGGAATCTGATGCCTGATTGGCTTTTCCTTGATTAGCCATTTGGCTTCAAAGGCCACGAAAGTCCTCTCATTCCATTAGTAAATCTGCAGATATGGATCCAAATTAATTCCTGGCTAAGGTCTGTTGGAGTTACATCTAGAATAAATCAGATAGTGCCATTGGATATGTATAAACTGGCTTCTGTAGCTAGAACAGCAATTATGGACTGTACCTTCCCCTTTAAACTTCCACTGCATTAATTGCCACCTTTCCTTTTGGAGAACACCAAAAGTTGCGAAACTTGGATTCAAGACATACTTCACACTTCTATGAAACACAATGAATTTTGCCTTTGAGGGTTTTCCTTTTGGGGGAGAGAGTGGGTAGGATGGGGAGGGGAGGAGGGATGGAAGGATTTTCCCAGTTCTCAGGCTTTAATTGTATATGCTATGAATATGAAGGCTTGAAATGAAACACCCAATAAAATGAAGTTTTAAAAATAAAATTAAGAATTTGAAAGTGTTAAGCTTTATCATTTTTTTTTCTTATCTTTCAGTAGTAGCTAATATCTGGGGTTTTCATTGGTTCGTTCTGCCTTTGCAGTGCAAGCCAGCAGTAAGCCGAAGCAGGTCCTCCAGTTTAAGTCTAACAGTTGAAAGTGCTTTAGAAAGCTTTGATTTCCTGAACACCTCTGACTTTGATGATGAGGATGGTGGTGGTGTGGAGGTTTGTAATGGTGGAGGAGGTGCAGACTCAGTATTTTCAGATACTGAGATTGAGAAGAATAGGTAAGTTTGTAGTAACTGCCAGCTGTGCTTACGCCAAACTGATACCCTAGCTCTTTGTTACTAACAGGGGATCCTGGTGCACAATTTATTCAAGGAAGACTGACTAATCCTTGATGAGTTTATAGGGTCAGAGGGTTCCCTGTGGCTGCTGCATTCAAAATCTTTAGCTTCCAGGACCATTTTTTTCTCTGTTCAAATATATGCAATTTGTCCTTCAAAGGAAAAGGGTAAATTAAATTAAGCTGACATAAATACTGGCAGAGCCTCTTCCTTGACATAGGTTTGGACCTGGCCTTCCTTGGATGTAATTACTAATTCCTCTGTGGTTTTTCCCCCCTCCCTTTGTCTTTTCTCTCTAGCCGAATGAGTCTTTGCAGTGGATTAAGCTTGTCAGTAACAATAACACAGGGCCAGATTTAAGCAGCATGATGTAGGTTTCCTTTGGAATGTAAGAGTGATGACTGGTACTCTCTTCATGGCCCTGCGTGTTACCTGCCCTTCTTTCATCACTTTTGGTCTTTCTGAGAAAAAAAAAAAAAAAAAAAAAAAAAAAAGAAGCAAAAATCAAAAAAGCTGTGGTGTTTGTGCCGTGGCCTGCCATTGCTGTGTGACTTTAAGATGCTGTGCTTCAATCATTAGATCCTAAAAGCATGTTTGCATACTTTGAGCTGACACGATGCCTAGCAGGCACGTAAGCGGCACTAGAGCTGGAAAAAAGAAAAGAACATTGTTCCCTCACACCCTGCACTTTCCAACCAGGGAGCAATACTACTCTCAGCTTGCTTAAAGCAATTTTGAGTGCAACAAGCACCTACCATGCAGTTCCCATCATCTCATGTTCTCTTTCCAGAATAGACTTGGGAAGAAAACTTTGGGAAATTGTGTTGCTTGCTAAACTGGCACTCTGATCTAGCTTTAACCAGTTAAAGTAGAAATGAAAATTGCTTTTTTTCCTCTCTGGCTCATCCCCAGACAGTACAGATTCCCACTTCCATTTTTAGATGTGTAAGTGTGTGACTCAGTGTAAAGATTGCAAGTGTTGAAACTTCTGAACTTGGAGCCAAACACACTTGCCATCTTGGGACTGACCTCAGGCTTTGCATTTAAACATGGGGAGGACCATTTGTACAGCAAGACAATCTTGGAAATAATGATTTAAAACACAGTGAGACTAACTCTATGCTCTTGCAGAAACAATTGGCAAAGTAAGCTGTACGCATTGTGCCTAAAACAGCATAAGAAGACATCATGTCTCTTACTTCAGCAGTGGTTTTCCTTTCCTTCTGCAATGAGCCTTAAATTTGGCAGTAGGAGAACACGGAAAGCATAGAGCTGTTCTTAGCAGCTCAGTGCTAGGAGTGGCACAAATTGTCACGGTGCTTAATCCAGAGCAACTGGGCAGGTGATTCATTAACAGATGGGAGAAAGCTGTCACGACCAAGGGGCAGTAACCACGAGTTAACAAGGCTTGCCTGGGTGTCACATCACTCAAGGCAAACCAGTCAGGGGACAAGTCTGTCCCCTTGGTGGGTTTATCCCTCCTTGCCCCAGCCAGGGCAGCACTGATCCTCTGTGATATGATGGTGTTCATCACCAGGTTTCTGGCTGCTTTCAGCTCTTCTGCCGTGCTCTTTGCTCATCGCCCTGTGTGAGCGTGCGTGTGTGTGTGTCTGCTGTGGCAGCAGTCGGCCCTGCACTGACCTCCTCCTTCCTCCCTCCCTCCTCAGTTACAGGACAGAGCACCCAGAAGCCAGAGGCCACCTGAGCGAAGCTCTCACCGAGGACACGGGTGTGGGCACCAGCGTGGCCGGCAGCCCTCTGCCCCTGACCACAGGGAACGACAGCCTCGATATAACCATAGTTAAGCACTTGCAGTATTGCACCCAGCTCATTCAGGTACCAGGCCTGCCTCATTTGGGGCATATATTTTAAAATTGCCTGCCTGCAACATGGGTACAAGCAAGCTGGCAAGGTCAGCACTGCACTGTGTGGGAGCAGGAGCTCAGGGCTGGGACAGATGCCATGCTGAGATAGGATGGTGACCACCCCCAGGCAAAAGAGCCTCAGTCTTTTCCATCCTGGCCCATTTTTGAGTTCATCTAATATGTGAACTGCGGGGCACTTTGCAGGAGCTGCCCTTAAGGACTGAGGGGCAGTGCAGCAGATGACAGGGGCATCCCCTGCTCTGGGTTACAAACAACTGCTGGCTTCACTGGGAGATCCTCAGTGAGGCTGGTCTCCAGTTAAGGCAGCCCACGTCTTCAGAGGTAAAACAGAAGCCCCTGTCCCCTCTGTTTAACTGAGTCTCAGCTGAGGCTGCAGTGTTCAAGAACAGAAATTAATTTCTACATGTGAGGCAGAGAGATTGTCTGCAACAGACATGATGAAGGCAGCACATGACAGCCCCTCTGGGACATCAAACTTGTCAGTTCACACTCATAACTTACTGGAGGGGAGTTTTTGTAGGTTTTTTTTTTCAGAGCCCATGCATAGCAAATATGACTTCAAACCTCCAGTAAGAGAGGGCATCAGGGTTTTCCTGATGAATCAAAACATGCTGCAACATCTGCTTTACAGTTATTCACTCTTCCATCTTAGATATTATTATTTTCCCAAAGGCCCAGTGAAGCAATACAGAGTAAACCTGATTCCAGCACTCTTGGTGGTGTTCTGGACACTCTGCTGACTCAAAAGTATGAGAAAAAGGGAGGGGTTTGGTTTAAATGCAAGAGTACACTGTAAGTATGCATCTGGGGGAGTCAAGCCTGAACTATGTTCACACACAGAGCAGATTTGATATGAACAATATTTACAAGAACTGCTGAAGAAAATGCAGATGTCAGCACCAGGGGGTATTAGCAAGGAGAAAGCAGCACATTAACAAAGGCACCTGAGTAGATGATCAGAGCTGAAATGTAGTGAAAAAAGAGCAACCTGTGGTCTGCCATGGCCTGTGTTATGCAAAATTCAGACTAATATTCTTTTGTGGCTTTAAGGCTTTTGATGATGGGTTTCTTTAGCATTGCAGAGTGGGAAAAACAGAAATTACTTATGCGAATGGGTGCTTGGATACTCAAGTGTCTGGGTCTGGATGTAGATGTTAAAGTTGTAAGCACCAATGCGTATCAACCAGGACCATAAAATATTCCAGACAAAAAACTTTATAAGTTAAGGAGATCTTGTGGTTCCAGGCAATGAATTTGCTATTTCACATTAAGTGTTTTAGAGGTTTTTGTTTTCTTCTGAGGCTGGGTTTTTTTTTTCTTTCAATGACTCATTTTCCTCTCTGCCCATTTATCTTCACCAGCAAATTGTGTTCTCCAGTAAAACACCGTTTGTGACAAGAGACCTCCTGGATAAGCTGTCCAGGCAGATCCTCGTGATGGAGAATATTGCGGAGATCAGCACTGAGAACTTGGGAAACATCACCTCTCTTACTGATGGTAAGAGACAGTTTAGGGCCTTTCCTTGTGGAAAGGGTTTGGGCATGCACGCCTGCTGAAGTAGTCACTGTGCAGAGCTCACCATCGCTGCAGAGCTGCCGCTGTGGGAAGGACAGACTCAGGGTTACCAGTAGGTGTAGCAGTCACCACAGCCACGCAGGTGCCATCTACATCTGTGTTCGACACTGGTATCCAGAAATAAGCAGGTGAGAAGAGAAAGGACTTCTTATCCTGCTTGATGTGCAGAGGATGAATAGATGTCAGTGGTGGGGTAGGGATGTTGCCACCTCTGAAAAGCCAAATTCCTCCACCCTTCTTTCCTGAGGAAAGGCAGGATCTGCCTTACACTATCAGAGGGAACTCCTTGAAAATTTTCATTTTTAGTCATCTCTACGTTGAATTATTTAGTTATTTTTCTTGTTGTTGCATCTGTTTTAATACTTGGAAGAGTCTGACAAACACATAGTTACTCACCCTCCTGAACACTTTGGCAGGATAGCTAAATACAACGTGGTGTATTTATCAGAAAATTGAAACAAAATTGAGTGGCTTACACAAGGCCACAGAGCAGTGCTAGGACAGGGATCAATCTTGTGCAGACCATTTGCAGTATTCCCCTAGTATTTTTTGGTATTTAAAAGGATGGGACATCAGTGCCAAGAACTGGATCTGGAACAGATTTTCTCGTATGTACCATGGGAAAGAGAAAAAAATGTGTTACAAACCTGAGGTGAACACACAGTCATGTTCTGTGAAGGTAATGGCATGGGCCAACCCAGCTAAGAGTAACTGTCCATCAGTGGGCTAGGGTGAGATTTCCTCCACTCTTATGGTCTTTTCTCTTCTGGAAGTCGATGCTTTCAGCATGGCTTTGTTTTATCGTTCATTTTGTCTTCTCCTCCAGCAATTCCAGAGTTTCACAAGAAACTGTCACTTCTGGCTTTCTGGATGAAGTGTACTGGCCCTTCAGGAGTGTATCACACATCTGCAGACAAGATGATGAAGCAGTTGGATATCAATTTTGCCACCACTGTGAATGAGGAGTGTCCAGGACTTGCAGAAACAGGTACTAACTGCTGCAAAAAATTGTGTCACTCATCAAAAAGGAGAACAGTTGTGTACTGGACTTTATTCAATCTCCATTGTTTTGTTTTCCAACTCCTTGGAGGTCTGTTTGGGCACAGCTCCAAGACCTCATTTGAAAACTAGTGCTACAACGCCTGAAACAGTTTTGGCCCAAAATAATCAGATTATAATAGGAGAAAAAGGCAGAAACAGAAAAGTAAATACTATTTTAAGGTTTATGACCTAGTCAGAAAGTAAGTCTATTCACAAACACAGGTTTGTAAATGATTCAATGAAGTAGGAATCCTCACACTTCATTTTTTGTATCTACATAATGATCATGCTCCATTACAGTGCACTAGAATGAAATTAATCCACATTCAAGTGAGTTTGTCTGAGCACAGATTCCTGTCTGGAGTGGGATGTACCACATCTCAAACTCCAGCTCTACTGAGTAGGTCTCCTTTGGACCTACGGGGATGTAGGCTGACCTGCTCAGGTGTTGGCACCTGCATTGCAGATGCCTACCCAGGGCAGTGTTCTCCTTTCTGCTCCATGCTCCAGCTCTCACAGACAGTGCCTCAGACTTGCTTTCTGGATGCCACATGCTCACGCAGGAACATAAAAAGCAGCAAAGCCAAATCCTGCCTCTGTGCACGTCTCCCTACCTCAGAGGCATTGCAGAGATGTAACTGGCAGTGCATGTGGAAAGGTGTTTAGTGATTCAGGATATCGTTTGGGTAGAAATGATGTTGTGTTGATTGGATAGGAAGCTGCACTAGCCATCCATAAACTGGCCGAGGTTCATCCTTACAAAGACGTCCTCTGCTATGAGACCTAGACAGGGGGAAGGTCAGTCTAGCTTCTCACCTAACCCCAGCTGTGGTTAGAAACATTGGGAAGCATCTGGATTTGCGGATACAGTTCGTTCTTTCTGGTTTTGAAGTGTACTGTGGCATTTTGCCAGCACCTTTTGCTCCTACTAACCTGACCCTTTGTCCATGGCTGCTTGCAGTCTTCAGGATCCTGGTCTCTCAGATCCTGGACCGGACGGAACCTGTCCTCTACTCCAGCATGTCCTCCGAGATCATTACCGTCTTTCAGTATTACAACTATTTTGCCTGCCACAGTGTTAATGACCTTGGAAGTTATTTGCTACAGCTCGCAAAAGAAGGTAGGGTATATAAATTCTTCTGGCTAATTGTGTCCTTCTGAGCTCTGCACACAGCAGTTCAGCTCTGAGGCTGATTTTACAAAAGGAGGAGGGAAAGGCACAAAGGCACCAAGAAGTGCCCTGGCTAGTAAGTGTGAATGCACCTGAATGGTTGTACGTGTCAAGGGAAAGGACCTGATGCAGATAGACCCTCAGTCATTTCTATTTCCATATTCAAATGGGAAAAAAACTATGTTGAAAGCACTGTTTTTTAGGAAATGGCTGATGGTGGTGGTCTGGGAAGTTTTCTGGGCCCACAGCTTGGATGATGTTTTGGTCTTTCATCATCTGTTATGGAGACACCTTGTAAAGTGCTGAGCAATTCTCAGGAGCCAGGGGATCATAGCACTTCAGTGTTTTGCAGGCTCTGCCACCAAGAGCTAAAGAGAGAAGAAGGCGCTTCACAAAGTGTGCTAGACTGCAGCCTCTGGCAAGCCAAGTTTTCTCTGTTTAAGAGGGAGTTTGAGGAACCTTGCCTAGTTTTCCTTTTTGTTTGGGCATACTATGTAACTTTTGCTCAAAAACACGAAAGGAACGAGGTATTTCAGCCCACCTCTGAAACACATTAGCTCTGGCTCTTGGTGGCAGACATCAGTATGCCTAGGAAAAGCTCTCATAAATATGCTCTGAAAGTCAATACACTGACAAGGATATTAGGTTTCACTTGTTACAGGGACAATTTACATCTTCCTGCAGAGAGCAGTGAAGATTTGACAAGTAGACTCTTAGCTCTGGGTAGATGTGAGTGCTGCACTGTCCCACAGAGCTCATCTACTCATCTCCTCCTCCTCTGATCATTGGAGAAACCAGCCCAACTTAAAGCCCAGACAATTCCCTATGCAGACACACTGTAATGTTACAGTTGCTCAGATGGGGATCTTTTTCATGTCTTTTGTGTGTATAGTGTAAATTGAGGATTGCTAGTGATAAAATGAGCAATCAAAAATACTGAGGATAAAGTAACAAGGACCTTTCTCCTGCACTTCCAGCGTCTGTGGTTCAGGTGCTGCAGTCAGTGAAAGATGGAAAACTGCAGCAAAATGTGTCCAAAATAAACTCCAATAACCTTCCACCACAGCAGGAAGTTTTGAGAGCTTTGGCTTTACTTCTCAATGAAAATAAAAATGAAGTCAGTGAGACTGTGGCATCACTTCTGACAGCAACTGCAGAAAACAGGCAGTTCAGGGAGAAGGTAAGTGTCAGGAAATCTCCTGTTGCATGAGAGACCTGTATCACTTAACTTTTTTTCTACCTGTGTGTCTCAAATATCTGTGCATATAAAATAACTTACCCAAGCTTGATTTAAACTGATCCAGAGGGATATCTTGTCTAATCTTTCTGCAAATATGCAGGTCTGTTTCTGTCTTTATGCCAGTCTGCTTCTGCCTGTCATTACACTAAACAGATACTAACCAAAACTGCAAATGTTGAGTGCTGTGCTCTCCAGCTATCTTCCTCACTTCAGCATTTCTACTGCCCTGTCTCAGACTTGGCTTCAGTCCAAGGCTTCAAGGTAACAGTTTCCAGCATCACCAACATGTAAAGATGTAGGTCTCAGATTTTATTTTTTTCTCTCAAAGGAGACTGCCATCTGTGGAACTTCCCACTATTTCTGGAGGGAATGGACTGCCTTGGGCAAACACAGCTCAGCTTTGAGATCTAAGATTTGAGTCTATCACAGATACCAAAAATAACAAGCAGGGCCAGGTTAAACACAGAAATTAGAAAGAAGGGAGGAGCAAGAAGAAATTAGGGATTGGCTTCTACCCCTTCACGGCAGATCTTTCCCTACTATCCTTCTTGTTCTCTGTTAGGAAAGAGCAAAAGAAAAGAGAAAGAGTGGAAGCAGTTGGAAGAGAAAGAGTGGTAGAAGGAAGGCAGGAGGACAAAAAGGAGCTAACCCTTTGCTTCTGCTTTGCTCTGTCAACCTAGTTCCCTCTTTGCCTACCCTCCCACTCCATCTTCCATTTTTGCAGCCTCTTAGTATCTCACACCAGCCTTCTCCATCCCCAGCTTCATGGAGGCAGCATCTCAGGGAAAATATAACCACCTCCTGGAAAAGACATGGTTAGCTGATACCTGGTTCATTGCCTGCAGGAAGAACCTTAGTGTGCCTTCTCTGAGGGTATTGTGCAGCTTTATGCTGCAGATGAGTTCACTGCACAGCTGACTGCCACTGAGATTTGCTGCTCAGCAGTAGCTTCTAATTTCTAGGGCCAAACAGTACACTGGTCTAGCAGCTCATGCTAAACTTGTAATCATTAAGTCTCCTGGGGTACATCCTGACCTGTTCATTACCATCCGTGTGTTAGAGAGACCATCTCAACAGTCAGCTCTTCAGATTTTTAGACTCCTAGGCCCATGGTGATGTATGGTGAAAGGCCTTCAAGGGTGACATATTGTGGGTCTCACTTTAACATGAACTTTTCCTCACCAAAAGCTGGCCTGAGACTGCTAAGTTATGACTACTGGCCTGGCATGGATCTATTGGAGGGAATTATCCAACCCTGTTAACTGTAGCTGTCAGGAACAACAGGGAGGAAGGTTGCAGTTGCTCACCTTTTAGTAGGGTAAGAATACCTCCATGCTCCATTCTTCTGCTCTACAAAGGCAAAAACATTCTCATTGGTATTCTCCTTTATCTGTTTTCAGGCCTTGATTTATTACTGTGAAGCACTAACCCAGCCCAACCTCCAGCTGCAGAAAGCAGCTTGCTTGGCTCTAAGATACCTCAAGGTAAGAGACAAGGAATTCACTGTGGCACTTGACTTTACTTTGAAGAAAAGACATTTGATAGGTATAAACATCAAAACCAGAAATTGCAGTAACAGCAGCAGTAGTGTTTCTGGTTTGCATTGCTGCACTCCATCTTTCTCAGATACCATGCTGTTTGGGAATGGTTTACAAGCTTCGTTGCACAAACACCCGGGCTCTGTGACAATGGCTGAGTTTATCTTTCACATACCATCTTTTCCTCCCTCTCATATTGACTTCAGGAGACTTAGTTCCACATCACAGAGAAAAAAATATTCATCCATAGAGTATTGACTGAGGAGGATGAAAAACATCCTTTCACAGGATAAAATTATAATGCATGTGGATTGCAGTAGCCAAAGAGAGATACAAAGGTCACAGCTTGTTTTATGACAAATAACTGGTACATCTGGGCACTACAGCTTCAGCTAGCATCTGATACTATCTTTGCACTCCAGCTTATGGCAGGACAGTAAAATGCACTTTTGTTTTTGCTGTATAGAGCCATGAGAAACAGCAGCCACCCACTAGTATGGGACACTGGGGCAAAAAATGGGTTCCATGAGACAGACCCACTGTAGACTGACTTCTCCCTGAAGAAGACAGCTCCAAAATGTAACTTCATCCCAGTCACAACTGATGCCATCCAATACGTAATCCGATATTGTTTAAATATAAAAAACTTCTCCCTTAAACGAGATGCTGGAGGCATCCCTGAGAGGCAATGGTGAGGGACATTACACCTTGGCTGCATGCAGGTTTGCAGTGGAGTTTTTGATCACTCAGGAAAACTCAAGAATAGGTATCAGTGGTGGGAACTGGAGCTAGACGCTTTTTTACCTGAGCGGTGTGGCTTCGATGTGTCTTGAACAGTGAGAATGGCAACTGCTGGGGAAAAAGAAGCAACTGAGGGAAAGTATCATCGTTTGCCCTTCCTTTTACTCATCTCCCTTCTTGTTGTATTAAATAGCCTGCCAGAGATACTATGGCAGCTGCTCTCCCCAAAGACCTGACATTTTTGTAGCAAAGAACAGGATTATTCCTTGCTTTCTACCCAAAATAGCAAAGGCAAGGCGAAAGTGTAGAAATGTTGGTGTGGAAATGAGTGCAGGTGTTGGTGAGGAGCCTGCAGTGAAGTGACTGGGCTGGCCAGCGTCCCTGTAGACACAGCTGGGCTGGCAAAAGCAGCCTTCTCAGACCTACCAGGTTTGACATGATCTGTGTGAAACTCATTCCCTAGATCCCTGTCTCCTGTTTGTCTCCTTGCTACACCCTTGCTTTGGCAGTTTTATGGCCTTGGCCCAAAGCCCATCACCCATCCTACAGTCAGAAGCTGCAGAACAGAGCTGGTACAGAGCTGGTCAGCCAGGATTATGTATGTAGTGCACAGGGGAGAAAAATTAGAAAGGGTCCACACTGACAGCAGAAAATGTGACTTCTCCAAATGCTTCCCATCATGGAAACCCCATTCCTTGTGTCTCCACCAAGGCCCCCTTCCCTTGGAGTAGGAAGGACAATACAGAGGATGGTTATTTCCATGCAAGGCTGTGAAAAAAACCTAGAGCGTACTGTGTGGTGCTAATGTGGTTCTTTTTGCACTTCCCAGGCTACTGAGAGCATTAAAATGCTGGTCACACTCTGCCAGTCTGACAATGAAGAGATCAGAAAAGTGGCGTCTGAAACCCTGCTCTCCCTTGGTGAGTTGCCTGGTTTGGAGCAGTATTTAATTTTATTTTTTAACAGTGAAATGTGTAAGACACCTGAGTTATGCAAATGTGATACTCCAAATTGAAACAAAACTTTACGCAGAGACTCGAACAGGTTAGAAAATATAAATTCTTAAAAATAATTCAGTTTGAAAACAAACCAGAAGACAGAAATTGAATTGTGTGAGTCTGGAGGGGGAAGTAGAAAAGGAAGAATAGCAAAGGCGAAGTTGAGAAACAGAAAAAAATTGATAATGAATTTGAAAACATAGTAGCCTTGCGGAGTCAAGACCAGCACAGTGTCTGCTGTGTCTTATACACCCTTCTTTTGGGGATCCCCTCCTATCACCCCTGTAGTGCCATAGTCATACTCTCATGTGCCATTAGCACTGTCAGTTGTTCATTTAATCTAAATTACCTTTATATGTTTGTTTGCACAGACCCTAGTCTGCAAGTCCTCCTTCACACAGTATCTCAACCACCATGCGCTGACCCTCATTTGTCTTTGAGACAACAGAACACCCTGTTCATTAACCTGTAATTTAGCTGCATTAGCAGTATGCAACTGCAAGTGTGGCTGCACAGTTTCCGGGCACCAGTACTTTGGTGGCACAGAAAAATGGTATTTTTCTGCCCTTTAGGCTAGGCATGAATTTCTGTCTCACGGGGGGGTATGTCCATGTGTGATTTTAGTTACACAAACTAAAATATACTCTCTTTCATTCACCAGTTCAGCAGGAATTCACTCTGCTGTTGGATATGTTATTGCTCAGGTTATAAAACAGCTAGCCCAGGGACACTTTCACTCTGAGAGATTGTTGTGTCATTTTTCTAGACAACATACAGAGACCATTTTGGTTCCTAACGGCTAATTCAACAAGACTCAATGCTGTCTTCATGAAGATGCATATAGATGACAGTACCTAAGAAAAAAGGGTTTGAGAGACACAAACATTTAGCAAATATACTATTTCCTCTTTTTCAGCAGTATATAAGTAAAGATGAGGATAGACTCACTTCTTTAAAGTGCCAGGAAGTAAGAAGTGGATAAACTTTTGTTACGATCCAGTAAATAAATATTAGAAATTACTAGAAATGCCTCTGCCTGAATTAATGTGCAAATGAGACCATATGCCGAAGCCAATAGTATGGATTTTATTTAGTAGTAGATGTGAGGCAGAGAAAGAGAGAGAAAGAAATAGAAGAAAGGAAGGAGGGGGGAAAGAAAGAGAGTGAGAGATTAAAATAGAAAATGTATCACCACTCTGTGGACCAGGTGGCTTCTCATGGGTCTACTTCTAGCCTTCTTGGTGGTGAGGGTCCTGCAAATCATAGTGTCCAATGGATTAATATTCGTCCAGGAGAAGCCTAGGCCCCTCTCCTGGTGGCAGTGGTGGGGGGAAGCTTTGCGCTCTCTTGCGACAGGCTCTGGATTTGTTGCCTCACTTGGATCACCTGCAGTCCTCTGGTGGTAGAAGGCCCCAGGAATGACTCCAGGGGACGCTTTGAGGGTCTTTGATGGTTTATGACCCTTCTCAGCTGCCTCTCACGTGAATGTCCTGTGTGTCCATGGTCTTTCCGGAGGGAAGGAGTGGGGAGGTTACTCTGTTTGGTGTGGAGAGATTTCACCATCACACACCCAGACCCCTTCTCTTCCACCACTTGATAAGCCTTGTTTACTTCTCTTCAAACCTGAGATAATTAGACAATAGTCTTATCCTGTCACAGTTCCCTGTCACAGTCCAAATTCCAATCAGGAGGCATATTCCAGAGGGTGGGGATGAGGGGAGGGGTTCTTGCAGTTTGACAAAAAGGCTTTTTATGATTTTGACAACGTTTAAAACATTAACATTTCAGTCCATCACAGCTTTGTGTTGTCCAAGGTAGAAGTGGATAAATATCATCTGCCTCAAGTATATCATAACTGCAGTTGAGACAAGTACTTTAGGTCATTCAGTTAGACAAGTGTACAGATACTGTCTTCTAATTATGCAAGCCACATGTGCTGCTCTTTTGCTTTAAAGAACCAAGCAAATTACCTGAGAAAATTTAAAAAAAAAAAAAAAAAATTGAACAATCAGAACATGTTTGATTTGCCAAGTAATTTCTGAAATTGCTTTCAACAAGATAAATTTTTAAGAAGGGCAAGAAGTTACTGGCAAATCACTACTTTCTAACAGCAGAGAACCCAGTATTTAAAATGTTATAGGGCAATGAAGTAATACATTATTATGCTTTAACATTTTGCATTCAGGTGAAGATGGGAGACTGGCATATGAACAGCTGGACAAATTTCCCAGGGAATTTGTTAAAGTTGGAAGCCGCCGTGGAACTGAAGCTGCCACAGCTTTTTAGATGGAAAAGAACCTGCTTATATTTAACAGGTTTTAAAGTAGGATGGAGCTGCACTTCAGTGTGGGGAGCAGGAGGAAAACTTCGAAGTATTCTAAAAGTGTTCCCAAAAGTAGCAATTTACAGACTTCTTAAGGAAAAGCAAAATCTAAAATCCAGCTTAAGGGTTCCTATTGGCTCCTCGTTGCAGCTCATGATGGAACAGTTGGATGGAACACCTGAGGAACAATACCTTCTCGACTGATTCATAACAAGTAATGTAATTGCAGTTATTCAGCCTCAGCAAAGTCCTGCGAGGTTTTTAGAATTTGGCATCTTCATATATTTTCCTGTTATATTTACTTCCTTGAAATTGTTGTGAAAGCTTGAGGTGTGCGATACCGTATCTAACAAGGACAATCAGGAGGCCACCTGAGCAGGACTGCAAAGCAGCTCTCCCTTCAAGAGGGTCCCCAGCAACACTCCAGTGGCAGGAAATGCTGCTCAGCTTTCTCAGTTGCATCTCAGTAATGAAATAGAGAGCAAGTTTCTTCAAGTTTTGCCTCCACAAACAGCATGATGTAAACCCTGGGAGGTGTCACTTTGGTGACTCATTCTGAATGCCTCCACTGGTCTTTTATTCCCTTTCTCTTGCCCTCCAGCAACAAACTATCATTAACCCAGAGATTTGTGAGGGGGAACTAAACAATCACGTAGGTTTCTAAAAATTAAATGAAAAGGTAAAGTGCATTTATTTATTCTGAGAAGGAGTGAATACAGCTAATTGCACAAGTTCCCCAAGCCATTTTCTCCTGTAAGTCGCAGGCAGGATTGGATTTCATACACTCTAATTAGTGGATCATAGTTTCTATAGAGTGATTTCAATATAAAGAACTAGAACAAACTAAAGTGGACCTGGGAGGCAATAATAAACAGAGGGAGAAGTGAATGCACCTCTCCTCCCTGCACTGCAAGGATGAAAGACAGTGAGTGTTTCAAACTGTTGATTACAAGCCTTAAGTTAACAGAGGAGATGAATAGAAATTAACAGAAGAGTGTTCCTGTACTGTGTTCATTATGCATGAAATGCTATTTAGATGTCAATTGAAGTATCCAAATTTGCATAGACGACATAGAAAATATTGCAAACAATTCACATCAAAAGGAAACCTTGTGAGCCAAACACGTTGGCAGGCAGGGGTCATTTTTGTTTGGTTTTTTTACTGTGAATGTTACAAGAGTGTACATATCTGTATATTTATAAATATATATATTCTTCCTTTAATTAAAGAAGTACATTTTGTACAGTGCAAAATGCTTACTTGTTTACTGAGCAATATAAACTCTTTTTGCAGAAGGTGAAATAGCCATGTTACGGTTTTTATACCACACTTGTCCCATCAGTTGAATCCCTTCAAAGTGTCTTTTTGTATCAACCTCTGCATTGTTTTTTTTTTTCAGTTTTTTTCTTTTAGTTTTGTGGCATTTGTACTCACCATATTTCCTATCACATTTAAGTTATAATAAAGATTATTTTTTAATTACTAAGCACATCAATCCATATGTATAGTCACTCTTTCCATAAGCAGCCTCTCCAATGTCACGCTCATAGTTTAAGTTCAGAGCAAACCAGTTTTGTGTATCATTCAAGATACTTATCAAGAAAGGTTCTACAGGGTCTAGCAGAAATATGCTGAAGAGGCTCCAGGATTGTTACCAAACTTCTGCTGATTACTCTTCCCTTCTGTGAAGACAGAATCTCCTCAAACAGAAGACATTCCTTCTCCTCTTACAAACATCGAGGTTTACAGCACACAGCTCAGGGAACGCAGAACTGCGTATGGACGACAGAGCTAAAGCTGCAGAGAGCATGGGGCAGCTCACATATAGAGGTACCATGCCAAAAGGAGTTTATATCTCATTTCATTGTAGTTTAAAACCACCCTCGGGGAAGTTCATTAGCCTAAAGCTGATACCCTACACCGTTATGACTATTAAAAACCATAGATACATAAGAACCAGATAGGAAGGAGCAAATCCTGCTCTCAATAAAGTCACTGAGGGAATCCACAGGAATTTTAGTAGGACAAGCTTGAACCTGGGATACAGATGTATAGAGGCTAAATTTCACTTTGAGCCTTAATAGTGTTTTAGAAAACTAAATAAAACAATCATCTTCTAACATGATTCATTACAACCTTGAGAAAGTAAACAGACCTTAAAACTTCCAAAACCTGAAGGCAAATAAAAAGGAACAAACCACGTATTTGTGTAATTACATGTATGTTTTTCTGCTGACAACGCTGCCTTTTCCTAGCACATTAGTGCAAGAGCTCTCCTTTATGGAGAAGGAAAAACCAGATGCATAGAGGTGAGTGTCAAAAGACAGATGCTTACCGATTGGTAAAGAAGGAACGAGCAGGCAGTAATTACAAAACCTCTTTCTTAGGGCTGCAGCAGGTTGACTAAAGGTCTGGGTCACCCCAGGAAAGCACGTTAAGAAAATGTTCTTGTACCAAAGTAGCTCAGCAGCAGTGCAGATGGAAGAGATAGGGAGCTCACCAAAAGTGCACTAGTGAAAGGGGCTTACCTGGTGGTGGCGTTATCCTCACCTCATGCTTTCCATGAGCCATGGTGGTTTTCACTACCCCTGCCATGCTCTCTCTGCCTCTCTGCATTTTGCCCAGTATATAGAAACCTATAGTACCTCTATACTGCAGCAGCATAGGTTAGGCTGCACAGAGTTTCACACTGATTTTGGCAAGACTCCTCCTGTGCCTGCTATACCTTCAGAAAAGGTATCCTCTATAGCTTTACCCTATCTTGCAGCCCAGTATGTACAGATTAATGCTGACTTGAAGCATTCAAAATTAGGAGTCAGTACAACTGCCAGACTATGTATGGCTCCCTGCTTTGGTGATTTGCAATGGAATTATCCAGATAGGATGTGCTGCACCCCACTTCAGATGGCTGTGGCACCCCCGAGGGTATGATAGGGGTATCCTCATACCTAGGGGTTTGACCTTGAACATGGCCCAATCACATTTCATTACAGGCACTTGCTGGTAGATCAACAAACAGCAGCAAACCAAGGTTCCTCAGAACACCATTATCATTTGCTGAACTACTTTGTGATAAGAATGGAAAGAGAAATCAACAACACACAATAAACATTTTCTGCTGAAGAAAATGCTGATGGCAACAATACAATAGTCTTAATAACAGTGGAAACATAGGAAATGCATGGCCTTGGCAGATTTGCACACCTTCTGCTCAAATCCAGTTATGAGACGAACCTGAGATGGCCTTTGAGGAAAAGTAAATGAATATGTATCATGCTTCCTTGGGAAAAAAAGGAAAAAAAACCTCTGCATTACTTATGCAGAGGTTGCAACATAAACTGCAACACACAGCAGTGCTGCAGGCACTCACGTAAGCAATCCAGTGCCAAACACCAAGTGAGTTTCAGCTGCCCAGCCAAGAAGTTATGATCAAATTTACTTCTCCACATGTTATCTTTACAACAGGTGTTTACACTAAAATTGTTATTTTTGCAAAATCAATTTTGAGTGCTTCCTCACATAAACTATCCACCCACCCCGTGGTTTGCTTGCCCCTGCTAGTCCCTGCACAGCTGTTCCTTCTTGAAATATGTGACACCTGCAAACAGCCCATCTCCCCCCACTTTTCCATGTCTGAAATTGTCCTGTTTGGACTTGCACATTTTAATAGAAGTTCTAGGACATAGTAGATGCAGCCTTAGGATACTTCAGTGAAAGAGAAGATTGTGTCTGTACCCTCTGCAGTGAAAAGGAGTCAGCATGCTGATAATGGTGCATTATGACTTCTTGGAAAGAATTACATTCTGCAGTTAGGTTATAGAACTGGTAACTTTATTGTGCTAGATAGAACATTCTCTGTAATTTAGCTGGATATGAAATTTGTCTTTAGTGATGTTGATTTTCAGCTGTTACATAGTTATGTTCCAGTGGTAAATGATAGTTTCCATATATACTTAAATAAAATGTCAGATGGTTGTAAGAGAACTAATCACATCTGTATAATTTCCACACAATTGACATGCCTTTCACACATGAACACAGAACTCCTAGACTTACTGTGTAACAATGCTACTGCTTGCATGCTTAAAAAGCGCTCAGCAATTTTCATGACAAACAAAACTTGATCCTTTTAGAACATTTTCAAACAGCAATTAATGCAGTATCAAAACTTCCAACACCACTTTAATACATTACTATAACTTCTATGATAGGCATAGACAGTGTTTCATCAAGGTTTAATGCATCTGTGACAAAGACAAAGCACATATATGGGTTTTATCACTATGGCACAGTTTGGCTCTCTCACTTGGCCTTCTCCTGTAGCATGGCTTTTTTCAGGAGTTTATACAGCAAACTCTTCTCTCTGCTAACAAGTTAGAGTTAAACCCCAGTAGCCTTGGTTGGAAGCAGTAGGATTTATTACTGAACGGCACATGCCTTTTTGATGTAAGAAGTTATTCCATTGCAGGTGGATCAAATGCTGCAATACATCCATAAGCCTACTTGAGGAACTCCCATGTTTTATTCCGTACACAGTCAATTTCAACAGAAGCACAGTTCCAGCTTCTCAAAGGACTATCTTGTTTGTTATTTAAATAAAATCAATCTAGAGAAAGCACAAGACTTAAACCTAATAAGGATTCTTCTTGAGCAACCTGAAGATAAGACAGATAGAAATAGTGCACACAAATTCTGGATTTGTTGTTTTCTGGCAGTTCTGTGTTCCAACAAAAGCACCTGTATTACAGCAATTCACAGAGCAAGAGGTGAGAGAGTGGAAGAGTTGCACTTGCTGTCTGCTGTATTGGTCTGCCTGGCCTGCTAGTTATGCCATTGTGCTTTCTTCCCTTCTAAAGTCTCTGCAAAAAACCTCTGGAAAAAATTACAGTTAACCATGAACAACCTAAACTAAATTGAACTGCATAAAAACTATTATATCAAGATAAAATTTGTTTATTTACTATAGTTGAACTACTTTGTCCCGGAGGTTGCTTAGAATCTGAGATAAAGGTCTAAGTCACTTTACAAGTATTATCTATTTCCTTTGAAGAGATAACCCAGGATTCTCTACAAAGCAATTACCAAGCATTCAGTTGTTTTTCTTAAGGAAAACAAAAGAAAGTTAAAGTACACACCTTTATCACCTTTTCTGATCTGTGATGGAAAGGAATATGTCTAAGCACCTTCTGGAGCACAAATTGGAAGGTGTAATCTTTCATTTACAAAGTTCCCAAGAAAACATTTTCTAGTTACCATACTTGAGGTGAAATGGAAGCCAGAAAGGACTATTACTTCCTGCAATGGTTCTGACATTCCCTGGATGTCACAACTGGAATCAGTTGCAAAACATCTGTTAAGTTACCAACAGCTAGAGGGAGTAAGACAGAAGGAATCTAAAGGTGCCAATCTGATAGCTCCAAAGACTCATTCATACATACCCTGAAGCAACCATCTTTGGCAAGGCCAGATAGATCCATGAATCAGGATCCCTCTCTGCCTCTTGAAAGCCACTCATCTTTAAGCCCTTCTCAAGCTATGGCAATGGCCACCGTTGTCAAAGCCTATCCTTAGAAGACCTTGTTACAGGACAACTGCCACTGGAAAACCTGTATCCAACTTAACTCTCCAGCCGCACCCCATACAGGTGCCAGATAAAGTGCTCAAGATTTTAAAGAGTGCTTTTTATTCCTGTAAATTCTTCAGAACCTAACTACCTTGGTAAAACGGTGTCTCATCTCTGGGTAAATACCAGGCATTGACTTTGCTTCCAGCCTAGCTCTCAAGTGCAGGCTGCTTTGTCTCTACCTAATTTTCAGCACAGCTGCCCCTGTGATCAAGAATACTCCACCTTCTCTTTATAAGCTAATGAATGTATTAGTAAAAGAGATGGTCTAATACTTTCTGCTGAAGCTCTCATCTCTACAACTTGCAAGGGGCTCCCTTAAAAAGCACAGGAACTTATTTAGACACCTGAAAAGCATAAATCTAACTAAATTTGAAAGTTTGACTCTTACTACTAATTCTTGTCTTTCTGAAGCCTCACCAAAAAAGCATACAAGTTTTTGCTTCCCCCCCCATCCACCAAAAGTCACTGTTCTCCAGAATTCTGCAGGTCTAAAGAGTTAAAATCTACCCAGGCACTCCCTAAAAAACTTGAAAGACTATCTACAGTAGTCACAGTTGACTTAAACCCAGAATTAGCCATTTCCCACTCAATTAAGAGGCTGTTTTGATAAGGCAAAGATTTATTTATAAATGTTCACGAATTATGTCAGATCAACTTATAAGGTATTTACACAACAGCTGAAATTCACAGTATGTGCATTTCATACAAGCAACTATGGACAGCCTGTAGTAAGTTTTCCATGCAGGATCCAGATACTCCCACTGCCACTTAAAAACACCAATATCTGTAACACTCCCACAAGAGTTTCTATACCTGAGAACGTTTAGTATATCCTTTTAAGAGGAAGTTTGCAATTAAAAGCCACATACATAAGCCTATTTAAAGGTTGTCATTCCAGTTGCAAGTGCTTTGCTTCCTTTGAAGCAAGATCTGATCTATTCTCCCCTAAGCCAGATGATACTTGTGACAGCCCTTCCTCATCTCCACAGTTATGCTCTTCGTTTTCTCGTCCGAATTCCCTCAGAGTCAGATTCTCCCGTGTCTCAAGATTCTCAGGTCCTTGCCCAGTTAGCCTCTACAAAGAAACAGAGGATGGTGAACTTAATACTTTTTCTACTTAATAAACAGTGAAATAAGACTGCATACTGAATTAAGCAAGCTAATCACTTTCATTTGGAGGTTGTTCATATAATTAAAAACCCTCCTCACTCACAAAAATCTTAATACAAGTTCAACTCAAATTACTACCTCTAACTTGCAGACCACATTTGATTTGTTGACTGTTAAGTCTTCTTAGGTTCTTCAGTAGGATGGGTTACCTTAGGCAACCTAAAATATGGGAAGCTGCTTCCCAGGTTAAATATTTACTGTAGAACCATATAGGTTTAATTTTAGAAAAAATTACTGTACAACCAATTAACTCCATAATTTTTAATCAGAAATAATGAAGCTACATTAAGTCTAAATGAACTGTAAGACTCAGAAGTTTGTAGCACTTCTAACTAAAAGTTTCTAACCTAACCTGACCTAAGGAAGATAAACAGGACTGTTAGAGGCTGTTTTTGAAGCTCAGAAGTGAACTTAGCAGTTGAAGAACTGTATGGAAGTTTCTGACTACATTAGTTCAACTCTTCAAGTAATGTAATTTCAGCCCATGGGTTTATCACTAACAAGCAGTACTCCCTCAATATTAAAAAAATATTAAAGTGAAGCAAATTAGCAGAGTCTTTCAAGGCTGATCTAAATAATTGCATTACTGAAAATTAATTTGATGAAGGTTACTTCTGATTAATCAAGGTGCTTTCAATAATATTTCATTTTGTTTCCATCTCCCCAGTCTAGTCATCACAGATTTAAAATATTTGCCTGGTTTTACATCCCAGCTAAGAACTGCAACCCCGCAAAAATAAACTAGCTGATAGCCGTGGAAACTTGATGTTCAAGTTATCTATATATTTATTACAGCTTCAGAGGCTGTTACAGAGAATCCATTCCTGATAGAGGAGCCATGGAATTAGTAACACAACTACCTATCCCCAAGGAATTCTCAGAGGGAACTTGAGATTTTCAAGTTTAAGAACTTTACAGACTTTATGCCCAGCCCTTTTTGGACCACAAACCTGGCAATGCCTCAGTGAAACCTTGAGCATGGTGCTCCTTTCTTCCTCTCACTGCTCTACTTTTTGTTCCCGTTTCAAGTTTAGTTCCTTAAAGGATCAGCAAGTACAGGCATTTCATTTAGCCATCAGCCTCACACAACCTACTACGCATATTTTATATATAAATATAAGCATAATTAAGTCACCTCAAAGTGAAGATACACCCTTTCTTCCCTTGTCACCATCTCCAACATGCAAATCCTGTTGTGAGAGTAGGCTGAATCCCCCCTTCAGAAAGCATTTATCTTAGTATTTTCCCATTACTCCTGTAGGTTCTAAAGTGGGAAAAACTCATCCCCTAGAAGGAGCTTTATGCCTCTAGAATTAGAGCAATCCTGCAAGAAACAGTCAGGCAGCAATTTAAAATGAAGAGTCACATGAGAACACAGAACAGAAGTCATGATTCATTATAAAAACCTTTGCTGGTTTCTCGCTTTTTCACTTTACAACAGTTAACTGATAATTGCTTTAATTACCTCAATCACACTGGTCATGTAATGCACATGTTCAGCAAGGGACATGAGCTCTTCATTTTCTTCTTTTAGGCGGGCAATTTCACCATCCTTCTGTTCAATTTCTTTGTGCAACTGAGTTCAAATAACAAAATGTTAGAAGAGGAAGACAATAGCCAGTACTGAAGTAGTTAGTTACCTTTCAGTAGCTACCTTTTCATTTTCTTGAAGCACTTCATACAGAGCCTTCCTCCTTTCTTCAGCCACTTCTTTCCAATACTGAGAAGAAGGACTTCCTGAAGTAAGAGGCTACAGTAAGTCTGTGCTAAGACTGAATTCTTGAACACCTGACAATATCTGACATATACAAGTATCCTATGAGCTGTGATATGAAGAACTCACTCCATATAGCATTTTCAGATCTTAGCTGTAAGACTACAACTAAAGACATAAGCTTACAGGAAACAGATGCTACACTGCATTAATGGCTATACAGACAGCACCTTCACAAAGCTGCCTCAAGCATGGCAGCAGGCTCTGCAAGATGGTCACATTTGCAAATGTTGGTCTTAATGTGTACTTTGTGGGAGACAGAAGCCTTATTCCCAAGTCACTGTCCATGCTGGGCATAATGGTTCTGAGAAACTGCACACACAGCACACTGTGCTAGAACAGGCCTTCATTTCAACTTAATTATTAGTCACTTGAAAACTTATAGCCCAGCCAAAGTAACAAACTAAAAGACTTAACACTGCTGCACACAATGGTTCTCAGCTACTGGTTGCCATAAACTCAAATATTAGATATCTACACCTGATGTATTATACTATAGAAGACAAGTATCATCAATTCCTGCTAGGCGTTACAAAAAGCCACAAAGCCCTAATCTAAATGACAAAAACTGTTTCAAGTTGTACTCCAACAGCAGCATAGCATTTAAAGTGCAAGAAAACATTTCAGAAATTACTACATACCTTTCATCATGAGATCTACAGCTTGAATGACATTGTCCTCATTTTCTTGCTCCTTGTCCACAGACAGCTCAGCATTACAAGCCTTTGAGGCAAACTTATTATTCCAGAGTTTCCTTTTGACTGAAGATTTCTTCTGCATAAAACACAGGCAGCTTTAGGTTCAGAGCAGCATTTCAGCTTTTATAGAAATACAAACTTCCAAGTCTGCTCACTTATGACTGTAAGTAAGTCTCTACAAGTCCTGCTTTCTTCACATTATAGTTCTAGTTTACCAACATCTTCCTTGATACCCACAGATTTAACAAAATAAACGTCTCAAATTTTCTCAAAGTACTGGGAAATTGCTAGTTCTTAATATAATTTATTATTAAAATAATAGAAAGCTTAAGCTATGTCACACTAGTTAGCAGATTACATTTTTTCAGATATATTATTTTTTAGCTAAAAGCTCAAAAGCATTTGACTATAAGTCAAAATAATTACACATCTACAGATTATCTTTTATTTCATACCTCATTGTATCTGCCAACCAGGCTACCTGCTGCTGAAGGCTGAATCATTTTAAGAGTCTGTCTTGGGGAAGCAACACATGTGGTATCTGTGAGGTACTTCTAAAAAGAGAAATATGGTTCAGACAGTTGCCATTCCTCTTTGTACAAACTGAAAATTAGGAATTAGTCACACTTCCATTACGATAACCCATGGATATTCTTTTCAAGATATAGATATGACACTCTGGTCTATATTAAGGCTATTGTAAATAAGGGGATTGAGTTATTTGTAGCAGAGAGAGCTTAATTTCATGAAGCAATGCTCAGTCCCTGCCTCTTAAAAAACACCTTCATAAAAGAACTTGAACAGATCTTACAGCAGTAATATTCTGACTATATTTCAAGGCCAGTTACGGTGTTGACTTTAGCTAAAACTCTTAAACTTATATTTGAGAGCAGCAGCATTAGACTCTTGGGGACAGAGACAAAAGTGACTGCAATTGCATGTTTAGGTGGTAAAGTCACAGACATCACTTCAGGCAGTAGCTGATTTTGTTACCTGAGGACACACAGTCAAGTGGTGCTCATTTAAACAGCTGTATTACTTTGATTATCCATTAAAATGGATCAAAAGCTTCCCTGCTTCGATCCAGACAGACTATTGTTTTGTCTAAACGGTATGTTTATCAACCCTCCTATCATGCATAAATACCTCTTTCCGGCACTAAGGCTTTCTGATTGGGTTGGTTACACTGCCACCATGGGATAGCAAACAATGGCAGACAACCAAGCAAGAATAGCCAGAACACAATGCCACACCAGCGTGAGAAAGTTACGATTCACACCGTGCTTCATATGACACAAGTTCGCCTTTCCCACGGTAGTTTCTGCCACCAATTATCCTACTGTTCAACTCAAGGACAAACATTAACTGCTGTGGGAACAAGAATCACACTGTGTGTCAGACACCGCTCGCTGCTATTGAAGGTTAGTTAAGTACATTCTGCCAAGAAGTTATTGACCAATACTGGAGTTAACCCGTTGAAAGTGCAAAAAGCCACACCAAAGAATTTATACAGTAGAGATACTATGGGACAAGACTGCCATGTGTGTAAGTCAGACTTATCAACCGGCAATTTTCTTTAATACCAGAAGTTTTCATTACAATCAATATGCCTTCTGATATGAGGACTACTAGCCTCTATTATATATGGTATTTGTACAATTCTGATTAGGGCCTACATTATAAAGTTTACACAGGAATTGGTACAAACTTTAGTAACTTATCACTCAACCCTCAAAAACATAAATCTTTTAAGCGTTTCCACCAACTCCTCCTATGATTCAGGAGGGTGCCTTTAGGAGCCAAACTGCCTGCTTGAATACTTCAGTTAAAGCATGCTCAAGTCAAGAGAGACTTAACTCACTTTGTGAGTTCATGCCTATAAAGGACAGATTACAGAAACTACTCTACAACCCCTCAGCAGCCAGACAGATTCAGTGGGCAATGGCGCATAGCCAGCACCAAATAAACCCTGAAAAAAATCACGTGGAGAGACAGTAAGCTCAGTGTCAAAGTAAGAAGGACTTACTGAGCAATAGGAAAAAAGTAGTCATAAGCACATATGCCCAAGAAGGACAGCATGTTCCCAAGCCACACAGACAGCCAGGAGGCTGCTCAAGCCAGCTAGACATAAGCCAGGTGGAAGCACATTGCAACAGATTCCTCTGTATTTCTTCAGTGGATATAAGGCTTGTGCCAGACAGCAGGTACTAGGTGCTAGGCTTTAAAGCCCATACCTGCAGAGATCCTGATGATTTTTCTGCAGCCAGTTTCTGTTTCATTTTGGAATGCATAGGATCACCTGCAAAGCAATTAAAAAAAATAATATAACATCCAGCTGCAACCGAAGTTTGGGGGACAGTAGTTACAGACCATTACAATTTCGGTTTATCAGCTTCTATAACGGCCGCACACCCAAAACTGCTGGGGGAGGGGGACGGGACACGCGGGACACCCACGACACGCCCGCCCCGCCCCTCCCTCCCTCCGCGCGCGCCGCGGCGGCCAATGGGAGCAGCCGGGCAGGAGCGCGCCAACACCCAAACGCGGCTGGGAAAGCACGCGCGCCCCCCCACCCCCCACCCACGCGGCTCAAGCGAGACGGAGAGCCCCGTCCCTTCCTCTCTCTCTCTCTCTCTCCCTCCCTCCCACTCGTCTCCCGCTCCCAATCCCAGCGCCCAGCACCACCGCCGTTTCCCTTCCTCGCTCGCTCCCTCCCTCTGGCCCTGCTCACCGGCGGCCGCTCCCACAGAACCTCTCAGCGCGCGCTAGCACCACGAGCCCTGCTCTCGCGCCCGGCCCTCCTCTTTAAGGAGCGCGGCGGTCACGTGAGCCTCCGGCCGCCTTTCGAGCCAATCACGGGTCACGCTCGCCCCTCGCTCCGCGGGCGGAGCCCCGCCCCTAGGGCCTTGGCGGGGGCTGAGCTGTGTGTGGGTTTTTTTGGATTTGGGTTTTTTTTTTTCTTTCTTTCTTTTTATTTTATTTCATTTTTTTAATAAAGAAGTTCTACCAACGCAAATTTAATCACCTCTCCGCTTTCTTGTCATCACAATCTAAACACAGCACAACCTGCAAACCGGGGAAGAAAATTTAATAGTGTTAAAGCCGCCACACCTGTTACACAGTAATAATTTTATACATGATACAGGCTACAGCTCTTATTAATTATGACTGAGGTATGCCGTTGAGTTTGTTAGAGGCCACTTGACACTTATGTTCCTTCAAATATTTGCACATTTATCTGTTATTTATGCTAATAGTATCTTTTGCTGACTCCTAAGTAAACATTTGTAGAGTTAAGGACGTTCCTTGTGTCAAGGTTTCATAGAGCAGCTATCAAAATTTTTTCCAAGCAATACGATGGAGCTATTAGAAATTAGGATAATTACAGAGAGAAGTATTTATTTAGCATGCCACACTGCTAAACCTCTGTTTGGAAATAAACTGTATGGCACTTATCAAATGTATTAAGCATGATGAAAGATGAAAGGCAGAACATAAAAAATTATGCATTAGGAAATATTTAAACATGAATAAGGAAATAAAGCTGATCTCTCTTCCATAAACTTGTTCAGTCTCCCATTGACCCATTTAAATTTGCATTGTCCACAATATCCTTTGGCAAGTCCTTCTAGAGCTCAAATAACCATTGTTTGAAGAACACCCTCCTTTTTTTTTCTCTTTGAACCTGATTCCTATATTGGCCCTCAATGTTCTCTGTCCTTGGACTGGAAGAGACAACAAACAATCTGTCCTTATCTAGGCCACAATTACACAGACTGCCCTCCAGTTCTCTCTCCCAGGTCTACTTACATATTCCTTACATGAAAGCTGTTCCATCTTCCTGGTCTTTTGTGAAATGTATGCCATTTGATTTCCCTTTTTAAACACTGCTGAACACTGAGACACACTTTTGTGGAAAAATCTGCCATAACTCTCAGATCCTGTTCTTGAGTGATGGTCAGTTCAGAGTCTGTCATTTGATATGTGAAATTAAAATTCTTTTTCTTATGCTTTGATATATTCTTTGTTTATCCACATTGATTTTCATTGCTGTATTCATGTGCTACCCAATTCCATAATGTCCTTCTGCAGTTTTTGTCAGCTTTGTTCCTGCTATCTTAAATACAATAGTGTCATCAGCAAACTGTCACCTCAGTTAGCTTTGTCTTCTGTCAAGATAATGAAAATAACACATGCAGAATGTCTATTTTAATTAATATTTTTCTGTTACATTACCAAAACAAAGCTCATGCTCCTAAGTTAGTTTAATTCTTGTGGATTCTGGAAGAAAATTTGAAATGTCCATGTTTCAAAACACTAGTAGATATGCTAAACTCTGGTTAAATATATGCATAAAATCTTACCAGCATTAAATCTCCTTCCAGAAAAATCTGGATACAGGTAATGTGTACATAAACACAATATAAAAACATTCCTGGGTTTATATTTTATGTATTTTTATACAGAAATATAAAAATGCAATAAAAACATCATATGAAACATTGAAATTAGATGCAAGCTTAGATTTATATGCACTGTGTGTATTTTATGGCTGTGATACAATTTTTGTAAATACTTTGTTTTCAAATAAAACTTTCTCAAATATTACCTTTTCAAAATTCAGGTTTAATTCACAAAAAGTTTTCCAGTGGATTCACAGTTCAGAAATGGAATAGCTGCTTTTAGAAATGTTGGTAATTGGAAAGGGCCAAGGTAATGGGAGATAGTTCTGATGTGACAGTTCTGTTTGTTTTCCCTTTTAATTTGTTCCTTGCTGGAGGCATACAATCTGGAGGTTTATTACAAAGCTGCCACTCCTTCAATTTATCCATCTGAAGAACATGTCCTCTTATGAACCACCACGTCTCTGAGTTCAATTTCTTCAGTTTGAAAGGGTTGTAAAGAACCCTGTCACCGTTTCAGAAAGAACACTCAGAGTTTATTATTAGCAGCCTATTCATAGTCTTAATTGTGTAAAACCAGTGTAATTATATAAAAATCTCACCAAAAAAATTACTTTATTGTAATAATTCCCATTTTGGTGGCCCAAGGTTAAATTTAAATAGGGATTAGAGTATTTTTATATGCAAAAATCTGCCAGCCCAGTGCCAGCAGAATATATTTTTCTTCAAATTGAGTGCAATATAATGCATTTCAGCTTGTTTCATAAAAAATAAAACTCTCTGTCATGAATACTTATGACTATTTGCACTTCAAGTGAGCCTAAGCAAACACCCCGAGGTTTCCCATAGAGCTCAGCCAGTTTGTTAGATTATTCATGGTAGCAGAGAATGTGTACTTTTTAAAACTTTTATACTCCATTGCTACTGATAAATGTTATCAGATTTTATAGCAAATGACAACTGGGGAAAAAAAAAAGCTTCTTGGACGACTTCACATACCTGGGAACATGGAAATAGGTGGGAAAGCATGATTCGGTCTCCAGCAACTCAAGGGTCCTGTCTTGCTTAGATGCCAGTGTGTGGAAACTTCCTAAGCATTGCACAGAGTTTGGACTTGGCTATGTGAATCAAGTGCTGACAAAACTGTATTTCCTCTTGACAGTCACACTGTGACTTTTGCCAAGGCCTTTATTTTACTGTGCAGATAATGTTCTCTCTCTAGGGTGCTTAAGGACTCTTTATTTCTACCTGCTACATTAAGTATAGGTAAACAACATTGCAATTTTTTTGTGTGTGTTATATTATTACATAAATATCATAAGTGTTTTCCTATTTATTAGTATTTAGTGTAAGAAACAACTGTAACTCTTTGAGATGCAGAGAACCACCACCATGCAGAGGGCCAGGAGAGCCAGTGCAGTGCTGAGCCTCTGACACTCATGAATGTCTCTTCTCAGTCCTGCTCCGGGTGCAAGCGCTGCAACAAGGTCAGGGAAAGGAAGACCTAAGGCCGGCTTTGGGCTCTCTGAGTCAATAAACAAGACCTGTGGTTCTTACGGTGCCTTTCTGCTGTTCCCTTGGCCCTTCTGTCCAATATTTATATGAGGGATGAAAGGGCTCCCAGCCATCCGCCGGGCGACAGTAGATGGCAGCGTGGCATCATGCTTCTCCTCCCTCAGCCTCTTGTTTCTGGGGTGTTTCATCGTATAGAGGAGTGTTTCGTGTGTTACCGAAAAGAAATTAAAGATTTGCCTTCTTTTCCCTAGGTTAATCAGTACGGATGGCTGCATGCTAATGAAACTCTGCATAAAGAAAGTATTATATACACAGCACAGTCCAGGTATAATTCATAATGCAAGCCGGTTTTCAATTAATTATTGATTAATTGCTATTGATTAAATATCTCCAGAGAGTACACAACTTTCTTGTATTAGAATGAAAGATTGTCCTGCGAATACTGATCCTTAGTGCTCTGGAGGTGAAAGGTTAAAAGAAATATCTACATCTAACCTAGTGATTTCTTCCCTAGTTAAGAACCTTGTGAGTCACTAAGACATCCCTTAAACACTGTTAGGTCCTAACCTTCTCAGCGATTGATTTACCTTGAAAAAAACCATCATTTATGTAGTGCCTTAAGATTTAAAAATTAAACATTCTCTATAAAGGATAGGATTTAATAATCTAAAATACTTCCAAATTTGTTGACTAAAAATAAACAGATATTCTTTACAGACTGAACAAATAGAACAAGTTGTTTCAAATTTTACCCTTACTCTTGCAAGCACCTGCTGACAAACACAAACCCTACATCGGAAAATGATTATTTTTGTTTATTATAGAACAAACCAGGCTAATAAAGTCAAATGCATTTTGTACATCACTAACTGAAAACATAAGTTAAAGGTGACACAGCACAGTGAAAAAGAGCCAAAAGTCTTTCAGATACCAAAATACTTTGTCCAATGGAAATTGAATTGCAGGTATATGTACCAAGTACAGGCAGGGATCCTTGTTTTTAATGTATATTTCAGACATTTTAAAAATAAATGCAAAGTTTTAGAGACAGGACATGAATTTGTTACACCAAACAAATGGCCAAGCTATTAAAGAAATCATAATTACCATACTCAAAAGTGGCACTTGATTTGATATCTTGTTTGGGGAAGTCATCATCTCAGCAAAGGCACTGAGAACCTATAGTTACTTTTAGTTATATTCCTAAATGTCAGGAAAGCACAAGCCGGACAAGCAGAAAATGAGAACACAGATAATCAAGCGTATTTAAGTGTGTATGTATATATATACACACAGACACATAATTATTAAGATGTAACAAATCCAGCAAGACAATAGTTAAACTTTAGCAAAAATTTAGGATCAATACCCCTCACATGTTCAAAAACATGTGTCCCATTTTATGACCACAGCACCCTGCAACTATAAAGTGGGACATAGGGAAGTGGTGAATGAAGCTTAATATCATACCAACAGCTGTGCAGCGGTGTGCTGGTTTTGGCTGGGATAGAGTTAGTCTTCTTCTTTTGGGACAACCCAAACCATTCTATGATTCTGTGATTCTAAGTGTATACATAGTTGTTCAGTACATGATGTAAAGAGTGTTGTATGCATTAAACGCTGACATTTCTTTACACAAAAGCATTCCTGTTATGCCTTAGAAACCAATGTTTTCTCTGAAGGCAGAAAAGAGTTAATTATTATATTCTGAAATATATGAAAGTTTTAATTACCACCTAATTTGTCTTGTTTGAATTTACAAAGAATACTAATTTATTTTTGTCTGGTGCATAAATATTTGGCACTGAATTAATCAGAGTACTGTTTTTGAAGCAAGCAGCTTCAGGGCTGTTACTTCTTCTAACATTTACAGCCAGTACAATATGTGTGGAAAGTATAAACAGAAAGATAACAGAATCTCTCTCATCCCTTCCTAGCTATGTCTGTAACATCCATACCAATTTGCTACACTCTGTTAAAAACTAATTATTAATTAAGAATAATTAATTTTTAAGTATCTTATTATTAAGCCAGAAATTAAGAGCAGAGGCATTAGAGTACAATTTTGCCTACAAACTTGTGAGTAAACATTTAATTCTGAAAACAGGAATTAGACTCTGAATTACACACATTTTAGAAAAAAACCCCACAAACCAAAAAGATATTTCTATAAAGTTACCAATCTTTTTTAATTTAGAGAAACAAACCCACAAGCTATTATGTAACTGAGTGTTTTATTTAACTGAAAACAGCAAGGAAATTATAACATAGTGACTAGAAAATGCAAGTTTTTCAGAGCAGACAAGGAAAAAATATACCAGCAATGACATATTTTGAACTTGCAGTGCTTCTCAAAACATGACTCACTTTCTATCCCAAGGAATATAATTTTGTGACAAGGTCTTTCCTACCTTCACATGGGGTGTTGCCCATGCTGCTTGGTTCTGTATTTCTCCAGGATGACAGCTGGAGAGTGTCACCCCCTGCTGCTGAGACCCAAGTCCCTACAGGTCTGTATGCATCTGACTCCTCAAAGACAACAGGACTGCAGCTACCTGGTATGGTATCGCCCTCCTCACTCTGGGGGGAAGCCACAAGGACACCAGCTGATTTGTCTGTGCTGTGCTAACCAAGCAGAAGCTGACCCTCTCTACTGACTGTTTTGCTCAGCCTGGATTTAACATGTGCAGGAAACACTATTTTTGCTGTGCTAATGGGATTGAAGCCTAAAAAAAGAGAACTATTACATATTTTGCATCTACTGCCACAATCTACTTGTCAGGTTTGTTTTGTATACCATGCACATTCCTCTCTTCTTAGTGATAGATCTTATATTATTTTAAATTAGATTTCAAGAGAGGCAGTCTGTCATTAAAGTGTTATAATTGCAAAAACACACCAGCTTTCAGGTCCATAAGCTTGTCTTTTAAATGCTACAACATTGCATAACCAGTAAGAAGCATAACAATAATATACAATTATCTAGTCAAGAGAATTATGGATCAATAGCACATAGATATTTATTTTGCTAAGCCTTAACTCTCCCTTCAGTACGAGATGTTACTTAATATGTTTAAATAAGCTGATGATATTCTTCTACCATATGAGCTTCATCATTGTGCATGATGGAGGAAAAGAAGCACAACTATATAAAAGTAGGACAAGACTCAGCTATTACTCATTGCTTTAATGGCAAATATTTCTGCACATGTATGTATAATAAACATACTTGGGTTGGTTGAAGTACTCATTTGTGTAAACATTGTCAGGATACCTTTACTAGCCAATGAGCCAAAAAAAAATCTTCACTGAGCTTGGTAAGAGAGGTAGTTGACTATATAAGGAGGAGCAGCAATCTTTACAAAAGGAATCTGCAGTGATTTCAGCTCCTCATCCCCTTCTGAAAGGCTGTGGAAGGATTTGAGTAGCCTGAGTTTGCAAAAGACAGCTGGTGGCTGCTTAACACGTAATACTTTGTACTTGATCTCCTGCTTCCTCTACATATATATATATATGCATATATATATATATTCTAAATATATGTATTCCTCTCCTCATAGCTCTTCTAGAAAGTCCTCCAGAAGAAAGATTGTTCTCATGCCAGAATTTTGGCAAAATTTTTTGAATGCATTCTTCATCCTGGGGCTGGGCAGCTACCCGATCCCTTGTGACTACATCCCTGCATTCAGAAGGGCAGCTGGAGTTACTGGGCTGGAAGAAAACTCCTTCCTTTCTCCTCCACAGGCAGGCAAGGTGCCAGTTCCCTCCGAGGGCCTTCTGTGCTGGGGCAATCCCCACGTCAAGCAGCGCTGCTGTGCCGAGCCTTCTTTGCATCCGCTGTGCCGGCACAAAGAGGGTCACAGGCCAAGTGTGAGTCATGGCTTAAAATAGCAGTGGGCACAAGACTGCAGCACAAAATGTCGTACGGGGCAGTATGGAAAACAAAACTGGAAAAAACTGGCTGGAAAAGCAGTTATCTAAACGCTGCTCTTGTTAAGGACAGACTGATGTTATAGTTAAAAAACTCTGGCATTTTGAAATAGCCCAAGCAGTGCAGAGCTAATGTTATCCTCCTATTTAGCTGCCTTGCTTTTTTACCTCCAAATAAAAGGTTATTCTCAATAGGCATTGCCATTAGGAGTGAAAAGCAATCTATAAGTAGGTAAAAATTATCTGTTTTACTCTGTTCTTGTTCAGACAACAGAGGAATGTTGTGGGCAATGCCCATGGCAGGGGAGACAAGATAGTGTGTTCACATCAGAGGGCCTGACTATTGCCAGGGGGAAAGACAATAAGGTCCAAGGACTGAAACACAACTGCTACATACAAGACAAGCAAGAGAGAGGTGTCCCAGGGGAAGAGTGTAAAGGAAAGGTGTGCTATAGGGAAATAACTAATAAGAAGGTCAGGAGAGAACGCAGGGAACCAGCAGAGATGAGTAAGAGCAGCGACTGGGGGAAAAACGACTGAAATCTGTTGGAGTTACTGAAAGAGTGCCACTGCCAATGCTGCATGGGCTTTGAAACACAATCAAATGGGAGAGAACAGTGCCTGCACTTGTCTTCTGCCTGTAATCTTTGTAATATCGTTGCCGTTCCGGTGAGTCACAGGTGCCAGCTTCCAGGGAAAGGTGGCAGAGATGCCTTCACCCACCCTGGCAGCCTGTGCCTCGCTATAGCCACACACCAGCAAGTCACCACCCCCTTGGCTCCCTGGCACCTCCAGTCTGGGTAATGTTGGACAATGAGGCTTTCCCTGGCACGCCTGAAGGAAGGTACGAAGGGTGGGCCAGCAGGCACTGAGGCCCAGTGCTGACACGGCAGTTCTGCCTTCTTGCCCTGGGCCTTCTGACAGGGAGAGCACAGATTGCAGCAATTTGCGTCCTCACTTCGCTTCCATTGCTTCCATTCTAGGTGTAAGCCTGTCCTTGTAGTGCAGAAATAAAAACGTTTACTTCTCTCAAAGGATTGGGTTTGCGTCTCTGGAACAGCAATTACTTATTTATAAACCGTAGCCAGCTTCCTTGGGAAGTGCTATGTCCACCACAGAGGAACATGGACTGTCACACAGGGGCTGGGTTGTGCGTAGGCAAGGTCAGTGCTGGGGATGAGCCCATCGCCATTTCAGCTTCAAATACACGTTGGACTTTTACTGTTGTTTTATTTACAGTTTTACTTTGCGGGCGTGTGATGGACGAAATTACACAAGATGGGCCACTACAAGACCCATAACATCACCACGCTTAAGGCTGAAACAAGTTGAGGTATTCCCTTAAGGTGACGGAATTCGGGACAGGCTGACGGAATTTGGGAAACAGGCGTTTATCGGGGATACAGGAAGGCGGGCTGGCCCAGGCCGATACCACCTCGGGGCAGGGGAAGGGAGGGGAAGGTGTTCCCTCCCTCCCCCTTTGCCTCCCCTCCCCTCCCTGCCCTGCCCTGCCCTCCCCCTCCGAGAGCAGCGTTGAGCAGCCCCATCCGGGTACTTGGCCCGCGGGCAGTTACACGAGGAGTGATGGGGAGGGGGAAGGGAGGGAGGGAAGAGCATAGAAGTAGGGCCCAGATTCCTGGCGTGGTGAAGGCTCGGAGATGCTCCGAATCGGTGTCGTACTCTCCTTCCTGCCTTTTCCGAAAAGGCTTGCCCGTGGCCACGGAGGCTGAACTCTTCTGCAGCCAGCACACGATTTCCCCCCCAGAGACGCAGGCACTTGGTACGCGCTTGCAGAGCGGTCAGGGCGGCGCCTGTGTGACTCAGGCGCTGCCATTTTGAGGGGTCGGTGGTGGCTGCGCAGGTTCGCTTGGCGCTCGCTCCGTGCCGAGGCACAGGCGCTCCCGCACCCTCCCGTCCGCTCCTGCCGTCGCCTCCGAGGACGCCTGGGCGAAGAGCTACTCTCCTCAGCCCTTCTATCCTTCTCCCGGCCGTACGCGTACTCCTCCACCGCCTCTCCGGGATTTCTATGCCCTCCGCCCTCCTCCGTAGGAGCCGCTAGCGCAGGGACTGCGTCCTCCTCCTCGTTCCACCGCCGCCTTCGCCTCTTCCTCCTTCTCCTCTTCCGCTCTCCGCCACCATTTCCCCACTCCCCGGACCCGGGGCGCTGAGCTAGACTATGGGGACCAGGTCGGGGCCGAGCGGCGGCAGAGCGGGCGGCCCGGTCACCGTGTCCCCTGCGGCAGGGATGGGGGGGCTCCGCGGCTTCGTGGCTTTATCTTGACATGGCTCCTCTCCGTGCTGCCAGCAGCGCCGCCGCCTCCTCCTCCTCCACTGCTCCTCCTGCGCCCGCCGGCTGCGGGTAGAGAGCGGCCACGGCCCCGGGCTCTCGTCGGAGCCTTTCAGTCTCTTGCTTAACTGGGGGGGGGAAGGTTTCGGGAGGGGTTCCTTTTGTTTTGATTTTGGTTTTCCTTTCTTTCTTCTCCTTTCTCTCCAGACAGAGAAGGGAGGGGAATACTTTTTCCCCCTGCTCTTCTTAACCTGGTCCGACGAATTGCTTAACCTAAAAACTTTTTAACCCCGACTAATTAAACACCTGTGGTGGGGGAAAAAAAAAATGTCTGGAGAGAGGAAGAAAATAACCTGATAATTGGGGATTTGATTTTTTTTTTTTTTTTTTTTGAAGGGCAGGGGAGGGTGTTTTAGAGGTTTAAAATTGCAACGCAGATTTGCAGTTGAACAAACCTCGCAAAAAAAATTTTCACACTGAAAAGCAGGAGCAAAAAAAAAAACAAAAACAAAGCACTCCATGTTTTCCGAGTCGTGGCCATGAAGTGAGAGGGGAGAGACGCGGTGCTGCTGTGGGTGTCCCGCCGCCCCGGGCGCTGTCGCCCTGTTTGCTGAGAGGGGCCGAAGGGAGAGCCAAAGAGCGCCGGCCATGCACAGCCTCGGCTGACCGTGCTCGCAGCCGCAGAGAGAGAGAGAGAGAGAAGGATCCCCGGGGGATCAGCAGCCCAGGGAGTGTATGAGGTGTCGGGGGATGTAGGGCTTTCCCAGTGTTAGGGAGCCCGGGTTTGGGGCACCGATTCGGGTTTTAGTCTCTAGGTGAGATAATACTGTCCTTCGAACCCCTGTCCGCCCCTTGTCAATGGCCATCATGATCCCTCTCCTCTTTGGCAGCAGTAGCCTCAGGGCAATGATGAGCAGGATGAAGTTAGAAATGACTCCGCTGTCTTTTCTCTTTGCTCCCCTGCGAACCAGCGCTGTGTTGTCTGTAGCTGATTTTGTTGTTGTTGGCAGAGAAATGTCATACTTCCCGGGTTGTGCACTCTTCCTTTGCACCCTTTTCTCTGCTCTCCACCAAGTGTAATAATTCTAAAGAAAAAGACGGGCAACATAGCAATAGTGGAAGGCTGAGAATAATAATCAGTAGAGTCATGAATCTGGCTGGGGTAAAACGCAATTTGTAATTTCAGCTTCGGGATTTTTTTTTTTGTAAGCAGAGCAAAAGTACCCCCCCATGGATTGGGCTTGTGCCAGTTGCTTTTTATTGTACACATAAATTGTGATAAGATTTGTTTGGGGCTTGTTTTTTTCTTTGTTTTTTTTTTTTTTTTCATTCTTACCCCATTATTCCTGCGGCTAAACTGTTCAAATTTTTGTCTTCAAAATTCTTCGTGTTTTTTTCTTGGTTTATTGTAAAACCTCTTCTCCAGCCATGGCTGGACAACTACTCACTTTGTTTCCTGACCCCTCCAATACGACATTTTCTTAAAATATTGCCTGAGGTGCGGTTTTGGGTTCCATTAGCGTTTGATCTATTCAGTCGTATTAGCAGGAATCAAAACGACTTGTTTCTGTTGTACTTGAGTCTTACGAAAAGGTGCCCATAGTTTAGCGACAGTTTCCAAAGGCTTTAGTACCACCTGTATTACAAAATGGGGGACCCAAACTCCCGGAAGAAACAAGCTCTGAACAGACTTCGTGCTCAGCTTAGAAAGAAAAAAGAATCTTTAGCTGACCAGTTTGACTTCAAGATGTACATTGCCTTTGTGTTCAAAGACAAGGTAACTTGGTTTTAATGTGTCTCTCTGTGTTGCCTGTTGCATATTAAGTGTGCTGTGCAAAGTCTTGCTGTCTGATTGCATCAAATGTTTTATCCTTGATAGATTCTATTGACTTCTTAACATTTTTTTCTTTAGTCGCTAGTTGCTATAATATTTACGAGCGATTTCGGCTCTTTGTATGTTGTAGTTTTGTAACGCAGAGGCTGCCAGTGCCTTATTAAATGGTTACTTGTTAACTTCTGCATTGGGTAGATATTTTTCAATGTTAACACTGTAACTTGTTAACTGTAATTGGGCTCTCACTTGCACCATTGTTGGCTGTCAGCAGTTGAGTTGTGAAGGGAGAGCTGGCTGGGGCGATCGCCGAGTTACTGCTTTTATCTGGTGAAAGCAGAAGGGAATACCTGGCATTTAAAGGGAGGAGTTGCAAAATGGGATGTGGAAATGGCCCAAGTGCGCACGCATATGTGAAACTGCTGCTACCATTTTGAAAGGGAGCGGGGAGGGCACAGCGGAAATCTCCATTTGCGTGGCTGCCTCTGCCGCTGGATGCCGTGCATCTGGGTGGGGAGCCGGGTGATACTTCTAAAGCCAGCTACAGACCCACAGTTGTAGGAGAGTTTCCATCCACAGATGGTGAAGAAAAGTAGGTGCTTGTAGGAAGTGAGTGCGCTGAAACAATGATGAGGAAGTGAAGAAAAAAGCAAATGGCATAATACACGAAATGCACGTAGTACAGAATACACGAGATGCACGTAGATGAGCACTGGAATCGTTTAATCCCCTCAAATGTATAGTTTTTTTGCATTCCCTGTAATAATTATGTGTTTTTAATAAAGAATGATCCCTGAGAAGCTTTGAAAATTTTAAAAATTTCTGAGTTCAATATGCTTTTGTTAGTCAGTCCTAGTGCAAGCAGAGGTGGATATGTTTGGATATAATTTCCAGGTGTTGACTCATAGTAATACAGATATGACTGTAAGCAGTGCCAACAGATTTTCTTAGATGACACAAGTTTAACGCTTTTAGTTGAAGCATTCATACAACTGTTTGGCTGCTTTGTAGAAATTTGTTGCAAATTCCTTTGCTTATATCACAATGAACTTGAAGATGTCCATCCCATACCAGATTGCTTTAAGTAGGAGTTGAGGTTAGCTTGGTCAGCAAATAGTTGCCTGCTATGTTTGTTCTGATGAGGGGGGAGTGGAACATTATTTGGTAAAATATACTTTGTCTGTTATGTAGCTCTTAAGTAGGTCAGGATTTCTCATAAGCTGTAAGAAAACTGTTAGAAACAGAAATACAACTTCAGGTGATTTTATGTACAGCAAAAACTTATTTCACGTTCTCATGATGTTTTGTCCTTGCTTGAGATACTGCAATATTTGTAGTGAGTACAGAAGTTACTTAGCAAATTAAAATAGTCCTTCCTTGAGAGGATTATAGTTTATAGCTAACTTCAGATGGGATCTCAATCACCTCCTGTCACCAAATGTAGCATTGAAAGTCTTCACTTTTCATAAAAGGCCAACTATAAAAAATTGAAAAGGAGGGAAAAAAGGTATTACTTGATTGGCAAAGAGAAGCTTGCACAGGGCTCTTGGTCAGCCCAAAGTCAGGTACTCTACTTGATGAAGCAGAAATTCTATTAATGTTTAGATACAGCTTTAATGTTTCCAAGATTAGTATGCAAATCTTTTAAGACTACAAAAATGTGTTCAACTTTTATAAAAAGTTGTTGATCTGATTCAGTTTCATTTATAAATATTTGCATGTAAATTTTAGTGTGGTTTGTGTCAAAGTCCTAACCTGTGTGATGTGATCTTTATACCTTTATAGAGAAAGGATTGAAGTCTTTATGTAAGTTGTGATTTTTTTTTTTTTTTTTTTTTTTTAAGAAGAAAAAGTCAGCGCTTTTTGAAGTGTCTGAAGTGATACCAGTCATGACCAATAATTATGAAGAAAATATCCTGAGAGGTGTGCGGGATTCCAGCTATTCTTTGGAAAGTTCCTTAGAGCTTCTGCAGAAGGATGTAGTACAGCTCCATGCACCCCGCTACCAGTCTATGCGCAGGGTAGGTCTTCGTTTTACACTTGCTGAATCTGAGTTTTTCAACACTTGTGCTTTTCTTAGGGAATCTTAAGGCTAGTCCTGCCTTTTTTTTATCTTCTCAACACATTTGCAACATGAGGGTTCTTCAGCCTTGTGTTTATGGGGTCTAGTTTGAAGGGTAACAAGAGCATATGTGTTTTAAAACAGTTTAAATATACAGTGCTTAAGCTTTATCTTTCATTTGTCTCATTCAGAGACATGCCTTGGGAATTGTATCTTCTTGCCTTCTTTGTTTTTTAGTAGGCATGTGTTTATAATTCTTACAGTGCTCCTGTTGTACAACTAAGTGGGTTTGCTTTATGAAAGGTAGCTTTATTGGAAGGTAGGCAGTCTTTGCTAATGTTTTCTTAAATTTGTAATTTACATTAACTGGCTACTGATACTAAAATTCAGTGGAAGGCAATGGAGACTATAGTTGTGCTATGACTAATACTCATAATAAGTACCACCTCTAAATTACGTGCCTGTATAAATAAGTTGCTTATCTCGGTCTTTGATTATTGAAGGGAATATAAATACAGAATTTTACCATTCACAGGATGTGATCGGCTGTACCCAGGAGATGGACTTCATTCTATGGCCTCGCAATGATATTGAAAAGATAGTCTGTCTCCTGTTTTCTCGGTGGAAGGGATCTGATGAACCCTTTAGGCCTGTTCAGGTATTTGGTTTGGGTTTTTAACTTCAATAAGTAACTCACTCCCAGAGGGGAGGATAAGTGCTCTCCTTAACCAGTAAGCTGATAAGGTATGTGACTGCTGTGGGTATTAGAAAGTATGCTATTTTTATTTATAAAGAAGTCAGTGTTTTGAATGCCAAATTCTGCCTCCTGTCTTTATGCACTGTTATATTAGTCCTTCCAAAATTCAAGCTTCCAAAGGACCTTTGCAAACAGTGTGTATGTAGAAATGCACACAGTGTGCTTGTATTTGTAGAAGTGGGTTAGCCTCTTAGTACAAGTAAATCTTTGTGTAAATATGATGGTGTCATTAAGGTTCTGTGAGCATCCTATGTTGCTGTATTTGGTTGGATGAAAGAGGGTCTGAGATGGATGGAACCTTTGCATTATAATTTTCCCTAGAATTTGATGCACAGGGATGTTCTGCTACAACAACAAGGTAAATTGGGTATTATATCTGCAGTTAGAGTTGTACCTTTGAAGTGTTGTGCCTTGAATATGTCATTGCAATGAGTAATGTCAGTGTTGGTAGAATGAAACTCGGGAATTCTTTAAATGGTGCCAAGACTCAAGTATGTCGTTGCTCTGGTCCCCAATTTCTGCTTTTCATAGATCAGAAAAGGAAAGAAACTAAAGTGATTGTAAAGCCCCAGATTGAAAGAAATTAATATGTTACATGAGCTTTATCTTAATAAATATTTTACTCCCCTCCCTCACACCATGTAGGCCAAGTTTGAATTTCATCACGGTGACTATGAAAAACAGTTTCTGCATGTTCTGAGCCGAAAGGACAAGACTGGAATTGTTGTCAACAACCCTAACCAGTCAGTGTTTCTCTTCATTGACAGACAGCACTTGCAGGTAAGCTTCTTTTGTCCTCACCTTAACAAGTGTGTTTTAATCATAAAAAGCTTTTTCTACTTGGGAACATCAGTGATTTTGTTGGAAAATACTCAAGTGGAAAAATTGATCATGCATTCATGATTGTGTTTTGGCAGTTTCAGAGGAAACTTATGCTATAAATAGGATTCATACATGCAAAAACTAACTATGGGCCCCACATGCATTCACATAGAATTAATGTTTTTGTATTAAAAATTAAATAAGTTCTAAAATATACCTAGAACTGTTCTGGAAAAATGAAAACATTGTTTTGATTTGGATGATAATACAGAAATTATTCAAGTGAAGAATGAACAGAATAGCAAAAACATTTTATTCATTAGAGGTTGCAGACTAATTTTAAGTTCGGGCTGTTTATATGTATGAAACAGTGAATTTTAAATGTCTGTGGGGTCTGCCTATTAGTCCTGAGTTAACTTTTAGGTTTAATAGCTTGTCTCTGGGTTTTCTTTGCCTCTAGACTCCAAAAAACAAAGCTACAATCTTCAAGTTATGCAGCATCTGCCTGTACCTGCCACAGGAGCAGCTCACTCACTGGACGGTTGGTACCATAGAGGATCACCTCTGTCCTTACATGCCAGAGTAAGGTACTGGCCAGCAAAATGGGGAAGATCACAGAGTGCAGCAGTGGATTTTCACTTTCCTCACCACTTTATTCTTTCAGAATTTAGAAGAAAATGGACTCATGTTCAGAACACTGTACATTGTGAAACTTGATCATCCTGGATTTTTTTAATCATTTGTATCTCAGAACTTTGCAATTTTTTTTTTTAGATGTTTTCTGCATGGACCTTGTGAAAGAAAGGATGCTCTGCACACTTCTGCACTGCATCAGCATCTTGCTAAAATGTGAAATGAAGGGACTGTACATTGAAACAAATGTATCCGAAAGCACAAGGTGATCATTTGTGGTGGTGTTCCCATTTGTGCTGGTCATGCCCCCTAACATCTACAATGTTAACCATCAGTATTTGGAGGGTGAGAAGTGAATGTAACGGGTATAAAAGCCTTATAGCTTTGCTATTAATGATTGTATCGAAGAGCACTATCACTTGTTTTAATGAACGAAAAAGTGTTTATTACAATAGGACATAAATGTGGGAAAGAAATCTTTCTTAAAAAGAAAATGCATCTCATTTAATGTGTAGGCATTTTTTGCCTCTTTTGTTTTGCTTGGCCATGTCTAAGTTTACTGGCACTTTTGGTTTGGATCTCTTTCCCCAAGTTGCTGTATAACTGTATGAAGGTATTCTTTGAGTTGGATGCATTTATACAGATGAGGCAGACCTGGAGTCTGAAGTTGCTAAAGCAGCTCAAAAAAGGTAAAATAATAGCTGCAGAAACAATGTTGGTAGAGGATTATTTTTTCTTGAGAGTTGAGACTTGTAAACTTGCAGGTGAACTGTGCAGGAAATACTGGTTTCTAAAACATTTCTTATGGAAAACCCATCGAGGTTTTTTTTTTTTCTTTTGGAATAGACATTATAAACCAATGTAAAATAGTGTTTGGAGTGTCAAAAGTTGGTTCTGGCAGAACACTTTAAGATTGTGCAATTATAAAAGGAAGACTACTGTATAGTTTTGATGACAAAGAAGGCTCTGCTTAAAGGTTGAGTACTTTACTGGAATAAAACTGCATAAGCCTGCTCCCTTTGGATAAAACTAGTGCTTACCTGTTTAAAACTTGTATTTAGCTTTTGTTTGGAATTGGAAAAAAAATTGGAATTTAAATAAATTAGGTGAAAGATGACTGGGTTTATTTATGAAAATCCTGTGAATTGAATTTCAATAATGTCTTAGGTCTTAATAGCATCCCCCGTTGCAAACACTGAAAATGTACAGACTGTAAAATGTTTATGAAGATAAGCAAAGATTAATGGCAAAGGTGTTCTTCTTTGTGGGCTCTAAGTTTTTAAAGTACTTGCCAGAAATAATGGAATTACTTGGCATACTGTTGTGTTGGTACATGGGTATTTTTACTTCTTCATTTACAAGTTCTTACAGGTTAATCTGAAGCACCCTAGAAACACATCACATGGGAGCTTCAGCTTCACTTTCATAGAAGCCATAAATTATAAAGAAATATCTTGAAAATGCTGTTCTACAGAATGCTAAGACTTCCTAAAATATTTAGTAACTACCACACCACCTAAAATCACTGAAGATTTCCCAGCTTTAAGTGCCTCGAAGCTTGAGATAGGAAACAAATTCTAGGCTCCTGAAACTTGAACATTCAAGACCCTACAAAACCTAAGTGCCACCCTTTGTTCTTAATTTGTCATTTTGGACACCATCTCACAGGAGTGAGAATAGGGCCATAGTTACCTTGGTTAGCAAAGCAGATGATGTAGTTCTTGCATTAGGAATTTTGGTTTTCTTCATTCTGATTTCTCTTAGAAGAAACCTCAAGATGTGTACCTGAGTGGCTGTGTACAGTGCTTTTCAAGTGTCAGCAGTGGTACGATCCTTAGCTTTAATTCTCTGTATTACAGGAAACAACATTCAGTTTAATCGCCTAAGACAGGCTGCTCATTTGTTCCCTGTGACAGTGATCCCACAGTTCAATAATACCATACTTTCTTGGGAGAACACAGTAAATTGGACAAAACAAAAAACTGAAATACCAGTTTTGTTAAATGTGGTCCATTCTACCCAGCTAACAAACGTCATGCTTTTGCTGTGCTATCGGATTGAGTTGATAGCCATCTGCATTGTCTAAGTAGTGGGGGGAAAAAAAGGTAAAGGGGACCAACGGGCTTCAGAGCATGAGAATCTTGGGGAATGTATGTGAGTTTGTTGTGCTTTGTCTTTCTCCCCTTACACAGGATGGCTTTTGAGGGAAGAGATTAAACTTGTTCCACTCTTCCTCAGGGGAGCTTTCAGGTTGATCTTAGACTTCTGTTTAGTTACTTCAGCAAAATGCCTTTCAGAATTGAATGAAAGCAATTCATAATATTTAGCTTTTGGTTTCAGGCCCTCTTTATATCAGCTTAGTGGCTTTCTGGTAGGCTTTCTTTAAAGTGTAGGATTTATTTCAAAACTAATATTTCCGAAGTACAGTTTGTCATAGTGTGCTCCTAATTTGGTGTTCAGTGGAGCTGTTTGTAAATAAAGGGCTCTTGTATAGGAATAATAGTTACTACCTGCTGTTAGCTGCTTGTGTGGCTACTTTGGATATGCTAATACCAATAATTGAAATACACTCAATAGGGCACCTGAATATGGAGTTTTAAGAGGCTGTTTTCGTGAGGATTTGTCCTGAGAACTCGGTAAGTGCCAGCGGGGCGGGGATAAATTAAGTAGGTAGAAGCCCGTTAAATTTCTTACATCTCCATGAATTGTCTGGTGAAGGGAAGCTTGTGTCGGGTGCTTCCTGCATGATGAGGGGAAGCTTCTTAAATGTTGTAGTTGGTACATGTTTCTCACTTTTCAAGATGCTTCAGCTGCGCAAGAGTTACCAAAATATGGTAAGATAGAACTGCAGTAGAAGCATTGCCAAAACGCAATAGGCCTGTAGCTAGTTTGCAGCTGATGCCCATTGTCGTGTCTGTCTCAAACAAAACAAATTCATTCTCAAAAGCTGCTTTGTCACACTAAAATTGATCTGTTAAATGATAGATCAGATAGTAGAAACACATTGAGATTATTCAGTGTTTCTCTTTTTTTTTTTTTTGCATCACAGAATGTTAAGCCTATTAAAAACAAAACTGGTGGAGTGGAAAGATGGTAACTTTACAAGTTTTAATTTTGTAGGCTCTTAAAAAATTGGCATTTCTGAAAGACCTACTTGATTTGTACTTAGAAAATACAAAAGAGAGAATCACTCTTCACTGTGGGTAGGTAGCCATGGTCCTTGTGAATTACCATGTCTTTTTCTTGGCACACTAAGATGCACTGTATTAGTTTTGAAATTACTTTACAACCCAGCAGGAGTGCCATAAACTCTTGCTCCTTGCACACAGTCCCAGCTTGCAAACTCTGCAGGCATTCTTCCCTTCCCACTCCTGTTCCGCTGCTGAGAGAACCCTTCTTTTTTTTTTGCACTTGTCGTGTACTGAGTCATTAGATTACTTGTCGTTATTGAACGCCAGGTCATGTTAAATCTGGATCTCTGGGGGTTGAACAGTGAGAAGAGTCACTGAAGGGTTTTTTGCCTCTTAATGCAGGGATTAGTCTAATGGACTGTTGGAGGCTTCATTTAAGATTACATTAAGGTTCCCACCATTGAGCATGATAGTTGTTAAAGTCAAGAGTTACTAGAGCATATTTACATCCACTGAGCAGAGGGACATGCAGAGTGAGTTTACGTAATTGCTATTTACTTCTATTAGCCTGCTATTTACTTTTATTAGCTGGGTTTTTCATTTTGCATTTATTGCAGAAGCAAATTCACAAGCTGTGTAAGCCTACAAATTCTGGAACACCTCTTTGGAGTGAAGTAACAAGATAAAACTATTCAAACCCTTTATGTAAGGGGAAAAAAAAAAAAAGATTAGTGTGGATGTTTGAGGAATGGTACTAGTCTGAGTGGTGTTCATTCTAGAATTCATTTTATGGAAATTTTCATTTTAGTAATCTTAAGTGGTAAACAACTCTTTCCCAAACCATAAGGCCAATGTTGTAATTTATCCCTTAGTATCATTAGTACCCAGAAACGACATTTCTGTGCTCAGGTTTTGCTTTCATTTGCACCTGCGCTACTTCATGGCCTGCTGGTGCTGTGAGTGCAAGGCTTCAGCTTGTAGGTGTCATCTGTACCTGCTGGGCTGTTGCACTTCAGATGTTGAGACGAGCAAACCTCTACACTACAACTGGAAGTCCCCTTAAGCTTTCCCTGCTGTCATGCACTGGAGCTGGGTGCTTTGTCTTACTTTAATGTTTTCTTCCTTGATGTGGTCTTGGAGTAGAAATGAACTCTGCTGTGAGGAATACCATGGAGGAGGCTGGAGTTCTGTCTGCAGCAGTAGGTGCTGCTTCCTGATTTGTGCACCACAGCTGGGAGGGAGCCCAGGAGCCTGACTGGGCAGTGCAGATGCTGTGGAGGGCTGTGTCAGTGCTACAGGTTAACTGAAGCTAAATGTAATTTCTCTTCTGCATGGCTGACTGAAATGCTTTTCAGGGCTGAAGATATCCGTGACCTACTTCTGCTTGGAAAGGATTTACATATGGAAAGGTCTCTTAATTTGAGCACAATTACAGTATGCTAGAGCACCCACTCAACAAACTGCTTTTCAGGACTCCTGAAATCTATTCAAGCACCTACTGCTTTCAATCAAAAGAAATCAAAGATCCAGAATTTTACTACAGTGGTACAGCGGCAGGTACTGTCTTGGTGATTGCTGGGTGGGGTTTGTTTGTTTTCCTGAAGGGATAGCAAATGTGTCTTTTTTGATAAAAGCTTGCAGGTAATTTAGGTCTGTTTTAGGCAAGAACTGTGTCCCATAACAACAGCAGCTTGGGATTGCGATCTGGTGGTAGCAGTCATTCAGTGAATGCATTACAGAATCACAAAGGTAATAACTGTCATCGTGTTGTCCCTGAACTCAAGTAGCAAAATAGGAATCTAAGTGCTTTTTTTATTCATTCCATGGACAATGAGGTAAGGGAGAGGTTTGGGGGTTTCTTTCTACTGGCTAAATGGCTTCTGTAGATAGAGAATTCTAAAATGGTCAGTGATATAATGCAGTTGGAAACCTTTCTCTGTATCCCATGGCAGTGGCTCAGAGCCACTCAATAAAGCTGAACAGATTACAACTGCTGTTTAGAATAGTTATTTAACTACCTAATTCTCCTCACATCCCTGCCCTCCCTGCACCATCCTTTTTAGGTGGTAATGTTTGTCAGTTTGAGAATTGTAAACCAGCCAGCTAGCTCATCCTTAAACTGGCAGATTAACCATCAGCTCAGCCATGAGACCCCTATGATGGGCTGGCTTGACCTGAAGGAGTAACGAGGAGTCCTGATAGTTTAATGCCTATTTCAGCAGTGATGTCCTTCCTTACCCATTCCTCCCCTCAGTTAATCACTGATAAAGTGAGTCTTACTGAGAGCTGGAATCCTTAATGACTAAACCCCTCCTCACTGCACCTTAATCTGTGATTGGTATTCGCCCTGATAAGTATTTGGACTCCTGGTTTTAAATGCCAGAGGGAAGAAGTCTTTTCTTAAGGCATCTGTAATGCACAGTTGTACATGGTGCAAGCCTCTGGGTGTCAGTCTGAATGCATTCATGCAAAAGTCGTGATGTGAAACCAGCATCAAACACTTGGCTGGCCAATGTATTCTATGAAATGGGAAGCTGAAGTTACTTTCACTGAGAAAGACAAACTGTTCCACAACATATGGCATACCAGTATGTGGTCCTTCGTGAGGACAGACGTCTAGACATCAAGTATGGTGTAGGTGTTTGGTATGTTTAAAAAAAAACCCCGCCCAAAACACAACAAAATACAAATGGGAGGGCTGGTCTCACTTGAAGCTGTAAAATATGGAACTTTCAGTTGTCTGTCAGTTACTGGATATGTAATTTGGTATACTACTAAGGCTCACAAGATGGTCTCGAAGTCACTGTATTTGCTTGCTTGTAAGAGAATTATGCCTAAATCTGCAGTGATGGAACCAGGTCAACCCCACAGGAGATCTGTTTGTTCTGATGCCAGGTGGAGCCATGTAGCATTTGTCGTTATTATGGTAATTTTTTCCCAATGCTTTCTTCAAGACTCAGCTAAGGCAAGATACAGAATTTTAATGTGTATGTTGAAGTGATATCAGCAGAGAACACTTCCAACTATTAGGTCTGATGTTTGCAGTTCACTCCCAAAGCAAGGCAGGCTCAATGGGGACAATTCCTTCTAAGGTCATCTCTGTGCCTAAGTTGTGAAATAAATTACAAGGTCAATATGCTGCTGGTAGAGGGATAACAGACAAGGTTGTCTTAAAATAATCAGTTCAGTTAACTTCTTCTAAAATAACTGGCCTGCATATTAATGATGTCCTTCATTAATTAGGCAGCACTAAAATAATGTGTTGAATAGTCTGTTGTAAGGGAGAAGAGAAATTCACTTGTTATTTCAGGGAATGTTTTTCCATTTCCCTCTCAGACTGAAACAGTCCTTGCCAGGCTCAAATGGGAACAGGAGGGTACTGTTGTTTCTGCGTTGAGGTTTGCCACTCTCAGTTTGCCTGGACGCTTTTCAGTTGTAATTATGTAGATATGACGAATGCTAAGTGATAGAATGAGACCACTTAACTATGGGAGGTTCCCGAGGCAGCCAGTGTTGATTGAGGGAAGTCATGTTAAGTTGCAGTGGGACAGTTACACAAGGACAGAATTGCCCAAGCACACAGAGCTGAAAGCATTCTCAGTCTTTCAGCACATATCGAATTTGGCACCTCCTTTTTTCTCACCCTCTGCCTTTTATTTCAGGTAATAGTCAAAATCAGTCTTGTGTTCCAGTGAACGGGGAGAGGGGGTGTTATAGCAATTGAGAGAGCAGTTTTATTGTTCCCTTTTATTTCCTGACACTGTACATGAGTAGTTTATGGCAGAAATCTGGTAAACTTAAGAATGAGAAAAAAGATGACTGGAGATGCCAGAACATGTTTATAGGAAGACAACCAGATCAGCAATTGCCAAACTCACTAGGTGTGTCCACTTGCTGTGATGGATCCTCTCTGTCTGCTCATCCTAGTAATTGTAGAGGAACTGGAGATGTGTGAGTCTCGTAACAGAGCTCCAGGAAGAGGGAGCGGTAACATGAGAATTTAATACAGTAAAGCATCTAGTTCTGCTGAGTGAAGATTTAAAAAAAAAAGCTTGCTCCTGTAGGAAGCATCTTTACAGAACTGCTTTAGCAAAGCATTGTGTTCCTTTAAGAGGATTTGGGGGTGATTCTGAGCATGAGTGAGTGCAAGTGCTGAGGAAAAAGCAAATTATGAGTGTACTGCTGAAGAAGAGATGCTGCTATTAAAAGTTCAGTTAGCCACAGGCATGTAAGAAGCCATATTTGCTTCTGAGACAGCATCAGAAAAAAAGCTTCTGTTGGCAATGTATATACCATGAATAACTGTTCATTTTTCCTGTGCAGGAAAAATACATGCTGATAGCGTGAGCCCACTGTAGGTATGTTTTTAGAGAACTTCCACCGAAGGGTCATCAGCTACATCACCTGTTTAAAAGTCATTTTGGAAAGACTGATGACACATTAGTAAACTTGTTCAACTTTATACTGAAAATCAGTCTGCATGAACAGGTCACCTAACTCACTGAAAATTATTTCTTTAGGTTGAGGAATACGCAACAAAAAACCCCAAGTGCACATTTCATCACAAAAGTCAAATGACTGAAGACAATGAGTCAAATTCCATACCGTGCTCTTTACTTGTGTAGATTAGCTTTTTCAAATCTCCCACTAGGGAAGAAAGATATGCCCTGCATATGTAGCATTGCTGTTTTATTGCAGTTTGATAGCCTTGCCATGTATAGCTTGTCATCAGTTTGAAGAAAGCAGTTAAGGCTGTCCAGAACAGTGCACGAGAAGCCCAATCTTCAGCTGATGGAACAGCAGCTTATCTATCACATTCAACCCATGCCAGATGACTTGCAGCCTCAGCCTGATCAAAGGTCACCAAATTTATTTTGAAACATCTCTAACACGCAGCTGATGAATTTTAAACAAATATAGCCAGAACTTCAGGTAGGTAGAGGTGAAAAGCCCATATGATATAACTGCATTTTCACATTTAGGAATGAGAGGAAGATGATGACACCTGAGGTGAGTTTGTGTACAAAGGTTCCATTACATCCTCTCAAGCACCTCATGTTGGCAAGCTTTTACTCAGTGCAAAGAGGTTACAAACCCACAAAATAATCTTTAAAAAGGTAGTTTCAGAAAACTTTATTGAGTACTTTTGAATTTGTTACAGCATCAGTAAATTAACATTTTGCATTAGCCTGCTTTACACTTTCAAACCAGTTTTGCACTGTAAGAACTCTGTACTATCATCTTACAGAACAAGTATAGTTTATAAGCATACATAGTGGTGTTTGAGCGTGACTGTGACAGGCCAGAAGACAGGGCTGCTTTGTCACATGGCACCACAGGGAAAGAGAATGGATCTCTTAAAACTCTGTCATGCTGGCAAAACATATGGCTATTCCAAAGGCTCTTCTTCCCTTCTGTTACCTTGACCAAAAAAAAAAGCCAAATCCATCTCTATGCTATCACACTCTGTTGTTCATCTCAAAATAGGCACTAGTTTTAGGCTTGTAGCAATTCTGGTGGTAATTTAAAAATTCATTATGGAAGTGAGACAAATTCACTTTCTACAGAATAACACAATTTTGTGCAGGTATCTTATTTAAGTGAGAAAATAATAATGACATTCTGAAGTCCAACATTATATTAATGTTCTAGGAACTTTGTGTGTCTGCCTTGTGCAATTAACTTTCCTGTTGCCTTATTTGTTAAATCCACGGTGGCAAATGCAAGACTTCTTCCTTGCTTCAGAATCTGAGCTGTAATCAATATCTCTTCTCCAATCTTAGCAGCAGAAGTGTATCTTGAAGGAAATAAAAAATGAAAAATTAAAAGAAGCTGTATACAGGACAAATCCAAGAATATTCCTGCATTTTAGTTTATCATGAAGGGAATTAGCAAAAGTGGGTAATAAAGACACGTGTCTCTAACTGCCTGCTTGCAAATCCTCACTGCTTAAAGAATTTGAGCTCCTCTAAGTACTGCCAGTGGAAGTAAGTTTAAGAGTTCTCT
>NW_020955389.1:723491-725662 GCF_003031625.1 Empidonax traillii | reverse complement strand
TTAGCAGCAGAAGTGTATCTTGAAGGAAATAAAAAATGAAAAATTAAAAGAAGCTGTATACAGGACAAATCCAAGAATATTCCTGCATTTTAGTTTATCATGAAGGGAATTAGCAAAAGTGGGTAATAAAGACACGTGTCTCTAACTGCCTGCTTGCAAATCCTCACTGCTTAAAGAATTTGAGCTCCTGTAAGTACTGCCAGTGGATGTAAGTTTAAGAGTTCTCTGAAAAAATGGAGGCTTAAAGAAACCCATTGGCTTGGTTTTGGAACTGAAACAATTAGTATCCATGACCTCAGTTAAAAGTTCAGAGCCAAGGCCTATTCCAACCACTGCTGGCTCCCTAGAGTCTTTCTGAACTAGTCTGGCTGATTCAGCTGCAAAATATCATTGTTACAAAAGCTCCAGAAGGTCATTTCTGTACGGAACCTAAGCATAGGTTAACTGTTTCCCATACCCTGGTTAGAGGAAGTCATGGAAATCTGGGCAGCCCTCAAATGCTGTTTCCATTCATTAGATAACTCTTTGTTTTTATTTACATGAGCAGGAGGGTGTGCTTCTAAAACACGCTTCAGAGAATAGGAAGAAATTCCTCCACAAAAAGCCTGGAAATTATTAGGAGGAACATGATCCAATCATGATCTGAGGTAAGGGAACAATATTCAAATGTTAGAACTACAGAGCAGAATGCAGAATTATTGAGATAAATTTCAGCAACCAGTCCATTTTTATACATGACACCATGTCACAAGTATGTCAGTCATGCCTAATGCTGACCTAACACGAGCTCTGTTAGTTGACAAGGGAAGGGTTTCAGCCTTGTCTCATTCCCAGAGGCTGCTGCTGATCCTCTTGTGGTTACAAAAAAAAAAGTTTCTCTGTTTCTCTCTGTTCTTTCCATTACTAAAATAGCCATCTCATGACAACTTTTTTAAAAGCTCCTTTCCCAAAAAGGAAAAAATTGTCTTATAGCAACATTCAATATCCAATATTACTTGTTCAATGAAACCAGCAGTCCAGATTAGACAAAGCTATTAATACTGCTTCATGTAACATTGCCTAAAAGTGATTTTGGATCACCTCCAAGAGACAGCACCTTCCTAAAATTTTAGCCCTTATGTAATTGGGTAGGCATACTTGATAGTGTACGTAATTCAGATGTCAGATACAGGGAAAAACCCATAATCATAGGGGAATTTCAGGTTGTAATTTCCAGTAAGATCCTAGTCATCACAGCAGCAGTATAAAACTTAAATAGATGCTTCAGTCCCATCTGCCCTGTGGACAAACCAGAAGGTGCTGGGGGAGAAAGGAGGAAACCTTATAGAGATCATTCCCCATACAGTTTTAAGGCTTGTGTTTGTTTTTTTTTTAAAGACAGTTTTGAAGAGGGGTTACTTTTCTAAGATTTTTAATGCTCTGTGTTAGTTATTCCAAGTAGGATTACTTTAGTTCTGATCAGTCATAATATCTTCATTAAAAGTAATGAAGCAAAGCTGACAAGCTATAATAGCATGATCAAAGAAAGTTTCAGAAAAGCTATTTTTAAAGAAACTGTGCTTCAAATTTGCATTATAGGAAGAACTGTTCCCAGTATAAAACTACCTTGAAATGACCTAGAGCAAAGGAATTTTCCTCCACTGATAAATTCTGACTCAATCTGTAATTCACCCTCTATATGAGCACACAACAGAGCCGAACTGTTTCCTGTTTTAATACTTTCTCTGGTTTAACATTTAATGGACTAATACTAAAAAAGGGTTTATAGAAAGCTGCTTACCCTAGATCTTGGTTTTTGAGGAGACATTAACATATCTACACAAGCAAAGACTGAAGCCGAACCAATTTCTTAAGACTACAATTGACAACATATCTTTACATTCTATGAATGAATGAATGGACACTGTCTCTGAAACACATGTAATAAAAGCTTAAAATAGTCCAACTCAAAATTTGCAACCAAACGCCAATGTCTCCAAATGTACATCTGCCCCCCCTAATTTATCAAAACAGGACTTCCGAAACCAAAGAAAACACCTGTTTCAAGTGGGTGCCACAGCACAGAAATGATGTACAGTGGACACAATGTGGGAAGAAAAGTTCATATGTTTTAGTAAACATGGTGAATGATACCTACGAGATGTTCATGTCCACACTGACTCCAGGTGTTG
>NW_020955389.1:604333-723318 GCF_003031625.1 Empidonax traillii | reverse complement strand
CTTCGTTCGCGAAGACTGGCCATTACATTACATTACATCTGCCCCCCCTAATTTATCAAAACAGGACTTCCGAAACCAAAGAAAACACCTGTTTCAAGTGGGTGCCACAGCACAGAAATGATGTACAGTGGACACAATGTGGGAAGAAAAGTTCATATGTTTTAGTAAACATGGTGAATGATACCTACGAGATGTTCATGTCCACACTGACTCCAGGTGTTGCTCTTTCTGTGTAGAGCAATGCTGCTGTTGACACCACATCCACAAGTGTGGCTGTCAAACCTCCATGTAATGTGCCAAATCTGTTGGTATGTTCCTCCTCTACTTTCATTTCACAAACAACGTTTCCAGGAGTTGCAGAAACAAGTTTCATCTGTATAACCAAAAAAGGAATAAAAAGCTTACTGACCATATTAGCAGCACCCAATATCACCCTGAATCCAGATGAAAGGAGATCTTGTTTAATTCTGGACTCATGAGACAAAAGATGGAAAATACAGTAATTCAACTGTCACATTATGTATTTCCATAAATTTTGTATTTCTAGTGCAGACAGCTTAACAAAATTTCATTACTTTCCATGTTATCAGGAATTCCTTCGGAGGCAACATTCTTCTTAAGTTTTCCTTTTGCTTTAATTTGTGAGTGAAAGGCCAGATTAGAGGGAACACTAAACTGCTCTATCTGTGTGTACCACAGTTGCAAAGGCATATTTGCTGGCTCACAAAATAGGAACAAGACCACCAGTAATTCATTAATCATAGAGCAAACTCAGTAAGAATCAGTATTTTGAAATGAGCACTGGAAATACTAATCAGATTGGCCTCTCTAATCAGAAATTCCTATTCTTGGGTAGAAGTATCCAAGACTGTATCACAGTGTTCATTCATGGCTAGGCTTCGCGAACGAAGATTTGAGAAGGGCTCTACCCACACTCGCTACAAGCGCACTGACGGCTATAAAGGCCAATGCGAGAAAGACAAGTCCGGTTGCAGAAGGCACAGCAGAAAGACTCCCCAGGTGATATCGACGAGACGCGATTCTTTCTGCGTTGTCTTTTCTCCTCAAGAGTGATCCTGCGTGTGTCCTCAAAAGAAGCAGCAGCGTTATAGATAGTGTGTCTCCAGGCCTCCTGACTGGAAGCCAGGGTAGGCCAATGGTGTTACAGTGTTATGCAGTGTTACAGCATCATTATTTGCATACACAGTTTTATTCCTCCTCATAGGTGTTCAATACAGAATTACAGTACACCTCTGGTACTGTGCTTTTCCCTGTAACCAACACATGAAGCTGTAATTTTGAAACCAAGAAGTTACTGCAATTCAGTATTTTAAAATCTCTATTCAAGTTTCCTCAGTTAGTAGCACTATCTTCAAAGTCTGAAAGCAGATGAAAAACTGGGCTAAGTTCAGCATATGTATTTACTCCTACAACTTTAGACTATTAAAAGTGAAATGAGGACATATTTATTATGGTTCCTACTAATTTTAATTTTTTAAAAAGCGTTTTCTTAAACTTACGCATTTCCATACTGTTATCAGCTGAGTTGATCTAAGTGTTTTTTAATCTAAAAAGGTATTAAGATTGAAATGTCTCCAGTTTCATTATTCCTTATTTATAATGCAGTGTAAGACCTCAGTGTTAGCCAGTGTCCCTTTCTGATAAGCCAAAGTTTATTCAAATTTTGCAGAGAAATGATACATCATCAGTGATGATGTAGTCTACAAATGTCTATGAATGGAAAAAGCTGGGATTAAAATTAAACAGAGGGAAAATCACTGAGGCAATGTTCTAATATAGAAATAGCACCTTGATCAATGAAAATCCCAAGTCCTACACCAGGCATGCTGTGCTGCACTCACTGGAAGCCTAAGCTTCTGACAGAATTCCTAATGAGGACTTCACTGACGCTTGACACTGGGAGCAGATGGCTTCCACTTCTGTCAGGGAGCGTTGCTCCAATCCACCTGCAAGGCAAGGAAAGGATCCGGTTCCATTTGCCGTTGCTCTGATCCAGCACTAGGTGCCCGCTGTCCTTGATAAAAATAGTTCAGTACTTGAATGCTTCCAGGACCTACACAGCTATAGCTGCTGCTCTGTACTTCTCACAGCCCTCCTGCGCTTGTCCTCCCACTCGTCTGCCTCAGGGAACAGCACACTGCTTCAGCTTCCAGCCACTCTTGCCATGCACTACTTCTTTGCAAAAAGGGCTTTAAAACTCACAGTTGTTGAGCCCTAGGTAGATGCCACATTGGAGTTAAACCAGAAACCAAGTCTAATGCTGGAGCTGAACCGTTTCAGACTAAAACCTGTCTTCTCCAGGATAGGAAAAATCTTGAGCCATTTAGTTATGTTGAGAAAGACTTCAGGTACCTCCCATAAAAACAGCAGCTACTTTCAATTCAAACACAACTGTACTTTGATTCTTACTGTGATCAGGTTAATGTCATTGTAATTCTAGAAGATTGAAGGAAAAGTCTAAAGGTATTCCAGAGCAAGGAAGGAAGCCTGTCTCCCAAGGCTCACTTCCAGACAGTTAGTTACCTTTAAGAGCTGAAATGCTGCAGTTGCTCTCCACTTCATAGGATTTTAAGGTAAAGGAGAGTAAAGATATCACAGAGAAGAGGTGACTAAAAACTACCTGGACTCTTTCTAAATAAATGACCTTCTTAAACATAAAGCTTTATACTTTTTTTTTTAAACTTCATACTCCCCAACATGTCTTGGAGAAACATGACAGTAAGAATTGCTTTGCAAATAATTGGTTTCTATTGGATGTATCACATCATGGAGCTGCCAACAAAAGCATTGCTTCCATTATTATATTTGCTCCTCTACAATGCAAATCATATGAATTTTTACATGGCTGGTTTCCTTAGATATATTTACTGCATCACTTCATGTCACAGTTACACAAATAAATAGAAATTCAATGGAGAAATGTAGCATTGCAAAATTTGATGAAAACACTGAAACTGCTTCACAGGACTGCCCTACACAGCAGCAACACTACCACACACTACACAGTTTAAGACAACACAGTAACTCCACCTTTTTTTGAGCATAACGTACATGTAATACACATAACTGTACATATGATGTACAATTAGTGTACATATAATACACATAAGTGTGTCTATAAAGAATTCATTACAGCAGTACCAGTCAAATACATTCCTTTATACCAGAAGGTATTAGTGTAGGGCCTTGTGCAGAAAGTCGGAGAGCACTGAGGTGCTTATGTTTTCAGCCTGACTTCAGGGTTAGGTGTGAGACGTCACAATGAGCTCCCTTTTTACTTTTAAACAGGGAAGAGTAATCATTTATTTCATAATTTCACAGTCCTGGAAGAAGAATGCCAGCTACTGAATGACTCCTGAAGGTTATTCAGCACAGTCCTCACCTTCAGAGAGCTGCTGGAAGGCAGCTGGAGTATCTAACGAGAGCTACTGAAGAACGATTGTGTTTTCTATCCCCTGTTACCAACATGACCACACGCCCCCGTTCCGAGACCTCGAACCCGGGGAAAACACCGGCGGACCTGCAAAGCCGGGTTCCCGCCGTGGCCCCAGCCCCGCCTCATCCCGATCCAGGCTGACATTCCGGGAGAGAACAGCGTTTAAACGAGCAGCCCAGCGGGACGCGCTCCCTGCCTCCCGAGTGTCCGTACCTTGCGGAGCACTCGGTCGAAGCCCTGCGATTCCAGCATGTACTTCATGGCCTCCCTCAGGGTTTCCACCGTGAACCCCATGCTGCCGCCCCGCCGATCGCTGCCCGCCCGCGCCCCGGAACGGCAACCCCGGCGGGCGGTGCTTCCCGCCGCCTTCCGCCATGGAGGAGACGGCGGAGGCAGAGGGGCGGCGGGAGGAGCTGGGCGAGGCACCTCCGAACCCACCGCCGGCGGCGCGGGAGCGGGAGGAGGATGAGGATGAGGAGGCGCTGCACGTCGCCAAGCGGAGGAAGGTGCTGTGCTCCGAGTTCGCCGCCATCACCAGCAGCGACGAGGATGTGGCGCGCAGCTTCTTGGCCGGCAGCGACTGGCACATGGAGGTACGGCCGGGGCCGGCGGGGCCGCGGGGCTGCCCGGCGGGGGCCCCTCGCTGCCAGCCGCCCCTGTGTTTCAGAGGGCGCTGAACGCCTACTTCGAATCGCCGCTGGAGACGCAGGGGGCGGCAGTCGGGGCGGCCTCCGCGGGCTCCGGCACCTGGTAGGTGACATCGGGGCAAGGGGGCTTGTGGCAGGAGGAGGTGGGTCTGAGGTGGGGGGAGCAGGGCCTCCCCGAATGGAGGCAGGTTCCCCTCCGCGGGAAAGCGGTGGAACCCCCACGCCTGGGAAGGGCCGGTCCCGAGTCTTGGCCTAACCCGGGGAGCATGGCATCGCACCTCGGGGGAGAAGTGCCGGGACAGGTAGTTCTGTGCCCCTTCCGCGCTGTTGTCGTCGTTTCCCGACGTTTCTCTCGCCTTGAGAGGCTGCCAGACTTGCGAGCTGCACTTTCTCTCTGTGGATGCTTCAGCCACCTTCCTCTGGGCCGGTGGATTGCGAGCCTTTTGGAGAAGGGACAGGCTCTTTTTCTTCTCATTATCTCGTGCAGCAATACATATGCAGATTTTACTGTACACACGCACATTTGTATATGTGTAAACTATGCATATATGTATTATAATAGATGTATACATATTACATATTTATGTCTCTATGAATAAAATCGACATGTGCATGCACACCTTGTTAAATGTACCTGTTACAGGTAGTTAAGATGTAACATCTGTGTCTTATATGCACACTCTCACAGCACACCACTAGGCCATACAAAATGTATCGAACTGCAAGTGGAATTGAATTTTTACACATCTCTGCCTGTCATGGTTTAACCCCAGATGCCAGCTAATTAGCATGCACTCATTCACTTGGACACCCTCACATACCACCCACCCTCCCCTAGTGGTGTGGGAAGAATCGGAAAAGAAGAAGGTAAAAACCATGTGTTGCGATAAAAACAGGTTTATGGTTGAAATAAAAAATATTAATTGTAATGAAAAGGGAGACAACCAAAAGAGAAAGAGAGAAATAAAACCCAAGAAATACAAGTGAGGCACAATACAATTGCTCAGCCCCCCACTGACTGATGCCCAGCCCATCTCCAAACAGCAGTTGGCCCCTCCTGGCCAATTCTCACCAGTTCATACACTGAACATGATGCTCTATGGAATGGAATATATCTTTGGCCAGTTTAGGTTGGCTGTCTTGGCCATGTTTCCTCCCACCTTCTTATGCACCTGCTCGCTGGCAGAGCATGGGAAGCTGAAAAGTCCTTGTCTTGGGGAAAGTGCTAGCTAGCAACAATCAGAACATCAGTGTGTTGCGAACATTATTCTGTACTGGATTTGCATGGCAAGGTTTTGATTGTGGGGGGCTACCGGAGTGGCCTCTGTAAGATGATGCCCAAAGCTTCTACATCTGACAGAGCCAGTGCCAGCTGGCTCCAAGATGGACCTGCCATGGAACAAACCTGAGCCCATCAGTGATGGTGGTAGTGCCTCTGGGATAATGTATTTAAGAAGGTTAAAAAGCTGCTGCACAACAGTAATTGCAGCAGAAGAGAGAACTGAGAATATGTGAGAGAAACAGCCCTGCAGACACCACATTCAGTGAAGAAAGAGGGGCAGGAGGTGCTCCAGGGGTCGGAGCAGAGATTCCCCTGCAGCCCCTGGTGAAGACCATGATGATGCAGCTGCGCCCCTGCAGCCCATGGAGGATCACGGTGGAGCAGAGATCCACCTGCAGTCCTGGAAGGACCTTATAGCTGGAGCAGGTGGATGCCTGAAGGAGGCTGTGACTCCAGTGGAAACCTGTGCTGGAGCAGGCTCCTGGCAGCACCTGTGCCCCCATGGAGAGAGGAACCCGTGCTGAAGCAGGTTTGCCGGCAGGCCTTGTGACCCCGTGGGGAATCCACTGTGGAACAGCCTATTCCTGAAGGATGTAGGCAAAGAGTGCGAGCATAAGGAAAGAGCTGAACTACTCAGGTGCTTTGGATTACATTGGTTGTCATCTGATTGACTTAAATCAGAATGGTAAATATTATTTTGTGTCTATACGGAGGAGAAAGAACCACTTACTTCACCTGTGTACTACAGCTCTGTATGACTGGGGTATATGTATGTTTTAGTTACTGCACTTTTAAATTATGTTGAGATCAATACATGCTTTAGAGGATAAGAGAGGTAATTGCAGAAAGAACAGTATTATGCATGTTGACAAATAAGTAAACTCTCTCTTTAGTATTGACCTCACAGCAGATGCAACTACTAGTAATGCCGGTGTCAATACTGCAGACCCAGGGCAAAAAGAAGATGACAGCAACTTCTCACTGATAACCTGGAACATCGATGGTCTGGATCTAGGAAATCTGAAAGAACGAGCTAGAGGGGTCTGTACATACCTGGCACTGTAAGTATAGTTTCATCTTCGTATTGTCATGTACCCAGATTTAAAGGAAATAAAAAAGCTGCTTGATTTAGAGATATACAAATCTTCATGCCCAAATTATCTTAATGTTAGATGCGCAGTACAGTCTATAAACCCTAAGTAGCTGGAAGTTGATATACTGACTGGAAGAGGTGTGAACCTATGCAGATCCCAAAGGCTAAGAGTTCTGTGATGGCTACTTTAAAAATCTGTTAATGAACAATATTGTTCAAGTTGAAGTCACACATCAAGAGCATCCTTCATACTTGCATCGTGTACATAAGAAGAGTAAAACTGCAAGAAACTTTCTTGTCACATTCCAGTAGTATGAACAACTTCACAGAAGAGTAAACCGTTTGAAACAACAAAGATTTTTGTAGTGAAATTTTTTCTCTTGCTAGGCAATGTTTAGTTGTCTATCAAAAAAGCAAATATGCAAGATAAAAGTAATAGAATCTGTGATTTATCATTTATAGTTCTATCAGTGAAAGACTAACTTGAATATATTTATGAGCAATTTAAAAGTTCATTGATTTATCTTAGTACAGTATCTTATCAGTGTAAATTAAATTATTTAAACGTGGTAATTTCATCTCAAAACAGCAGAAATCTCTTAACTAAATCAAGTGAGAATTGATTTAGTTAACCTGGGGTGACAGTATTTTTCTTCTGTAAGTAAGGCCTTAGGTTTGTCCTTCACCTGCTTAGAGCAGGGCTATTCAGCAGTGTAGCAAAAATAGGGACAGCTGTAAAATCATGTCTAAATCAGCATTTTCAGGACTGCTGCCCCATGTGAACTGTTCCTGATTGCACAACTGTAAGAAATAAAAGACCTTGTCATCACTGAGACTGGCACAAAATGAACTGAAGGTTACCTGAGAGGATCTATTGTAAGGGAGTAAGGTGGTGGTTGGAATTTTCTGGAGGACATGTTCCAGAGCTGCTTTGCAGCAGCTTAAGTTGAATTCTCTACATTTATGTAGTATATGAAACCCATGCAAACCTTTGCAAAGTTGTGGTATATAATGGTGATGTGTCTACATGCTGCTAAATATGATGGAAGTTTTTTTTCTTTATTTAAAGAATATATTCTTACAATATCCAGGAAAATGAGGGCCAGGTGCACCTGAAATCTCTGACCCTATTCAATTTGGCCTTAGAGTGTAGCAGTACTATCTTTCAGTAATTAATTGAAAATCTTGCCTTGCTGTTTTCAGATACAATCCAGACGTTGTGTTTTTACAAGAGGTCATCCCACCACATCTCTGTCTTCTACAGATGAAAGCAGGCAATTACACTATTATCCCGGGTAAGAAAAAACCCCTTAGTTTTTAAAGACAAAAACCAGACAATGAAGTTTGGTTTTATTCTGTCTCCTTTGCCAAACCCTTCAATGATTTGTAGGAATATAAAGAGTGAAGTGAAGAAGGAAGCACTTAAATAATTTTCTGTGTTTTGATACCAGCGTATAGCTTGATGCAAATTACGCATGTCTAAAGCTTGCTTGCCTGATGGTTTCCTTTGTATTTTTTTCTGCATTTTGAAAGACTGATAGCAAGTGTAGACAAAAAGTACCATAGATAAGTAATTTCATAAAAATTTGCATTTAAAAAATCTGAAAAATTCAGACCCATGTTATGCAGCATTTCTCTAATGACTTTGTACAATTTAATGTTGATTCTCACAAGTTGTGGTAATAAGATCTCTTTCAGAACCTTAACTTATTTATGATACAGCACAAGATATCCTCAAACATTTCTTTCCCTGGTTCTCCTTAGGTAACATAGATGAGTATTTCACTGTCATAATGTTAAAGAAACCAAGAGTGAAGGTACTGAAACATGAGATAATACCTTTTCCAACAACTGCCATGAAGAGGAACCTTTTGGTCGTGCATGTGAGTGAGTCAGTATGTACTAAACAGCTGTATTTCTGCCTTCCAAATAAAAAATCCCAGGAAATGCCGAACTGGCTTTTTCTCTTCAACGGTCTCAAACAGCAGAAAAATTTCTTCTCCTAACATATGCAACTCCAGTTGCATTTTTTACTAACAAACTTATCAAAGTTACTTACCATACTTAGTTTTCAAGTCTCATAATCTCTGAAAACAAAAGCCAGTTATCCTCCTGTAAGCCACTTTTCTTCAGAGTGAAACTGATATTAACCAGAGCTCTGTCATTCAGTAATTTCCTTTGTGATTAGATTTTGTCTTTGAACTTCTTATCATGGTTTGGATAGTAACATTGCCTCTTTGTTTGACACATAGGTGAACATATCTGGTAATGAACTTTGCCTTATGACCTCCCATCTGGAGAGCACTAAAGATCACTCTAAGGAACGTACAAAGCAGCTGCAAATAGTGTTAGACAAAATGCAGAAGGAGTCTGAGACCACCACTGTTATATTTGGAGGGGATACAAACCTCAGAGACAGCGAGGTAAATAGAAATAAACAACCATGTTATTTAGAGAAGTTATTCTGACAAAATCTTCTGATCTTCTCAGGCTTTTCTGTTGTTATGAGAAACTACCTGCTTAAGCAGAATAGAGATATTCAACACTTATTCTTAAAAAGTGAAAGGGTCGCTAAGTAGATGTAATCATTGCTATGCTGAGGCATTGTTATGGCTGGCTGAGGTAATTTATATTGAGACCCTTTCCCAGTAACAAAATGCTTTATTGACAATATTTATATCTGAGCAGGGAGAGTTGATGAAGTTTTGACTTCAAAAACGTCTTATTTTGAGAACCTGATCTTTACTTGCCCAACTTGTTGATTCTCAGCTTGTAGAACCAATGAAAGAAAAGAGTGCTCTGGAGAAATAGATCTTGGGATTTTAATTTCCCATAATCCAGACATTCAAAATTAGAAATAATTTTTGGCTTTTGATACTAGAAGTGGAATTTGCGCGTTATTACTAGAATGTCAGAGTTTCATCTCTCCCAGTCATGAAATTCCATTGCAGTGAATTGGAGTGACACTGGTTCAGAGAACATGGTGTTGACCCCTATATCTCAACATTTCAGAGCTGAGCATTTATTTTGTAACATGTTTTGGATTTAGAAAGTGCTACAAGAGTTGGTTGTGCTTTAGAGTCCTGAGAAATACCACCGTTTAGAAACATCTCTAAGATCTTTGTTTTTAACAACTTAATGTTTTGCAGAAAAAAAGCAATGCTGTGATGACTCAGTTCTATTTTTGAAGATAAAACTTGTGAATTCAGTATGTTGTGGGTTTGTGTTTTTTTTTTTTTCTCCTCTTCTACCTTCAGGTTGCCAAACTTGGTGACTTACCTAAAAACGTTACGGATATCTGGGAGTTTTTAGGTAAACCACAACACTGCCGCTATACTTGGGACACTGACTCCAATACCAACCTGAATGCTGCGTACAAGTGCAAGATGAGATTTGACCGTGTTTACTTCCGGCCTGCAGCGAAAGGGGGAAATATTATTCCTCGAAGTATGGACTTAATCGGCTTGGAAAAACTAGACTGTGGCAGATTCCCTAGTGATCACTGGGGTGTTCTGTGTAATTTCGATGTGATATTGTAAAAATGTAAAAAGACTTTCATTGTTAGTTTTTATGTGATTTATTCTTATTTTTACAAAATTTTACCTTCTCAGTTTAAGTAGGGTATATTTAAATTTTCAGCCCTAACATATGCTCTGCTCTTGACTTTGGCAGGAATGGCTTCATTTCAGGATAGGGTTCCCTCTTTCTCATTGTTTGCATCTGCTATCACATTTTTAAATATTTATTTTAAAGAATATCCGCAAATACTAAACCAAATTCTAGTTTTAAAATGGGAGGAAAAGCCTGTAAATACAATTCACAAACATACTCAGTGGTTTAAGAAGCGCTTTTATTTTGGCACGTATTTGATCTTATAATAAAACCAACTTTTTTATTTTAAGACTACTTTTATTGTGCCTGCTGTGTTTATCTTGTAACCGTTTCCATCATCCTTTACAGTCTTGTGTTTTGTAGGGTGTTTTGTATTAGCTTGTGAAGTTTGTGTTGAATTTACATGCCCCTTCAGGCAAGACAATAAAGGAGCTGAGGAAAGAATGAGTAGATTCTCACAGAATAAGGGTTTCTCAAGTAGGGATTAAACTACTCTTGAACAGATTTAAGAGCAATATGCCTTCTGTTTGACAAGAAAAGGTTATAGCCAGTTGCATGGAAGTTGTTCACTTGGGCTGGCATATACCTTACTTTGTGTTTATTAACCTGGATATGAGTTACGGATTACAACGTGTTGTCTTTCAGTGAGCTTCTAGAACCTCTTGTAAATTGCAAAGCCTGAGCAGCCCAAGGTCTCACTGACTTTGCAAAAGGTCAAACGGAATTTCTTACTTTAGGAACTGTGTAATTATTCTCACAGAAGCTGTTTTTTTATAGATGCGTGAAACACTAGGCTGATTTAAAAGGGAAAGCTTCCTAACTTTCTGATGTGAAGTTCAGTGCACAGGCATGGAGGGGAAGGACCTGTGCCAGTGATGTGAGATGAACAGTTTGATGGCCTAAATTCTTTTACTTCTTTTTGTTGTCATCATTTGTCTTTGCTCTTGAGCCCAAAGCTTACAACTTGTGTTTTGCTGGACTGCTGTGGCAGGGTGGTCCTGGCTGGTAGCCAAGCTGCCACCTAGCAGCTACTGTCTCAGTCCCCTTCCCTGGTGCAGTGGGAGGAGAAAACTCATGGGTTGAGAGAAAGACAGGGGGATCCCTTCCCAATTACCCTCATGGCAAAACAGACTTGGTTTGGGGAACTTAATTTGTTCCTGAAACACAGGAAGTTCCACTGGAACATGAAGAACTTCCTTACTGGGCAGGTGACTGAGCACAGGAATAGGCTGCCCAGAGAGATTGTGGAGTCTTTCTCACTGGGGATGTTCAAAAGCCACCTGGACACAATCCTTAGTAGTGTGCTCTAGTGGACTGTGCTTGAGCGTGGGAGGTTGGACTAGATGACCGCCAGTGTTCACTTCCAATCTTACTCCCTCTGAAATTCTATGAAATTAATTTACGGCCAAATGATACACATGTATATTTAATTACTTATTCAGGTATTGGGAAGGAAGAATATGAACATCAAAAATGCTTAGGGGAAACTCCTTCCCTCTCTCCTCACAGAGGTCCTTGCAGCCCCCACTCCTGACACCTGGGCACCTGCACTCAATGCAACCTTAGAAAAACAGGAAAAAGCAACTTCTCACACAGGCACACAGCAGTGGCATCCCCCTGCAACCCTACCTGCCCAGCAAGGAAAAGTCCAATGCTGCCATTATTGCTTAGCCTAACATGTCTGCCTGCATGCTCCAAGCGCCAAGCGAGGAGAAGTGTGTTTGGACATTGTCATTCCCAACTCTGTCTCACATCCTGCAAACACAAGTGAGTGGGGCTAGAACCGAAGAGAATAGAACAGAACAGAACAGAATAGAATAGAACAGAACAGAACAGAATAGAATAGAATAGAATAATTTCAGTTGGAAGGGACGTACAAGGACCACCTACTCCAGCTGCCTGACCAATTCAGGGCAGACCAAAAGTTAAAGCATGTTGTGGCGGTGCTGTCCAAATGCCTCTTAAACACTGACAATCTTGGGGCATTGACCACCTCTCTAGGAAGCCTTTTCCAGTGTTGGACCACCCTCTTGGTAAGAAAATGCTTCCTGATGATCAGTGTAAATCTCAAAAGGTTAACTTTAACCAGCTCCTCCCTTCATTACAGTAACAGGGAAACATGAGGTAGGTGTGGTTTTCCCTTTGATTCACCAGGAGGTCTAGGTGACCATATTAAACAAGCAAATAAACCTCAGGATATTAATTCATCTCCACAGAAATCAGCTGCAGAAGTCTCTTGTTCTGCTTTTGCTTCTTTAAACATCAAAACCCAATTCCTTTTACGAAACGTAAAAGAACAGCTTGTTTTGGGAAGGATGTCCAAATTCTTGTGTCCTGATTGCTCTCAACATATTCCATTATTTTATAATAACTCAGCTTCAAAAAAAGGAGGGAGGAGTCACTGATATATTTTTTAACTCATGTTGAGCCCATGATCTCTGCTTTCTATTCCCAAATAAACAGTTATATAAGAAAGTGAAAAATACCTACAACTGCCAGGATTTTCCTTTCAGGCTTAAAATGGGGCTCGCTCAGGTCACACATTCTGACTTGCTCCGTGATCTCTTCTTCCTCACCAAGAGCCTTTGAAGAAATGTTATGGGGTTTATTTTCAGGGCTTACATCTCCTCCTCCCTGGTAGTTATAGCCAAAGGATTTGTGGGGAAGGTGAAGGTGTGGAAAAACAGTTTGACTTTTCTAAAGGTGTTGAAGAAGGGGAAAGCACAATAAACTGATGTTTCATCACAATAAACACCAGATCATGTGGCCTTCTGTATTAGGGCTGCTTTTGTTTTTGGGGCTGCATCTTCTGGACTATTTTGGAAGACATTAAAAACTTGGAGAAGAAAGAACAAAAAAAAAAGAGAAAAGATTCAAAAAAAGAAAATATTCGTAACAGTGTGTGACTTAGCTTAGATGCCTAAACTCCAGACCCATTTTTAGCATTGATCCCTCCTCTGATGAACAGTCTTTCTTAAACTTTGGAATAGATAATGAGGGAGTATGTAAGATTTTTAATAAGGAGCAAGCAAGGACAACACTTTGTAAGGGCCAATTAATTTTTGTAATTATAAACGGTGGGTAAGAGTAAGACTATATTCAGTGCAATTTGTGGTTAGTCATTCTTTCAAATGGGAAAATTATTCGTATATCTTTTAAAGCTCTTCTTGAGTTTTTCTACAGAAAAAGTGATAATACTTAAATAAAGAAGACATAAATGTTTTACTGACTACTGGATATGAAGCAACACGTCTTTAATTAAATGTACTTTAACCACTTAATAAGCATCCAAATTGCTGACAATCAAGAGCAGTCGGAGCCCTTAAATAATTTGTCTCTTAATTTAATCAGTGATGTAAAAGGTAAAATATCTGCTGAATACAGCAACTAAAATCCAAAGGAGTAGAAACAGCAACATTAAACCAAGCAAAAGATGTCTTGGCCTGCAATTTGTAATTTGATTTATTTTCCTTATTCAGTAGCATAATCTTATGGCATCTATATAGCCCAAAGGGCTTATACAAATGTGAATGTGAGAAAATGCAATCATTCTCTCATGTGCTGTTGGAGGCATTATTTTATTAATTCTTTGATTCAGGTGTCAAGAAAAAACAATTTCTCCTGAGAATCCAGCCAGTCTTACACATTTCTACATCAAAAGAGCTTGAATTTGCTAAAAGAGAAGAGATATACCTAGAATAAAAGAATGTTAAACATCTAGGGAGGCAAATAATAAATAGATGGATTAAAAAAAAAAAAAAGGGAAAAATAGTAGCAGGCAAAACCACAATAACAGCAGAAAACTCCCTAATCATTATTGAAACTATATATGTAAAGAATATCTATACTCTTGACTGTAGGGAGTAATCTGAAACTCTAACTAATAAAAAATTGTTTTACAAAGAGGAAGCGTATGGAAGATTAAAGCAATAAACATCACTCATCATATACTTGTTTCAAAGTTAACTTCATGCAATAACAGATAAGACATTCAAAATTACTTGATCATAATACAAACATGATAATCTGTATTATGTCAACTCCTGCAGACCTTATTTTTATGGATGTTGTATAAAATAAAAGACAAGAATAATTACACAGAAACAGATGGGCTGTGTTTTGATGAGCTAATGGCATGGTTTTCAGTTGTTTCAACTCAGTATAGCTGAAAAACTCCATAAAGGTCATGTTTTCCCTTCTGCATATCTTAATATGTTTTCCCCCAGAGGCAGCCAATCCTGTACAAAATCCTGCTGACAACACAGTGCCTGTGGGTGCTGTCTTAGAATACCCAGGGCAGGGGTTACACAAGGGGTTACAGAGCCAGTTCACTTCATTACAGTAAATTTTCCAGGTTTTTGTTCACTAAGAATATTATAAATACTAATTAATGAAGATTCAAAAATAGCATATTTTTATTTCCTGGAGACGAGGCTTGTTGTGTGACATCAGCTCAGAGGAAACAAGAGTCCCAGTGACTGAGAAGCCATCAGTGTAACACCTCCCTTTTGGTAATGGCTGAGAGATGAGGACGATTAAACAGGAGGCACAGTTGGCAGAAACGCTGCTTAATTACAACGACTGAAATGAAAGTTATACTGTATCTGCAACAACCCACAGAAAAATCACTAGTGTTATCTTTATTTATGTATTTATGCTCCTATGACAAGAAATTGGCCTACTAACATATTGTAGATCTACAGTTTTGACCAAGGAAAAGGGTAAGAGCATTTGTTTGTCTTATTGAAGGATAAAACAGTATTGAAAGACAAAAAGTAAGGATTACACCATGCCAATATAACATTTTGAACTATTGTATTTCCTGATACTGCTACTGGTGGGACAGAGATGCTAACAAAAACCTACTCAGAAATCATTTGTTGAGACAGAAGCTTTACTGGACCTGGTAGTAGATGTTGCATGCAAGTACAACTGACAAGGCTGAACAAATGTGTCCAAGGAAGGGAGCTCACTTTTTTGTGGCTTTCAAAAATTCTCCCAATGACTGAAAAATCAGAAAAATATGTGCCTTGGAGATGAATACAACTCTCCTTTTCAGTGTTGGCAGACATTCCCTTTAACTGAAACAGGTCAAAATTTTTACCCATTTAAGATGGGAGGTGGGAAAAAACGGGTCTTTCTGGAAAAGCACAACACAATCTCAACAAGGTGTGGTAATCAAACCAGTGCCTCTTTCAGACCTGTTTGGAACAGGTGTCACATGACAAACTTCCAAGCAGCTGATTGATTTGTGAATAAGGCAGATAAGAAGGGGAAGGCAGGGTTCAGGGTGCTCAGAGGGCTGCAGTGTTAGAGTTAGGGCTTCTCTGCTACCAGCATCAACCGAGTGGCAGAAGGTCCATTTGGTGGTGATGGGATGGGTGCTTGCCGGGTATCCAAACTACCTCTGGATATCTGAGAGTGAGTTAGTTGTCCTGGTCGATGACAGCTTCACAGGACTTTGGTCTGCCAGCTGAATGTACTTACTGTAGAAAGGAGCTGGAGGTAATCAGATCAACGTTTGTTTAGCAAGCTACCAAAAGCTTTTAAAGCTTTGGTGGTCTTTAGATAGCTTACAGCACACTCAGTCTATTATATCATCAGTGTTAAACTTGTTAGCACCTCAGTGTTATGAAAGGCAAGAACTGGCTCAGCGAGGAAATACCATCTTAACCTCAGCCACCTGCAGTAATCTGCTTCCTTGGTCTACTCCTCAGTTTCATAGCATTTCTGGAGTTAACAGACAGTGAGTAGGCAATATGAGCTGCTGCTAGAGTTCATGAGTGAGAGCTGTTTGCTCTGATGCCTTTGTGTTTGCATAGGACTGTTTGCATCCTGTTTGTTCAATGAGTGGGGAAAGTCTGCCTTCGAGAAAGCCAAGGGTACTGGACCGACTACTGCAGTGCAGAGAAAGCCAAGAGGCGCAGTTGCTGCTTTCATCCTTTCCCCCCTACTTTCACTAAGAGATCTCCTCCTGGCAGGATGACGCCTTATCTCCCTATGCCTGAGCTGCACCAAGGAGCCTTTTGCATACTTGCACAGATGGTTCAGAAAGCTCTAGCACTGAGTATCTAAATGAATATTCTTTCCTGCAGAAGAAATAATAATAATAATAATTATAATAAAAAAATCTGCAGCTACATCTGGTGCTTTTCCAATCAGTACAATTAGGAACTCACAAGTATGCAATGCATTGGAGGACAATCATCTTCCGTCACTGGCTTTGTAAATCAACCCTGACAGGAAGGCTGCAGGGCACGGGATATGGGGCTACCTCACAAAGGAGAGATAGCCAGGCTTCCTCTCTCCACACACACTTCCTTTTCAAAGCCAAGCATTCTCTGGCAACATCAAATAATTGCAACATTCTCATTGATCTTTTTTTGTGTGTTATTATTAGAATAATTATTTTTGCACCAAATATCCAGACTTCAGCCTCCCTAACTGTAGCCTAAACATGGAAATCACAGAAACTGAGGAATCAAAATTGACATAACAATGTAGTATGAAAAAATATTTTAAATGCAGTCAGACAATTCCTTTAGGCTCCTTCATGTATACGCACAAGAAATCAAGTATAACAGTTCAGAGATAATTATCCTCTCTTTACAGATCAAGTACATAAGTTACTGGCTCCTTGTACAAGGGAAGATTTGAGTAGCTTCAGGAAATGTCATACAGCCTATTGTTAAAAAAAAAATTGGTAAGGTGGGAATCAGAGGAAAATAAAAAGACAAGGCAAAAAACTTATATGCTGAAGAGATGACATTCTTACATTTTTAGAACACCTTTTGTTGCAGTCATCCTGTAGCACCTGCGAAATACCATTTTCCTGTGTCAAGAATTGTCATTTTATCAAAGACTAGGCAGAGCTCAACACTGATGGGAGCAGCCATAAAGGTGACCTGGTTATAAAGGAAAAGTAGAGAACAGAATAAGGTGCCTGCTGAAATACTCACAAGGAAAATGCCTGCCAGTTTGGGAAACATGAGCATCCCTTAGAAGCACAGCTGGCATCTTTTGAAGTGCAGCTGAGTACAGAGAAACTGGAGACATCCTGAGACCAGTGATAAGCACAGAACTAAGGAACTAAGGAATACGTATTCTGTTGGGTAGGTTAGGAAAATATGAGCATCTTTGAACCATTCTACTAATGATTTAGCAAACTGTCCACTGCTTATTGTATGTATTACAATATTTTTATACTCTCCACTCATTCTGACACAGCAATTCCGTGGCTCTGCTCCTAGATCTGTGCTGACGTTCTCCATTGTGCAGCTTCCAGACAAAGCTGTTTTGACAAGGAAGACAGGCCGTGGTGGTAAAAATACCATTCCCTCCCTTCACAGTAGTGAACAGAATGCAATGTCCTTGAGTGTTGGACTCCTTGTGCCAGGGTCTGCCTGAGAAGAGATTTTAAATCATGAGACTGGCCAAAGTCAGCCTCTTGAGTCTGTGCCTCAGCAGCATCCTTGCCATATAAGTACTCATATAAGTGTGTGGATTCTGTATGTGGCTTTGAATATGGCTTGTGGAGTTTATTCTTTAATTGAGTTAACTAGCTTTTGGGTTTATCTTCAGAGTTCAGAGAGATTGTTTGGACTACCAACCTCTAGGAGATCAATAACATGAATATATTTAGAAATCTGAACAGAGTAAACACGGCCAAGGTGCCTAAAATTAAAATCTGTAGTGCTGTGCATCCTCAAAATGCAACATCTGTGGTGAATTTATTGTCTTTTTAAAATCAGTAATTAGCTGTTGATGAGTTTTTTGAGGTCTTAGAAGTAGCTGGAATATGGTTGTGAAAAATAAATATTTTTCAAATATTTATTTAAAAGGTTAGGCCTGACTTGACTGTGTTGCATTCTCTAATCCTGCCATACCCTTTTTGAATGGGTGATGTTAGTCAACACAGTGATGTAACAGCATTTTTATTGTACTTCCACTACTATCCCAATAATTCCTAACAATTCTCTTTGTCTTTTTGACAAGTGATGAGAATCAAACTGATTTTTTTTTCAAAGACCTAGTCACACTGACTCCCATATTCTAAATTATTCAAGCACTGCAGAAATATGTATGGTTATCCTTCCACGAGGGCTCTATTTGCAACATTTCCTTGTTTTGGTCTGTCAGATAAGATAAAAGCTTATCTGATGGGCTGTGAAAAAAGAACAAGCCAGAGAGAAGACCTTTCTGCTAGGGCAAGCTTTTCCATTGCACCAGCAGCTTTCACTTCTTCACTGACTCCAGAGTGATAATACTAGGGAAGAAATAAATTCTATGTTCCACACATCTGTCCTCTTCATCTAACTACTGCACTTCAGTACAGAATCTCCCCAGTTAGAGCATAAATGATCTTGTGCTTTTGTTTTTAAGGAGAATTCTACCTTATTGACATCTTTCTTTAGGGGATGCCTGTAAGCCCAGATCAGGTCTGTGAAAACTTGGGAAGCAGGTTTTGGAGCAGGGTTGGAGAAATTTCCTTTTGCAAGGAAGAGATTTTAACTTGCCACTGCAAGGCTGTCACCATTCTGGTGTTTAGAGAGTGGAGGAACCACTGTTTACATATTTCCTTATTTTAAAGAATAGTAACTGGTAAAGTAACACTATGAGTGCGAGGTGTTTTCCACAGATCACCTGCTCCACTGATTTGCAGTCTGGGATGGAAGTTTAAAACTTAGACACCTACCTAAAAGTTCCCTCACATCTGTATGGCTTAGCTGGGCACTTGGCATGCTCCATACTGTAGTATTATCTGCCACTGCAAAACATTCTGAGGAGAACAGGGGCACTGAGTGAAGTTTAATGTTTTTCATTTTATTTCAAGGAAGGGGAGTTTATCAGAACTGTGAGGTCAGTCTGGCAAAGAAAAAGCTTTCTCTGTTATTGCCTGTGTTTATTAACTTTCTGTTAACAAACTTGGCATGCGTTTTTTCTTCCAAGCATAAGACAAGGAAAAAAGAGGGATTCTTTCGTTGCAATTATTTCCAGTCTAGTTTTTCAGGCCGAATGATAGTCTGAATGACCTTAATTATCAATAGGACCAAGGTGAATTAGAGATCATAGAGGATCCAATGATTCTGTTTCAATGGATTAGTTTCTCAGGCAGTATCCTTTGATTGAGGCTTTTCAGAGAAATAAACTAAAGTGAAAACAAAATGTTCCTTTCACCATGTATTTTTGGTCTGAAAGGAGATTGGTAGCTTTCTTCTGTCTGCTTGAAGCCTGCTGAGCTGCATGTACTGTATTCTTTCAAAATTCGGTTCTTTGCAGCTCTGAAAATAAAATACTGCAGTTTCTCCCATTGACTGACTAAAGTAAAGTAATCTATGATGCATGAACAAGTCTAAATGAAATAACAATATCCTTAGCAGTGAAAACCAGATTGGTATAACAATAATTAAGCAGATTTATTGTCATCTCCTAGGACTAGCCTGCTGAAACAGCCTGCTATTTTATTTAATCTCATATCAGAGGAATTAATGACTGGTAATCCATCATTAAACATAATTTAGAATGATGGATGAAAATGTCAGCTTTTCCAGCATAATCAATCCATGTCTCATTAGCACATATTATTTATGATTCTTATAATGGAACCTGAAGGAGTTTCCAGGGGGAAATGGAGACATCAGCTGTCGTTGAAATGACATGAGATATACTGCAGTTTAGGAATTAAAACTGCAAATAAAAAGTACTTACCTACAGCATCAATCATCTTTTAGTATTTTACAAATTAATTAAGTGCCTTGGCTTTCCTCTTCTTGTGTTCTGTTCATTTTGTTAGTAATAATTCAGTGAGAAAAATACTAAAAAGCATATAAGAAAGACCATTTTGCAAATTATTTCTGAAATACAGTGTGGGGAAAAGCCCTTGAATGTAAATTAGTAAGAAATACCTTACTGCTCTGTTGCTGTTCTCTAAGGACTTTGGACAACTTTTCCTCCCCTGTAGTCCCTATGCAGACAAATCAATACATTTCTTCAACTATGGCACAGTTCCCTTTTCAGGATCCTTTCTACTTTATTTTATCTCAAAGATGAATGAAAGCTTGATTCATGCAGTTGTTGTGCAGCAGTAGTCATGGTCACAATGTCAACTGTTACCTCAGTTTAACTATATTTGAGAATCATTTTATACTTCAACTCCTACCCATCGATAAAGGGAAATGAGCAGTAAATGACTGTTTGGAGTACAAAAGACCAACTCATCTATCAGATGAAAATGAAGATAAAATGTAGCTTTGATTTGCCTGTGGAATTTCCATTAGCTGCACCACTGGCAGAAGGGAGTTGGATCAATAGTTGGCTGGCCACAGGAAACAGGTTCTGTCTGTTCAGTAGCCAATGCAAAAGCAAAACTGTCACAGAGTGATCCTTATCAGATCATCTTCATATCCCGATCAGCTAGAGGCATGTTGAATTCCTGGTCCTATTTTGGCTCTGAGCACAATGCGCTTATAAATGATTTGTTTCTAGTCATGAAAACCATCAGTGTCAATCTCTCTTCTTCTTTTTATAGCTAATGTACTCACTCAAATTGTTTAAGACTTGTATCAAAACTTATCTTTTTTCCTGCTGAAGGAGAATCTGATAGCATCTTTTCTGGTTGTTGTCGAAGCTTGACCGAAAGGATTTACTGTGTGTCCCTCAGTAAGTTCTTGGAGGATGTTTCTACTTTATGACAAATATTTCTGAGTTTATTTGATCAGAAGAAACTGCTGGCTGTGTAGGAAAAACAAACACTCTCTATAAACTCCTACCTTTCCAGAGAACAGCTTGTGCACATGGCAAATGAGACACAAAACATAGTGATCTTAATGTTTTTCCCCATCCTAGACCTGCAAAGCAGAGATATTTACTTGTTTTCAATGTTATAGTTTTACCTTACTGTATGTGAGGTGAGGATTTACATACACAAGACAGCAATTTTGGCTTGGTTCATGTATGGTTCTTGAAAGAACAGGTTTTGAGAGCACAGCACAGATTTAAAAAATGTTACTCTTTGCTTATCATAAAGTAGGAGGAAAAAATCACTTCTTCATGCAATGATGACAAATTACATTACCAAATCCCCTAGCCTAATCCTAAAAGTAACTACAATATTTTTACACTTATTCAGAAATCTCTCATTGAGCTACAACAAAGCTGGTTACGCAGATTTTATGTCTTCAGAAATTACAAGGATATTGTCTTCAGATTAAGTAAAGGTACCTTTTTATGGCAGCTGAATAGTCACACACTGGAAGGCAGAAAAGACATTTAACTAAGAAATGTTTACAATTTTTAAATTGCAGAAAACAAATATTTTCATATTACTACACTATTATCAATATTTTAATATTATTATAGCCCCAAAAGTTTTAAATTAAGTAAATATTCCCATTTATTATTGTTGTTTTGATTGTTACTATTATTATTACTATTACCATTATTATTATTATTATTATTATTATTATTATTATTACAGTGAAGTTTTTAAAAATCTTGGCAGTCAAGTGAAGTCCCAGGTAACTGGAAAAGGGGAAACATTTTACTCATCTTTAAAAAGGGTAGAAAGGATCACCCTGGGAGCTACTGATCTGTCAGCCTCACCTCTGTGCCCAGGAAGATTATGGAACAGATCCTCCTAGAAGGTATTCTAAGGCATATGGAGGACAGGGAGGTGATTCGAGACAGACAGCATGGCTTCACCAAAGACAAGTCCTGCCTGACAGTGGCCTTCTATGATGGAGTGACTACATCAGTGGACAAGGGAATTGGAAGGGCTACAGATATCATTTATCTGGACTGCTGTAAGGCCTTTGACATGGTCCCCCACAACATCCTTCTCTCTAAATTGCAGAGAGAAGGATTTCATGAGTGGACTGTTAGATGGTTAAGAAACTGATTGAATGGTTGCATCTGGGAGGTAGTGGTCCATGTCTCTGAGTCCCAGTAGATATCATGACAAAGGGTGTCCCTCAGGAGTCCATACTGGGACCAGTGTTATTAAATATCTTAATTAATGACATAGATAAAAGGATTGGGGGCACCCTCAGCAAATTTTCAGATGACACCAAGCTGAGTGATGGTGGTGGCACACCTGAAGGATGGGATGCCATCCAGAGGGACCTGGACAAGCTCAAGAAGTGGATCCACAAGAATCTCATGAGGTTTAACAAGACCAAGTGGAAGGTGCTGCACCTGGACTGGGGCAACGTTTGGTGTCAATACAGGCTGGAGGATGAGCAGATAGAGAGCAGCCCTACCAAAAAGGACTTGGAGGTGCTGGTGGGTGAGAGACTGGGTAGGAGCCAGCACTGGACGCTCGCCACCCAGAAAGGCAAACATGTCCTGAGCGGCATCAAAAGCAGCATGGCCAGCAGGTAAAGGAAGGGGATCCTGCCCCTTTGCCCTGCTTTGGTGAGACCCCACCTGGAGTGCTGTGTCCAGCTCCAGCATCACAGGAAGGACATTGACCTGTTGGAGTGAGACCAGAGGGCCACCAATATGATTAGAGGGATGAAGCACCTCTCCTACAAGGAAAGGGTCAGAGAACTGTATTTGTTCAGCCTGAAAAGGAGAAGGCTTCAGAGTGACCTAATTCCAGCTTTTCACTACCTGAAGGGAGCCTGCAAGAAAGATGGAGGGGGACATGTTACAAGAGCATGTAATGATAGGACAAGGGGGAATGGATTCAATTTGAAAGAGAACAGATTTAGATTAGAAATTAGGAGGAAGTTCTATACTGTGACAGTGGTGAGGCACTGGAACAGGTTGCTCACTGAAGTTGTGGATGCCCCATCCCTGGAAGTGTTCAAGGCCAGGCTGGATGGAACTCTGAGAAACCTGATCTAGTGAAAGATGTCCCTGTCCACAGGATGGGAGTGGAATTAAGTAATCTTTAAGTAATCTTCCAACCCAGGCTATTTTATAAGTCTTGTTTTTTCCTTACGGAATTTGGAGATATGGTTGAAGAATCTCTATCTAGCTGAAGTTATCTGTGATAGCTGTACCACAGAGAAATATGTAATCTAACATATAGCAAAAGGACTGCATTTTGTATATGCCTACACTGATAAAGAGAGAATATTTTGTGCAAAATTCCAGACTGGAAAAAAGTTCATAGATATATTAACATGTTAGACTGTAGATGAAAACTCTAACAAAATTAAGGTTTTTAAGGTAGTATTTCACTTTCTGTCCAAATCTTAGCAGTGAACTCCAGAACAGAAATGGGAATATATAAATTATAAAAAAAATTACAGGTATGAGAAAACAATGTTGGTTTATGTCAATAAACCAGAAAACATGCACATATCTTGTCTAGTACCTATTTCTGAAGGGTACACATACATCACAAAATGTCTGAAAGTGATGTTTGGAGAATTTTTCTTACTCATTCTTCTCAGGGGAGGGAAAAGAGAATGAATGGTTGTATTTTTTAGTATGTTCTCTCCCACACAACCACAGTTTTCTGGGGAAAAAAATTCTTTAAAATAATCTATAAGGAATTTTTCATTCATCTTCATGGAAACAGTGGGACTGATACTGCTCTTGAAATCCCCTATAAGATGGTTGTAAAAATAGTAGATGAGACCATCTTGCTTAGCTAGCCCTTTTTGGTAAGACTACTGTCAGGTTCAGTTATATCAGAAAGGAAATGTATTAGCAAGAGGAGACACACAGTCTACCTTTTCTAGCAATCATAATACTTTTCCACAAACACTCAGATTTTTTGAAAAGGAATGTTTACCTTTTCTCCATGTTTAATTTTGACAATATTGTAGACTTCTAAGCAACCTGATGGTTCAGTAGAGTTGTTCCTGTCTCTTTTGCACTATTGTGCTTTGCCAGCGAATGAGTCACTTTCAATAAATATTCCATTCAACTTCAAAAAAAAAGGAATAATGTTAGCCTGATTATTTCAGATGAATTTTGTTTATATTTCTAAGCACAGGACAAATATAAAAGCACCAGCAGTGTGTGGCTTTTGGAAATAAAAATCTGGGCAACGCTGATAACAGTGAGACAATCATTGAAGTCAAATTTCATTCTGCTGCAAAGAGAGGCAAGGTTTTAAATTACTACAAATTGAAAACATATGGCAATCAAAAGCTGTGTATAAAATGAGAAAATATGTTGAGAATCAGCAGGTATCAATGGCCTTTTTAACATCTTAATATTTCACTTCTAGTGAATGAGAATTATGTTTAGTTAACCAAAAGGCATTCTTGAGAAAAGATGGCACTGAAAAAGGGAAGTTTTAATGTTTATTGTTATTAAAGTAAGTATAAACTCCAAACGGAGCCACCAGACAGATTTGTTGTTGGTTTTTGTTTGTTTTAGTTTGGATTTTTGGGTTGCATTTCTTTGTTGGTTTTTTGTTTGTTTGTTTTTGTTTAATATTCTTAGGAAAATTAAATGTCAGAACACAACAAAAAGGGTCACTGAATAAGAGCAATGAGGAAGTGGAACAGAGGATCCAAGGAGCAGAGAGGTTGCAATATATTGGGGTGAGAGGTCTGCCAGATGTAATTAGATAATGTCTTATTCCTCTGTGGGATGTTATTCAGTGATAAATACTTCAAGGTATTGCTATTTTACTTAATTTGCTATATGGCTTAAAATTAAAGCTAGGCTACTACTTTATCATTAGACTGCAGAAATAAAGGAACAGCCTTCTTTTTTTATAGCAACGACTGATATTTTAATTAACTTTTGAAAAAGTGGATAACGAAAGAAGTACTGAATAGTGAGTTTTGAGACTACTAAAATGCTACCACAAACATATTCAGTGCACAGCTATGATATAGATGAGTATCATTTTAAGGTACAGTTAATGTGGTAAAGCTTTAATAAATATTTTACAAGTTTTTGAAGAATTTAGTAGTATTTGACTAAATATTTGTGCATTATTTTCTGCAGTAAGATAAACAAACACTATAGCACCCACTTTGAGAATTATATTCATTATATGCATTATCTGTATGAGCGTATTATACTTTAGATCCAATGTAGAATGAGTGTCTTTTATATAATTGATTTTACAAAGAAACATTCTAAGTAAAAATATTAAATATAAATATTTACTACCCCTTGCTCTCCATATAAATTAGTTTCTGACTTATTTTGCTGGGAAGAAACCATCCCCCTTTTGGCACTTAATGAGAGTGTAGTTTGTAATACTGAGTGAAAGCACCAGTATGCACTGTTTTATGCTATGACCCATCAATAACGTATACCTAATATTTTGTATTGAATGAAAGACTTCATAAATCAGCTATACAAGGGACCATACAATGCTCTTAGGGAATTTAAAGGTCATAAAACTTACAAATCAATGTATTTTTGATTAATCAACTCATAATGCCAGAGTTTTTAATTCATTCTATTTGCCCGTACAAGATTACAGTAATGATGTGCTTTGAATGTTTGGGATTTAAAAAAAAACCTTCCAAATTACATCTTTAATGCATATAATGGTAAAAGGTAAGTATTAGTGTTACTGTGCATCCACAATGTGCCAAACTAGCTTGATTTAAAGCTGAAGTCTCTGGAATTATTATATGACTTACCAGCATATTTATGTTAAATAGTGTAAACATATAGACTGGAAATATTCAATACAATTTTTTAAATTATTTTACTATATACAAGAAAACAGCATTGAAACTATTGCCTAGCCACTATCGTGTGCTGGAGGTCACAGTACTAACTGCTTCTCGAAACACCTTGGAGATATCAAAAATGCTGAAGCCCTTAGAGACTTGAGATGCTTCCACGTGAAATGCTATCCAAATACCATTTGATTATTGGTTATTTCAAGAATGTAAACAATGTACTTAAGACTTATAAATGCCTATCAGTAAAAGTCAGGTTTTAACACTGGCAATCTGAGCTAGTGATTCACATATACCACATGTGCTTTATTATCACAATCACTAGGAAAGACACTTTTCATGAAATCAAAATATCACTTTCATTGTAGTAGTAAGCCCATGCTTTATTTATGGAATCTCAGCTATTTTCCTTTGTTTGTATTATTTTGCATTGAATAAAACAATTCCATGTTAAATCTGTTCGTGCTGTGTTTCCAGATCCTGGGAACTCATTCTCGACCTTTTGTCAGCTGTTTGTTGTTTTTTTTAGAGGAAAAAAAAGGAGATAATTCCATTACCAGGTTGAAAAGCCCCTGAGTGCAGCTCTGCTCTCCTGTATCAGCCCGATGCTGCCATCACATGGTGTATGGGGTGGGGCACCGTGCGGGGAAGAGGCAGGTCTCAGTCTGACACAGAAGCACTCCAGCTGCTCAGTTGTACAGATCCTTACTACAAGTGTACGTACCTAACAGCTAGGAACAATTATGCCTATCATAAATCTAGTAGGAAAAGTTGATGAGTTCAGACTTTACTAGATCAGCTTGCAGCTCCTTCTGTGCTGTCTCTGCTTGGACATGCTTGTCTGTGATGAGCACACAGACCCTGTGCTTCTAAAGCTTTTTAAGAAGCCTTTGCAACAATGAGTTATGGGAGCCCATGAAGCCAGACGATGCAGGTTTAAAGAGGAAGTTGCACACACCTCTGCAATGCTCTGTATGAAACAATTGCCACCTGTACAGAGATAATCCATGCAGCTTCTCCTCCTGAAAATATTTTGGATGTTAGGATCACAACATATGAAAACCTGATAATACATAAGAGAATACATAAGAGAAGCCTTGCTATCAGCACAGACCTAGACAGAAATTCCACCCAAGGAGAATCTTCTTATGTCCAAGCATTTGCAGGGACAGGATACTGGGTAGTAGCTGTGTTATGCTCTCTCACAGTAGTGTGGAATGAATGCTTTTGTTCTCAGCTATAATCTTGAATGTAAGAAACTCTAATGGAAAGACTGTATACTTCCAGTCTTCCAGACACTCAGAGTAAATAGTGCTTTTCTGTTCTTGCCTTTCAGAACATACTGAATAGTTACCAGATGCAAAGACACCGGTAACACAATCTTGCTGAGTTTATAAGATATTTTAAAAAAAACCCCTGTAATTGTAGCAGTTTAAAAGCTTTGATGTTACTATAAGCACCCTTTTGGATTAAATTTGGTATCACTTTTTCAAAATAAATATTTTCAGCAGGCTCTGTAGTTAAGTGCATCATTATGATTAATTTATGCAGAATGAAGCAACCTTTTTAATTGATAATGATTAGTGAACTTGCTAAATCTGTAGAACTTCAGCATGCTTAAGCTTCCAATAAATAGCACTGTCTATTTTTACATCACAGCTTCCATTTAACAGAACAGGAAATATCTCATCCTGAAACTGCTGATGATTCAAGCTCAAAAAAAAAAAAAAAAGGCTTTTCTTTCATCTACAGCACAAGTGTCAGCCCACATCAGTTTTTATAAGGCCTGCTCCAACCAGAAAGCAAAACCTAAGAATTCAAGAAGTGAGGGTTAGTAGAGGTTAGTTTATCTTTTTGTTTTCTACTATCTGATTATGACCACTGCTTGTTTTGTACTTCAAACTGATTAAATACTTCTTGTGGATTAAACACTCAGTTTCTTAGCCCAAGCTCTGGAATTCTGGAAAGTAGATACACATGAATTATATAACACCACATGGTCTCAGCTGGAGCTCTTGGCTCCAGGCCAAGTGCAAATGCACTGGGATGCTCAGGAGGAAAGTGGTGTGACACCAGTGTAAAAGGCAGGAGAATTAAAAGGTTTTGTTTAGAGGGCTTTCATATTCTGACCACAGCCTTGTCTCCTCATACCTGCTCTGCATCATCTCTTTTTCTAAGCAAACTTGGGTCAGCTTGAAAGAAAACTGCCACCTAAAATTTATATGCATATGAGAGACTAAACACCACCATTCCCAACTGCTGTGAGACTTCAAAGCCGTATTCTGCAGTGCTATATTTGTGAACTGCAGAGTCTTCATGTGTTGTAAGATTACTTAATCTTATTAACTCAAGATAAGATTAAAATCTGTTTTTTAATCAGTGGATTAAAATTAGTTGGTAGTGTATTTGTCAGGTTTCTCATGGCAGCAGGGCAGCTGCAGAGAGGAGGTCAGTCACACCCTCCTCACAAGGCAGTTGGCAAAGAAGAATCTGAAAAACCTATTCCCGTTCTTAAAGAAGATTACTCTTGATATAATGACAACTTCACTTTCACCCACAAAGTTGACTTCATAATCATTTATAAATGTAGTTTACTGTGCCCAAAATGTATAGTTTAATTTTTAGTTTGTGAGAAAAGAGCAAACTTACGGCCCATCCAAGACATCACAAGTCCATCTAAGTCTATTCAGGAAAAAAACTTTGTGGATACTAGTTCAGCTCTAGTTCAGCTTTAGTCCTAAAGGCTGCAATACACTTAACATAAAAAAATATAAAAGAACAGCAGGTCCAAGTTATTTCTATGTCTTTTGCCCTCTCGTGCTTAGGATAAAAAAAACCAAGAAACTGTGAGATGCATCATGAGCCAATTGCTTCTATCTGAAACATTGCTGTCCCCAGAATAGCTACTTAAACCTATATTGGCAAATTGGGATTTGCACATGACTGTCCCTATAATTAGAAGGGAAGCTACTGATTAAAAAAAAAAAAAAAAAAGAAAATTATTGCAGAAGTAGCAAGCAGTAAGAATAATGTTTCAATTTAACTTTGTTCAGTACAAACAATGTAAAATGACAACAACATTCAAACACAATTTGTGTACGTGGCCCAATCAAGGGTAGTTTGTCTCTCAGATTAACTCCTCTAGTCTGTTTTGGAACACAATATGGAAGCATTTCTTTTTGTCTTTCTCCTCCAATGTTTGTTCTCACTGAGGAAGGTCAGAGTTCACAGCAGGACACCAATATCCACAGAAAGTGCACTAGCAAGACAAATGTGGACTTGGTGCCCTTGAGTTCCTTTCCTGTTATCTCAAATGGTGCTTTTATGTGGGTCAATACTATGCCAAGTGACAATTACACCCCGAATAGCTGTTTTCTGAAGTGAAAATGATGCAGACTTTACGCAGTCCACTTTGTGAAATGACTCCTGCTTACACAATGTCAGGTGCAAAAGAAATTATTTCATCAACATGGTCCTGCTGTGCAAGATCCCTGACAGTGAACTGAGAGAAGAAAAGATTGAATTTTTACCAATCATTAAGCATTAATAGAAAGTCTACTTGATTAGAAGTGGGACTGCTTCATTAAACATGATTATTACAGTCTATAGGATTGGGTTTTTTAGTTCCTTCCTTCAACTTGATCTCTCTGACTACTTGACAAGAGTTACCTTCTTCCCCAGTCGCTTCTCTTGTCTGACCTTGGCCTACAGATAGGCTTTGGCAGTTGATATTGTGGTTTATGGTAGCAGAAACTGCAAAACAGTCTTCCCAGTGGCCTCAAGCCTAAGTGATAGTTGCTAGCTAATGGTTAGGATGGAATGGTGACAGCAATGGGTGAAAAAAAATCTGACATTTAGCACTTCTGTTATCTTGAAATGTGAAGGAAGAACTACAGTAAAAATATCTGTATGTTTGCAAATTTTTTTGATTCTGCAAAGCATACCTTTGTACAACTGCAGTAAAAATTTATTCCAATATTTTTGTTCACATGTTTGATGTGTGATTCATTGATTTCTCAGTTGTGGAAATATGGAAAGCATTCTTTCTAGGGAAAAAACCAACAACCTAATCATAAGTTTATATTTTTCTTTACCCTATCATTTCACTAAAAAAAATCTTTTAGGCAAGATAGAGAGTCAATTTTTGCCATAGGTGCAATCATTCACTGAAGTAGATATTGTCACTGAAGGAAAAATTAAGGGCAGACTTTGACATGTCTGTAAAACAGGTTTTCTTCTAGCAAGTCAATAAAATGAAATATGTAGTTAATTATTGTCAAAGTACACCCTTCATTCTGCATAATACCTTGCATAGTTTCTCAGGTAAGAAAAGCAAGGCTCTGATAGACATAATTTTGACCATGCAAACTTTAATTGTTGATACAATGATGCAACCTGATACTTTCATTAAGCTTTTGGTGCCTGACTGTAGTAACCTCACTTTTCACATTGAAGTTTATGATCTGGTCCTCATTTTCCAGTCAAAAGATTCTCATCACATACACAGGTGGAATAAAGATGATTCCAGTCTTATGCCTTAGTCATTAGAATGAGATCCATCACTGTTTTAATACACTGAAGATAACGATGACAAGACAGGTGGGGTAAAGCCTGAGTCTGCCTGGAAGGGGTGTTGCCCATTCTCAGACAGAGTGGTGCCACCGCATTGGGTACCCTGGGGCTTGAAGGTTCTGACCTATCTTGGAGATGCTTTCTGGACAGAGGTCCTTTGTGATTACACAAAGCTGCACTGGCAATCTATTAGTATATGGTTGAAGGTATTTTTTAAGGTAATATTATCAGTTTGCTAACTGAGTATGAGAAGAAATTTTGTGGCAGGAGGACATCTAGTGATCTGATATGTACTTACATGCTGAGCTATTGTCCTCAGCTGAGTCAGCCAGATAACCAGCTACAGGACTCATTGAAGAGTAGTGAGGAGGGGGCAGGTATGCTTTGCTATAAAGCTGTAGGCTTGGGGTTTTGCTAAGGCAATATCCAAAACAACAGCAGCCTTTTAACCACCTAATTTTCAAATCAAGCTTCTTGAAATTAAATGTTGCATAGAATTAGTGATTATGGCTACACTTCTCGTCTACAGCCATTCATTTCCCAGTCTGTATTTTGCTGACATTAATTACCACTTCCAAATTTCTTGCAGAATAGCCATTAAGATCCTGATATATTTAATCTTAATGCTTTCAGTTGAACTGTACAACTGCTCAGCATAGCAGCACCTTTGAAACACACTGACAGATCTTTAAATACTGTTTTAAAAATATTTATTTTAAAAAATTCTCCTGAAAGCATGATTTATTACATCTCAGATTGATGAAGATTAGTTATTCAGCATTGTAACTGCAATGAGAGGATATCTCCATAGTTCAAACTATTGGCCCCTGGATTTCTCCTGCCACATTTCATCTTGGAAAAAACTCTGCTAATAACATACAGCTTTTCATGAGTGTTTTTGTACCAAAGTAGTAAATGATGGGATTGAATCTCTCTGTGTGTGTTACAGGCAAACACCAATATGAGCAATTCTCAAAGTCACAGGGCACATCGAGAGGCGGTAAAAAAATCTGTTCAAACCATGTTAAGAAATCACACCCTTGATTCAGGACTTAATCCTACCCATTCATACCACAATGAAACCCCAGGACAGAATTGACTTTTTAAAGAATAGCTTATACTGGCAAATCCAATATAGTATGGAAATCCTAAATCTTCTTTGACTTTGAGAGGAATCAGTCCTGCCCTATGTAGTTTTAGATTTGTTATGCTGTATCATTCTTGGAGGTAGAATCCTCTCACCTTCCTAGTACAAATATTCCTCTGAATCTGACTTGTCTGGGAAGGTAACAGCAGATAATAGATGATAGCACAAAGCACTGCTCAAGGCAATTTTCCTTTTTATCTCACTGTCTTCTTCATTACAGAAGTAATCCTAGCTTGTATAACCTCTCTGTAAAGCCACTGCCCTCCCCAAACGAGCTACTGCCACTGGTGAAAGGAGCAGCAGTGTTTAGCCAATGCCACTGTGTCTGCTTGACCCTAGAAAAATGAGAATTGAGTTTTCTGTTGCTAAATATAATGAATTCTTTTTCTGTCCTGTCCTGTCACAAATTGTCAAACTTCATTAATGAAAAGAAGGATGTGCAAACACATATAAAGGTTAATATGGACATACATATTTTAAATGGAGAAATGCTGCATATTGCCACAAGAGGATTTTTTTGAGTCAGATATTGCATAATTCTTCTAAATAAGGTATTTTAAAATTAGCAAATAGAGTGATGCAACACAACTTCCATATCTTCAGAGCAATTTTCTGCTATCTGCAAACATGGCTACATATTCAAGAACATAAAGGCAACTAAGTAACTTAATTTCAGGATAACTTTTAAACCACATTTACTTTAAATCTGTGGCTATACATTAGAACAAGATAACCACTTTTAGTTAGAATTATATTTAAACACCTTACTGAATCAGAGCATGAAACACCTCATCAGTTAATAGTAACACGACCTACACTTTTAACTGTATTTGCAATTGTATTAAATTCAATGTGGCTTAGCTTGATTTTGAGGAGAGTAATAGGTGTCATTTTTGTTTCATGCCACATATGAATGTACTGCCAGAAAAAAGATGGTCAGATTTCTCTTGATGATCACTCTAAAATGCTAGTAATTACAATGTCATTCAGTTATGATAATTCTATAACTGGCAATTTGCCACTTTAGGCAAATTTCAATTTATCTCCAGCCTCTAGCCTAGGCTTTTGCTAGTCAGGGGATACAGTAAGAGTCATTGGAATCCCCCAGATATACACCTGTATATTCCTTAGAGCTCTTTTAACCCAGCACATATTCTGAGGGACCTTATGGGTTCATGTCCAGGATGAGTTCCCCTGCAAGCCAAAAGAGTCTTTCTGGCACAACACTCAACTTGCATTTCTCAACTCTAGTGATAATAAATTATACCAAAACTTTCCAGAATGCCTAAGTAATATTTATACATTTAGTAAAGGTAAGTCTTCTGCAACTAGAGAAATTATATCTTGTTCACTTTTATGGTCCTTGTTGGCAAGTGAAACACAGTAGATTTTTCTGTACAAAATTGAAGGGATGCTGGAAGTCGTCAAGCAACTTGAACACCTACTGTCATGTTACAATGAGTGCTTCCTGGTAATTCAAAATATCTTTTGGATTTGAAACCTGTTGTGGATTAACCCCAGCTAGCACCTAAGTAACACATAGCTGCTCACTCATTCCCCTCCCTGCCCCGCCATGGTGAGTTGGGAAGGAGAGTCAGGGAAAACAGAAAAAGTAAACAGAGGAAACAAATTAAAATATTATAATAATAATAACAATAATGATAATTAAGTAATAAAGAGGAGAGGAAGAGAGAGATAAAACCCAAGAGAAATAACTGATGCACAATACAATTGATCACCTTCTGCCCAATGCTCAGACTCTCCACAAGCAGCAATCAATGGGATCACCAGATGTGCTTTCTTTAAGCAAGAGAACCAAGCATAGGAGTTGTTTACAGAACAATTCCTTCGATATTTGGTGGGTGAAGACCTTGCAGTCTTCCCTGAGCATGACCCATCTTGGCTGCACTATGACCGCTAGTGATAACGAGGGTCCTGGCTGGGAAATGTCCTGTGAGAGCAGCACAGGCTCCATCAGCTGGACTGTCCCTGTTAAGTACAAGTGTTTTGGTGGGGCAGCAGATAACCAAAGGGTGGCAACCCTGAGAATTTGCTGCTTCTGGGCTACTTCTAGCTATTAAGTAAATTTTAATTGATCAGACTGCCAGTTCCAGCGTCTTTTTCCAGTTATACAAAAGTGAATAAAAGGGAGACCACACACGTTTTTATACTAAATGCACTAAATGTGCATCTCATCAGTTTCAGAACATAGAAGGCTTTCTAGGAGCTGGTGTATTTTTATGCATACTTGTGCTATGCACTAAACTCCTTTGAACAGCTCGGAGGTCATGTCGAAATCAGCTAATAGACTGTACATCTTCCACTCAGAAACAGGAGCACAGTGAGAAATAACTTTGTTTTGCAAAGGCAAGAGAAGATGTTGAGACAGCCTGAAGCAACAAATCCCCTTCCTCCCTGTAAACAGTATTGGTGCTAACATAGTAGTAGCTGTTCAAAATATCAGTACTAGAATACTAATTCTTTACTAGAATGTAAAGAACAGTTCTGCATAAGATTCAAGGGTAACAAACCAATAACTAATTTACACTGTCATGCTTATTTAAATTGTGTTTTGTGTTTCTTGGGGACACTTGGATAACACTTCCTGACAGACGACAGATTGTCTCCATAGATTTATGGAACCTATGCTCTGCAAAAAACTGTTCACTACCAGCAAAATCAGTGCTTAGGATAAAAACTGAGAAAAACATTTCTTTTCTCTTTCGTCAAGGTTCTCACATTAAAATATCCCAATTTGGCACAGTTACTTAGAAGCAAGTAATGTAAATTCGATATTATAATGTTATACAAAATTGATACTCAATCAAGTGGCAAAAGATGGAACACAAGTTCCATTTCTTCCGGATTTTCATAGTAATAACCATTTAAACTCTTCTCATTAAGCGTAGTGTAACCCCAGGATATAACAAAAATAAGTTTGACATCATAGAAACTCAGGTAAGTAATAAACTTGCTCACTCAGAATTGAGTGGTTGTATCTCATTTTAGTCAGAATGGTAAAAAGAAGAAACCCACGGGGATTTTTAGCAGAATTAAATTGCTTTTACAGAGTGTGTTTTTTCATGTCCTAGTTATCATAAACTCAGGTCCAGATCACCCAAAGACTCTATAGAATCTTTCCTCTGCTTTCTCAGAGGAGGGGAGACTGGGGGACTTCTTCAAAACATGAGGTTATTTCTGCTGAGTCAATAGGCTGGTAATCTTAGCTGCACCAAGAGTACAAAATAGTCTTTTATGAGTGAGAAGCAATGAGTGGGTAGAGGCAAAGCAGTTTCTTATAGGAGCAGTCAGCCTCAGGAGGAACAAGACTGATGGCTGTTATTAACAGCAAAGATAAACCCAAGGCAGGGTGCCAAGTGTTATAGAACTCGCATGACATGTATTTGGTAGCCCTGTCCCAAAAGGCCGCCTGAGATCTCATATGTCTTGCTGGGATGTGGGCAGATGGCTGCAGGTTTTCTCCTGTCTCACATCCCCAGTGGGTAAAGTTTTTTAACAGGTAACATTTGCTTGTGTTTTCCTGCAGAAAAACAGCACAGGAATCAATTCTAATTTTGGGCTGGGAGACATCCAACATAAAGTAAAGAGAGACTGGGGAGACACTGGTAAAACAAATGAAATCATCCCAAATTTATTTATGCCACAGGATAATATTTCAGATGGTAGACAGAAATGCTATATTCCTCCAATATCAGATGTATGCATTCAATAGTCTCGTCTAGTAGGTGACTGTTCTATACCTTAGGGTTGAGTAAGAGCTGCTATTTATTTGGAAAATGAGTGTTGTACCACTCAGGGAGAATGAGAACCAGGAGTCCTATTCATTTATTTATTTCACTTTAATCTATTGTTTATTTATCATTAAATGTTTATTTTCAGTGATCCCAAAGTCTAACTTGTCCCTGAGAAGTCTGGTGCTATGAGATGAATCCAACTCTCTCATGGCTTGGAGTCCTTCCCAAAGCGGGAAAAAGCCTGAAATGTTCAATAAAGTTACCACAAAATGCATCACACAAACCTAGATCTACTGAATATATGTTTGTATAACATACAACAGTACTTCAGTAAACCCTAATTATGAACCATTACATCTCAACCAGTATGATACAAATGAAAAAAATGACACTATTCCCATGTGATCAGTCTGAAAATTCTCAGAAGTAGATAATGTAACAAGATCTTACATCAGTCTTCCTCATAACTTAAATTAAAGGAGTATAATTTTGCTCTACTTATAAAATAATGTTAACCTACTTTCTGGGAGCCAAATATGTAAATAGTGAAGAACTGGAATATGATACGTACAAGACACCATAGGTGAATGAATCATCCCTGAAGAATTTCAGTTCACTCTGTATTTCAAACCTTAAACCTTGTTGGTTCATGCAAACATGTCATTTAGTGTTGATGTGTCTTTGTTTCATGTTCCAGAAGATGGCAGTAGTCCCACGGTATTTTATGGGTGAATAACAGCTGTTTTCTCTCCATACAGGCTGTGTTGTTTTTATTGCTGACTTTCTCTATTTATACCACTTAAGGAGCGGTAAATTAGCATTACTTCAGTGCTAGAATATAATTTGTACCTGAATTTTCTTAGCAACATGTTATTGTGCCTGCTGATGCATAAACTGAGGTACAGAGGGAAGCTTTTCTAGTTTCATGTTTGTGTTACTAATTTTTAATTTCACTAGAAATCTTGCACTTATTATTCTCTTAAACTCCATAAACTGGAATTGGAACACAGTAAAACTGTTAGCTTCTCTTTTTGAGCGTATCATACTGTGGTTGCAGCCAAAACTGAAGATATAAAAGTTCAGAACTTGATGCCAGATGGCAACTGCAATGATCGTATCTGCATATCTATGTAGGCAGCAGCATCTCATTTTGGAGATCATTGGCGAGGCTTGAGGTTTAGCATGACTACAGATCCCATATGAGAGAACACAAGAACATGGATGGATTCTTTCCAACAGGCAGTGCCTGCTGCATTTATGGTCTCTTGCTTACTGCAGAAGTTCTTGAGTTGCATGTGCATTACTAAGTTTACAATACTGTATCTGGTGTGTCAAAACTCAAAGAGAGGTGCCTCTGTGTCTCACTGAGACTATGCCCTGTCTCTTTGTGTGCATTTTCTCAGTATTTTACACAAAAAAACCACTTGAATTTGATGGGAACATTTGGATCTTATTTGATTAAAAGTAATACATTAATACCATCTCCAGTATTTCTGAAGGTCAGTTTGTTCCTGACTGTCTTTTAATCTAGGAGCAAGTAATTCATTCCATTGTGATTAATATGTTATTGCCCTGCTTGCTGTGCAAAGTGCAGGATACGTGGGAGTTATTTTGAGGACAATAGATGAATTCTAAAGCAGCTTTTGTGAAATTACTGTGGTAAAATCCTAGCAAGTTCTTCTCTCTTCTTGCTCTCCTCCTCTTTCTCTGTTCTCTGAAAACAGTTGAGTTCCCATTGTTATGACTCGAGACTACCTCAAGGATGAGTAAAGAATGATCTAATAAATCAATAATCTCTCTTGACCTTGTTTCTGAGGGGAAAAGGAAAATGTTTTAAGAGTAATTCCAAGTCCTTCCCCTCTACTTCAGCTGCCGGGAGCTGAATAGACCTTCATTATCTTTGGAAAAATGACTGAAAAGCCCAATTTCCCTCTCCAAATCCTCTTGAATGCCTACCACAGCAATGAACTACAATAAGGATGATACAAGTCATTAGAGACTTGTGCAAAATCATGAGGAAAGAGATGATCCCAGTTTCAAAAGTCTAAGCTTTTCAGGTCCCTAAACTATTACCAGCGGATGAGGATGATCTGGTGGAATATGAGTCTTCATCTCTTGCCTATGACAAGCTGTAATTAACTTCATTGATCACCATCTTTAAAGTAAGGACAAACTTTTAACGCTTTGTAGTCAGAAGATGATGGTGGCTGGTTTAAGTTGGACTTGAAACCGCCTGTGATGCAACTGAACGTGGCCCTATGGCTCTGACCATGGGAAGAGAGCTGCTGCATGTGTGAGGTGGCAGTTTAGGAAGCAGTAAAGGCACTGTGTTCTACGACAAAGATGTGAGAGAAAGAAATGACTAAAACAAGACTGCAGCAGGGGAACAAAATTAAGCATTCACCCAAATATTTAGAAGATCTAGTAAAGGCTCTCAAGCAGTACAAGGCTGTCTGATCTAATCATTTAGAGTGACTCTAGTAATACAAGAGACTGACAAAGTCCAGATTCACACCTGTCAGGCTGACAGCAGGCAGAGCAAACCTCAGCTTCAATAGACCTGGCAGTGGGAACGGATGAACAGAGCCAGGCTGCAGTCTCAGCAAGTACAAAGCCAGAGTATTAAGCCCTTGTTCCCCCAGGTGAACATTATCCACTGCATTGGACCTTGGTGCAGAGTGTGTGGAACAAACAGTACCATAGAACCATAGCATGGTTTGGGTTGGAAGGGACTTAAAGATCACCCCGTTCCAATGCTTCTGCCATGGGCAGGGATGCCTTCCACTAGACCAGGTTGCTCAAAACCCCATTCCTTATGTGTGAGTAGTGTATTGGGTGAATAACTGCTGAAGTTTCCTTTACTTCCTCATGAGCAAAAAAAGGACACTATCCTTTCATTAGAATGCAGGGAACTACAGACCAGTTTTGGTTGCCAGGAAGGTTATGGAGAAAATCTTCCTGGATGTCATGTAAAAGCACAAGAATGAAAAGAAAGTGATTGGGAACATCCCAATTCCATTTACTAAAGGCAAGTTTGATCTGATCAACCTTATTCTATGAAAAAGTGGCAGGTTCTGGTGACTAGAAGACAGGGGTGACTGTTTTTTCACCTCAACTATATCAAGGTTTTTAACAGTTTCACATGATAATTTTATCAAATTGCTGAAAAAAGATTTTTGATAGGTAGATGGAAAATCAGCTAGACTGCCAGGATCCAAGGGCTGAAGCCAGCGGCATGAACTCACGCCAGCAGCCCCTAGTGGCATCCCTCAGGGGTTAATACTGGCACCAGTATTTTAGACATCTTTATTAAGGACCTGGGATGTAGCACAACCTCAGGATGTTTACAGATATCAAACTGCAGGTAGCAGGAGAACAAAGCTTATTTATAAAGAGGCAAATCTCATAAGAAATCTCAAATGCTAGTGCAAGGTCCTGCATCCGGGATAGGCTAATCCCATGCAACAGAACAGGCTGGGGACAGCTGACTGAAAAGAAATTTCACAGGCAAGGTCCTGGATGACAGCAAACTGAACATGAGCCAACTGTGCCCTTGCATCAATGCAAGACACCTCTGTCCTGAGATGTGTGAGCATGAGCATAGCCATTGTTGCTTGCTAGTTCACTGCTTACCCTCCTTGTCACCTCCCCTCTATTAGGCATCTGAGGTCAGCTCTGAAGTACTGCCTACTGTTCAGCTGCCTCAGACCAAGAAAAACTGATATAGTGGAGCAAGTCTAGTAGGTAGGTAGGTGCGTTTGATATGATTCTATGCAATTTCCTTTTTCTCTCAAATAAATATATTATGTGGAAATGCAGCAGAGGTCAGTTTGAAACCCTGTGGAAATTAACAGCTAATACTGACATTTGAATCTAGTAGTATATTATAAGGGAAGAATTCTCAGCTGTTTTGAACCAGCCTGTAACACCTAGAAATGCCAGCATTCTCTGTTAAACAACTAGGTCTTATTCTTTTTACTGAAAATTCAAGTACATTCAAGAATACACCAGCCTGGTCAGTAAAGAAATACGGGGATTCTTAGTTCCTCCCCCAGAGTAGGAGTTTAGGGTTTGAAGGTGAGGACCCACAAGCTAATGCGAGTGCAGTACAAGGATAAGGGGAAACAGAGGCACACCATGAAAGCGAGATGCTTCCAGCAACAGTAAGTCATAGGGCACATTGTGCCTGTTAGGTAGAGTCCAACAAATATCACATCACTCTCTGAAGAGTAATGCAATGGCACAGCCATAACTAGAAGTCATAACTAAAAGTGATATGAATAAGAAGCAACTATTAAAATCTAGCTGGTTTTAACATGTTTTCAGCTTCTGCCTTAGTTTCTTAACTCCCTATAACACCCCCAAGGGCTTTTCTGAGACACCTGAATCCTAAAATCTATGCTAGGGATGACAAACAATGTTATTTCCTTCTAGCACTGTATTCTTTCCCTAAATGAACTTGCATTGGTAATAAGTGACAGAACATATTCCTTTTCAAACACATTCACAATAATGTTACAAAAAGTTAGGAAAACTCTTTTCCCCTTTCACTTTTAGCAATCTGTATTTAATTTAGAGGTGAAAAAACCTAATCTAAAATCCCATGCTGTCTCATCTTGCCTTGGATACGTTCTTTGACCTTGTAGAGTAGCCTTCATAAAGCAGTAGAACTAAGATGATGAGGTGATAAGAGTTGAATTTACACTTATTTTCTGGTATATAAGCACATGTAGTTTTTTAAAATTTAGTGGGTTTAACAATTACAGGTTTTTGTTTCTTTCATACACAAGAACCAGCCAAGGGAATGTTTTTTTCTTCCCCTCATGTTCTCATTTATAACAATGAAACAAAAACCACACGGGAAGCCATGCTAGGTCTAAAAATCCAAGTGAGTTAATTGGCCAAAAATTTAAAAGGATTCAGGTTTTCTGCTTAACAGCTGCTCCAAACCATTAGTGCATGGACGTTTTTATCAGAAGATTTTTATTAAGGAAAGAACACACAAGTATATGTGAAACTCACTGACACATGTCCTTCAAAATGATTTCCATTTTCCTTGTCTGGAAGATATTTTCCTAGTGCGTACTGCATTGCTGCAGATAAATATTTCTCTTGAGACACTTCATTTTTATCTTTGCTTTCACTCTGCTCATGAAAATGAAGTAAGGCTAACTCATAGAATCTATGTTCTCCCTACACAATTAAAGCTGCAAAGCAGGTTTAGAGTTGAGGAAAAAGGAGGGATTATTTGGGACTTTAGTCAAGGTAAGTTATCAAATAGCAGCTAGGACATGGGAAAAGGATAATAATAACTCTGAGGTGGCCATTCCCTTTTTGCCAGCTTAATGTCACCTGTGGCTTTCAATTTTCTTTGCATTGCACCCATGGTTCAGGCAAAATACAGCATAGGACTGGATCTAACACAATAAACCTTGCAATATTTCTTTTTCCTCTGAACTGACATCAAAGCTGACTGGTATTATCAGAAACTCATGAGGTTGTATTATCTGTATAATATAGGTTCAAAGCAAAAACTTAAGTATTATTAGTCAGTGGATACTTGGAATTTGCCAACTAGGACACAAAATGAAAAATACATCACAAAGTACCAGGGGAGCCTGCTGCAGGACAATGTTGTTGTGAAAGTAATGCAAATATCAGTGCACAGGACCTCAGTCCTGAATTGTCACCTCCTTCTAATCCTTACCTGGCGGCATGTGTCTTCACAAATCATTTCACCTCCATTCATGCCACTCTATTCACATTGTCTACAGAGGTTGTAAATTTTCTTTTAAGTGAAGGAGCTTATTAGAAGGAAGATGTACCTTTTCTGTAAATTTTTATAGAAAGACAAGTAGCTGATGAAGCTGTCACTACTGATAGGAAATAAATATTTTATGGCGACAAACAGCAGAGAGGGTGAAGGGAGAACACAGCCAAGAGAAGACCTGAAAGAAATGACAAGTGCTTTATATTTGACATCATGCCTTTGATTTAATGAGCCTGCTTACAAGCTTCTATTTCAAGGTGCACTTTTGTGAATTATGGGAATGACGCTGCAGTTTCAGGCTGGATCATTACCGCACAGTGTCAGTCGAGACACAGGAAAATGGTGGGAGTTGGATACTCTGTGAGCCTGGTACTCAAGGCTAACGGCAGTACTTTCTGCTTAACCTCAGCTCTGCTCCTCCTGACTATTATCTAGCTTGCAAGTTACATAAATGGGAATCCTGGACTTGTAAGCAGAATTCTCAGGAACACCAATTTTTGTTATCCTCTATTTTCATACTTTCATCCTAATTGTTTCTTATTAAACAGCAAAGTCTCTCACTTTGCCTGCATTTACTACTAGGGGAAAAAACCTTTTGGAAGTTTCTCTGTGTTTGGGTGTTGCAACAAAGTATGCAATGCTAATATTCTCCCCTTAACTGATGCGAGCTAAGTTATTAGAGAGACAGATGAAAAATTGTATGAAATACAGCAAGCTCCTGGTACAACAGGTTTCAAAAAAAAGCCCAATGAACAAACAGTTTTATCGTTTAAATAGGTTCCTTAATGTCTTACTTCTTCCTAACAAAATGTAAGCTCTGTGGAGTATGATGGGTGCACTAAGAGCTATAGGGGCACCCCAAGGGCTCCCTTGTTGTCTCCTCGGTATCAACAATGCCAGCTATCTAGAAGATGAGACTACAAGCTCATCTAGTTGCATGGCAGATGTAGATATTTAGAAGTAAAAATGTACAGTGCACTGATTTTATTTAAAATAGTTTTTATTAAAAAACAAATGTGTTTTGATTTGAAGAATTTAAAAATAGAAAGCCATCAATTTGTATAATTGTTATGACAATGAAGCAGCTGTTGGTATGCTTGGTACTACTCCATCAGTATTCCTAAACTTCAGATAAAACCTGCTAAATCCCACTTTCAATGCTCATGGACTTTGAAGTCTAAGAATTTTTGCTAAGATACATAATGTTTCAAGTGTTGCTTGATTATTACTAATGAACACTGGGCAAAACCATCACAAATCATCTACTGATGATAAAACCATTACATTGATAAAGTTGCTCAGTGTTGCTTCAACAAAAGTATGTATCCAAAAAAGTTTTTAAACAAAAATAAATTCAGAATTTATCCTAAATGCTTGATGCTTAAATCATACATCACATGCAACTTTAGAATATATTAAGATCAATTGGATCCAGCTCTCAAATCAGAGTGGAAACACCATCCACATCTTGACTGCCTTTATTCCAGTTTAAAGAAAAGTCCCAGTTTTGTAAATAGGTTGATGAGTCAGGAGCTTTATGTTAGGCAGTCTGTAATAGCTGTATTATCTTTGCCTGGCTCTGTGTTGTAACAAGTAGACTCTCCTATCAAGAATTACATCCAAATCTCCTAATAAGTTTGTCTCCGATTTGCTTTGTTATGTGCCATAGCATTTGGAGCCATATTCTCTCTCTCTCTAACAGGACAGACAACTTAGAACAGCACCTTGTGCTAGTTAAACCCTCCCCTACACCCTACATCCACTTTTCAGAGCAATTGTTGCTGTAACTGCATGCCAGACCAAATTAATGCTGTCAGGATTTCTGGTGACTTGTTTATTCAAAAAAAGAATTCTAAAAATCCAGTTACTGCAATTCCTTCACCAAATGCAAATTCTTGACTGATTATTGTTGCACAGAACATTATTTGAATTCAGGGCTCTACTAGCTTTCATAATGTTGATAAAGCATTTGTGTAATTTTTCTGCTTCAAGTATTTTCATCCATGCACTGCTGTCTGGCCTCTTTTTTGTTTGATTTTCTAAGTAACAGTCACTCAAAAAAATTAATAGCAGCCATATCACCATAACTATAGTCTGAAGTTATGCCTAGTAATATCTGTCTTGATTCTTCTGTATTTTATAAAGAAGGACATCTCCTCCGAGAGTCACTGAACATTTGAATAAGGAGAACAGTTTTTTGTTTATAGTCTTTAATTCACCTTTTTTAACTTGCACCATTAACAGATACATTCATAACAAAGCGCCCTTTCAAAAACATAGAAGGTACCTGCTATATTATATGTCTGTAAATTTGCATCTGCTTCATAATAGGGAGTTCTCTCAGTATGATGTACTTTTGCATAACAGGTCAATATATTCTTTGGGTACCAAGCATTTACTATTAGAGCTTATTATCCAGTATGGCATTATAGATGTGAATGTGGCTAATTTAGAAAATGTTTATGACAAATTCTTTTAACCACTGTTTTGCACTATCTCTGCTATGTAGGAAAAGGACTTAATTTCAAGGGACCTTACACAGATGTGTTCTTAAATGTTGCCTAATGGGCCTGCATTCAGGGTTATGTAAAGCAAAGGGTGACCCTAATCTTTTCTTCAAAAATTAAATGTGCTACAGGTATGCCAGGACTATCTCTCAAAGCTTAGAAACAAAACCAGAGTAATAAAAAAAAAAAGATCCCAGCAGTGCTCTCTAGAGCTGTCCAGAAGCCATAAACTGAACAGAAATCTGAGAATCTGTTTTTGGAAGAGGCAAGATATGATTCAATGTTCTGTACATTTTAGTAAGATGGTGTGTAAAAGAAGCATTCTTTTTAGTCTCATCAGGAGAATGAATATGTTTCATTTCAATTAAGTTTGCACAGTATTTTGGGGTATTGTACATTTCAAATAATTCAAAAGTTATTGAGTCATATTGTTATCTTTTTAATTTCACTAATATTGATTTTAAAAATTTTAGTGATTCTGTTTAACTCAGGAATATTGACCTTAATGTAATAGACTGAAGTCATGATAGGAAGAATATGGTATTAGATAGAAAGGGTTTCAACTTGCTGCATCAGAAAAGCCACATCTTAAAAAAGAACAATGCAAATCTTTTAGTGGAAAGATGTATCATATCATTGCTGCAGTGCATTGGAATGATGTAATATAGTCTTGATTACTATTGTCTTAAATATTCTGTGATTCATTGGGGGTTTCATGAAATCTTTTCATTAGATGTTTCATCATAATGTTTTTTTCATTTGTTTCAAAGAAAGGTAAAGAATAAAATGAGTATTAAAATTGATTACTGGATTCATTAAGGAATAAATCGAGTTTGATATCAGAAGTGGAGCCTACCTATTGTGGTGGAAATAAAACTGAAATAGGGTAAAATCCTGCCCTTACTTGACACAATGGCAAAGTTCCCATTGTGTTTTAAAACCAACAGACTACATTCTACTTTCAATAAACAGGACAAGAGGGTGTAAACAGTGGAATTTCAGTAGAGTTATTAGGGATTTATCAGTGTTAATCAGAGTAGAATTTGGCTCAATAGTTCCATGCTGTTTTGGAGAATGTCTACATTCACCATTTTTAATATTTTCTTTTTAAATGCTCCTGTACAGTTTCAGCAATGCCTTCAGAACAGTGGAATCGAAATTGTTAACAGGATTTTAATGCATCACGAATAACACAATATAAACCTGGAATGTGGAAATAGGAATGTAATGAAATGTGTATTTGGATTAATTTGAAATGTGTATTTGGATTCATTGAGCCCAGTCATTGTAATAAGTTAGGAAAATAAAGGAGACTCAAAAAGGGATAACTTCAAACATAGGCAATGTGGTATCCAGAAATCTCTTTGTAGTGACATGTCTTAGTAATCCATCTGAAAATATGACTTCTGTTTCAAATACTGTATAAGATTTAATTTCAGTCAACAGATGTATGGTTATAAATCTGTTTTCTAGAAGGCTGCAGATCTAAATGATAGGAATGAGGAGCAATAGCTACTTCTGTGGTGACTTAAACATGCCTACATTTGTCTATTCCTTCATCCACTTTTTAAAGCATGCATCTCCCTTATAAAATTATTTTAAGGCTCAATTTTCTTCCTTAACTTTAATGGTTTTTTCCTTGGAGAAGAGTGTTCAGCCTTCCATATCTGAGTCACTCTTTATCCTTGCAGTGCCTCCTACCCAACAAGTGGAAACAGCCAACTGCTCCAAACTAGTACATGCATTTTTACAAAGTAATAAACTTTCACTAGATCTTTACACTCTGCCAGGAATGTGAGCTAGTGATGATCTAGGCCAAATCTTAAAATTTGGTGCTGTGGGAAGATAGGAAAGCAAGGGTTGAGGACTCTTACTTCAAGATGGTCAAATCATATGATGCAGCCTGGACAATAAACGGGTCAAAGGCTTTCTGTCAGGGGTGAGCAGGGTTTGAACTGATGTCCTGCAACTGGCTTTCTCATTGTGTAGGTGAAGTCCATGGCACTGAAGTCAGTGAAGGCTGGCAGGTAAGACAAAACAGAAATTACCTAAAAATAAACCTAGAAGCAATTTCCCTCTGCCCAGCTGTAGGTAAAAAGATGTATGTTTGTGCAATGAGGGTAAATTACCATGGGGATACAGCATATTCTCCACTTCAGCTTTCACATTAAGAAGAGAGATATATGGTATGATTCTTTGGGTTGTCCTGTGCAGGGTCAGCAACTGGACTCTATGATCCTTGTGGGTTCCTTCCAAATTAGGATATTGGATGATTCTATGATTTCAGACATTTAGACCATCTCAGAGCTCTCTCAGAATGCTACATAGCAGAGCTGGATGTCCTTCCACATTTGCCCAACACATGATCTGTGTTTGCTTTCAGTTACTCAGGGGGGAAAAGTTTGTAGGGAGTAGTGATATCTTCAATTAATTTTAGTCGTACAGAATGGAAGAAGGAGCTTTCAGCATAGCAGCCTTTCTCCCAGCCTGAAAAAAATGTTTCCTACTTCTGTTTCAGACCAGAAGAACAACTTGTGCCCCATCCTCAGATATCATCTAGGTTGTTGTTTTGTTTTGTTTTTTTTCCCAAGCTACTGTAATTTAATTTAAAAGATGCTTTTTCTATATCCTTAGACCATCATAGTAACAAAAGCATTTTTACAATGCTGGTTTTGAATCCAGAATAACTGCAGAGGGCAGCATAAACTCATTATTTAAACTCCACAATACTGGGAAAGATCAACATCCCTTGAAAATCCCAAATAATATTTTGTATGTAACTAACTCACTGCTCTGATAAGCAACTTCAGCATGTATTGCCAAGAGCAAATATGAGAGAATTTTGTGATACATGATATCTTGAAGAAGTACATACTACATCACATTAAATTTTTCTGATTCTAAATAGAATGTATGCTCTGTAATGCTCTCTAAGCACCTATTTTGCTTATGCTTTATTATGATATGTTACAATACAGTGGCATTTACCAACAGCTTTGTACAATATGAATAAAACCACAAAACAAACGTTGTCAAGAAAACAAATTTGGCATTGCTCTTTTTTGTCCCTGGTGGATTTCAAGTTGTTAAGACCTACTAGGAACTAATTCTTTTTAATGTGACATTTATATGCATGCATATCCAATTTTTAGTAGTAGTAAAGTTATTATTCTCTTTGTAATTCCCAGGACTATAAGACATTGCACAGGGCAAATCTGAATCTTCGGCAATCAGAGGTAGTCTTTTAAGTACATGCCCCATGAGAAAGGGTTCAAAATATGTTTCCCCTTTGCATATAAAACAAGATACAGATTTTTTCTCATTTTCCAGTGTTAATCCCAGAGCTTACAAATAACATATCCTCACTTGCAAGTATCTGGTTTTATGGGCCTCAAAATTTTATGGAGCTCCTAAGCTGTTTCAGTCCAGAAAAGGAGCAAGAATGCACCCCAATTCACATGGGCATCTCTGTGTTTCTCAGCTTTCCTCAGTGGATTTTTGTTTTTCTAGTAGTCTTTCCAGAGTCCTACCGTATTTGGAGAACTCATCCAACAAATCTTCCTTTCCAGTCTTCTGGTACTGTTCATTCAGTTTAATCTGACCTTGACTTCTCCCTTCCATTACTGTCTGACCCTGTGTGCAGACTAAGTATTCTCTCATTAATAGTATTAGAATTTGTAGCTGCACATTTTTCAGTGCCATACCTCTGTGAATTTGATCTTCATTTCAGTGAAAAAAACCCAAAAAACTTCTGCTTATGTATGTACAGGGAACCAGTTGTGTGTATACACATCATGGTCCATCTGAAAATGCTCTGAAGTTCTCTCCTCTGATTGCTTATCTTTGTGGATCCAGATTATAAAAGTCTGATGGTAAATCATCTTTTCTTCTGAGTACAGCTGCTGAGTACAACAGCTACTTGCGGCTGCCGTATCTGCTCCAATTTTAAGTTTTTCATGGAGAAATTTAAATTTTAGTTTGTCTTTCATTTGAAAAACCATAAAGCAGACACTGAATCTTACCACTGAATTACTATTTAAAAAACAAACTGCACCAAGATAGCCTTCTCTGTTTCACTTGCAGCACAAAGTGGCCTGTCTTTAGCCTCTGACAATATTGTTTAAAATTTATGGCCCTCTCCTGTCTGCATTTTGTAGTTCATGGTGTAGAGGCAGAGAGAGAGAGAGAGAGAGAGAGAGAGAAATTCCTCCTAATGCTTATTTTAATAGAAAACATCGCTGTTTAAAATAGATGCTAATACAGAGTTTTACTTAGAATTTAGTTTATAAAAAGACTCCGCAGATGCAAGCAGATGCTAATTGCCTGCTGTTATAATAATATGTCCTCCAGCCTGAATAATATGTCTAACCAAGCCACAGCAAAAGCCAGCAGCATGTTGACTAACACTGCTTCAGCCTGCATGCTGTGTAGAGACTGATTATGCTGGGGTATGAAGATAAGTATGGGAATGGACCTAAATGGCCACCAGAAACTTTATTAACATGTCACTGGGAAAGAGGCTATGGATTTTCTGAAGTTGTCAAATATCAACTATGGAAGTACAAACAACATGGAAATAATGCAGATGTCAGTTCTATGATATTTGTTGTTGTTTTCAAAGTCCTTTGTCACAAGGTGTAGGGAAATAGATTTTAGGATTTGAGAGAATTAGCTTTATGGTTTATAACAACAGGTATAAGATGTTTGGATGTAAAAGTTAGGGAAGTCCTTATCAATGTACTGTGTATATAGATGATATACAGGCAAAGAAAGGTTATGTAATTCATGTTAATGTCATAACAGCAGCATCACACTGCTGGGTATTCATGTTAGGTTTGAAACACATGAAAACCAGGTAATGAATCTATTTCAAAACCAAGGGTCCTTATGGACATTTGAGATGCCTTCAAAGCTACTATTTGATGACAGTAGTGATCCTGATGACAACAAAAGGAAGATTTAAGACCATTTTTTAATAGAAAAAGATATATTCTGTGTTATTTGTGGGTAAAATGCATAAATAAGTGATTAGATAGATTGTAGAATAAAAAGTGCAATTTTTACTTTTCTATTCTGATGAAGAAATGGCTCAGTTGCTAAGGGCAGGTAGGTGCTCTTAATCTGGTCCTTTCTCCACAAAGCCACAAAAACTTTAAGCATACTAAGAAACTGTTAGGCTAATGTTATCGCCATAACGTTGTAACAAAATGATCATTGCAATGTTGTAAGACAGGATGTTAAAATATATGTTGCTGGTTTTACTGTACAGTAATTTCTGAAATTATTTTGCCCCGTTTCATGTGACTGCTTCAAAAGATGAACCTAATTAAGGACTAGCTTATTAAATAGCCAATGTAACTTGTAGTCAGAAGAAGCATCCTTCAGCAGCTTCTCTGGCAATCAGTGCTTTGAAGGGTTGACCCAAGCTTGACTCCAGAGTCCCATCACAGATGTTCTATCCCTCCCCTCCTCAGGTGGACACAGGAGGGGAAACTGAATGGATCAAGATAAGAACAGGGAGAGATCACTCACCAGTTACTGTTACAGGCAAAACAGCCTTGACTTAGAGAAATTAGTTAAATTTATTGCCAACTAAATTAGAGTAGGATAATGAGAATCAAAAATCTTAAAATCCCTTCATCCCACACCTCCCTTCTTTCCAGTAGTAACTTCACTCCTGAGTTCTCTCTCCCTCCTGTCAGTGGTACAAAGGACCAGGGAATGGGGGCTGTGGTCAATTCATCACACCTTGTCTCTGCCATTCCTTCCTCCTCAGGGGCAAGACTGCTCACACTCTAACCCTGCTCTTGCCTGGAGTCCCTCTCAATGGAGACAGTTCTCCACGAACTTCTCCAATGGGAGTCCTTCCTATGGATTGCAATTCTTCACCAACTGCTCCGGTTTGTGTCCTTCCAACGGCTTATAGTTCTTCAGGAACAGGCTGCTTCAGCGTGGGTCCCTCACTGGGTCACAAGTTCTGCCAGTAAAACTGCTCAAGTGTGGGCTCTTCTCTCCGTGGGGCCACAAGTCCTGCCAGGAGCCTATTCCAACATGGGCTTCCCACAGAGTCACAGCCTCTTCAGGCATCCACCTGTTCTGGCATGGGGTTCTCCACAGGCTGCAGGGGCACAGCTGCCTCACCATGGTCTTCACCATGGGCTGCAGGGGAATCTCTGCTCCAACACCTGGAGCATCTCCTATCCCTCCTTCATCACTAACCTAGGTGTCTGCAGAGCTGTTTCTGTGACATATTCTCATTCCTCTCTCTGGTTGCAGTTGCTGTTTTGCAGCAACCATTTCCCCCTTCTTAAATCTGTTATCCTGAAGGCACCACACTGTTGCTGATGGGCTCAGCCTAGGACAGCAGCTGATCTGTCTTGGAGATGACTGGCATTGGCTCTGCTGGATATGGGGAAGCTTCTAGCAGCTTCTCTCAGAAGCCACTCCTGTGGCCCCCCTGTTATCAAAAACTTGCCACGCAATCCCAATACGGGCTTGTACTTCAGAAATTTCCCAACACCTTCTCTGTGAACTCCCTCTCCAGTGCTCACCTGACCCGATCAGGTTGAGACCACTGGGGCTGTGAGAGCACCACAGTGAAACCCCTTTGGGCAAGTCCTATCTGTGGGGTATAACATATGGAGCTATTCAGGATCTGATTCTCTGAGATGTATTGTCACAGTAATCCAAGCGAAGGTGAATAAGGCTCTGGTGCTTGCATCGGAAGCGAGGCAGTATTTTAAAGCAATTTTGTCAGTAAATTAATCTGTATCCATGGTGCTAATGGGGTGCATGTCACACTTGTAAGAAGCAGTAGTGAAGCAGGAGCAGCGTGAGGGCCGATGGTGGTGGTTAGTGAGTCAGTGTCAAAGGCAAAGCCGCTGCACAGTGCCTGACTGGGTGCCTGACTTCCCCATTGCAAGAAGAGAAAAACAGATGCTATGTTCACATCAAGCAACAGAGTGCAGCCTGTAAATCACTTCCTTTGTGTCATTGCTGGATGACTCGCTATTACCATTGCAATGAGACATACCTTTTGGTGATGGGAACATGGGCATGGAGTCACACATCAAAGCTTTTTCTGTGATTCAATTCACTTTTCTCAACGCTATTGGCAAGATTAACGCAGAGGCTCTCAGGAATGCTGGAAGGTCAGCATACACCTTGGAGATGAAACAAAATCAAAGAATCATAGAATCATTTAGTATCGAAAATGTCTCTAAGATAATCAAATCTAACCACTAACCCAATAGTTCTCTGTTCATCATGTCCCTAAGTGACACATCTATGTGTCTTTTAAATATCTCCAGGGAGGGTGACTCCATTACTTCCCTCGGCATCATGTTCCAGTGCTTGAAAACCATTTCTGTGAAGAAATTTTTCTTAATATCCAGCCTAAACCTCCCTTAATGCAACTCGAGGCCGCCTCCTCTTGTGGTATCTTGTTACATGGGAGAAGAGATCGACCCCTGTGTTGTTACAACCTCTTTTCAGGTAGCCGCAGAGAGTGATGAGGTTCCCCCTGAGCCTTCTCTTCAGCTAGCTAAAGACCTCCAGCTCCCTTAAACTCTCATCATAAGACTATGCTCCACATCCTTCATCAGCTTTGTTGCCCTTCTCTGGACATGCTCCAGTACCTCAGTGACTTGCTTATAGTGAGGGGCTCAAAACTGAAAACAGGATTCGAGGTGTGGCCTCACCAGTGCTTAGTGCAGGGGGATTTCAGCATCACTGGTATGAGGCAGGCCTTTCATGGTGCTCTTGATATACTTCACATGCCATTACCATACATTAGGTAGAGGAAGAAGCTTAAGAGCTGTTAAGCTGCACCAAATCATGCCTCCTCTTCTTGCTTTCTAATAAACCTGCAAATAGTTGCAATCTTATTATTTCAGGCCTAAAGCAGAAATGCTATTTGGGAGAAGGGGCAGCTTACTTTAGTTCAGTGCTTACTGGATGGATGATGGATTTTCAGTGAAAAAATAAATTATTGAAAACATATGAAGTGTGTTTGCTTCTGTTAAACTCTTTTCTCTCCTCTGGAAGTCTCCTCCCTCCCCTTCCTCCTGTTACTTTCTTTAGACAGGAGGGACAACTGCAAAACTGCAGATATCTGTTATTCCTGAGAAGTTTACATACCTTACCTGCTCTGAAGTAATAATTTTCAGTATGTTTTAGCCAAATTTTTCCGAGGTACAAGTCATGTATCCAAAGATATCAAAGAGTTCTCAGGCATTTGCAATATGTGTTTTAATTATCAGACTATTATTTTCTGGATGCTGTAGTTCCAGTTATTTAAAATGAGTGTTTAGGACACCAGAAAACATCAGGATGGCATTAAAATAGAAGATTTTTGAAAAATAAATATATATCAGAATGTTGATTTAGGAATGAATCATCATCAGTCTTCTGAAATGGACCTTCAGAATTTGCCATTCCATATGGATATTAGTTCCTTTTGAAATATAAACCAGGTAACTTTTATCTGTTGTGTAACCTCAGAATTACTATGTAGAAGATAAATTAGTATTTTTGTGTTAAAGAGTGTTAGTACCTCATATGTCAAATGACAAGCCTACTATGTCTGTACTACTGTTGTTAAAATGCCACTGGTAAGTAGAGATAGTTGAATTAAGGATTGCAGAGGTTATATTGTTAAGGAAAGATGGAATGGAAATATTTCATAATTGGAAAGGTGAGTGCCAGGTGGCCCTGTGGGCATTGGTTTAAATGTTGGAGCTGTATAGGGGTGGGAAATGGAATACCTGTCTTGACAGAAGAGAATGAAAAATAAACATCATTTTGAGAAGGGAGGAAACAACCACAATGACAACAAACTCAAACAAACACACCCAATATATAAAATAAAGCCTTTAATGTCTCATGGTTATTTTTCTGGCAAAACAACTGTTGCTAGATCTATCACATTGCACAGACAGCCACTTTAGGCATGATGCAGGATGTCAGGGTGGGATGTAGCATTGCAGATGCAACAAACCACAGCCCAGAAAGTGTAATAGCAACACATGAACAGAAAAGTGCCTCTAAAGTGATTCTGAAATTTTGGGTGTTTCCCATTGCTTCCTTTGAGCCTGTAAACCGTGAGGGAAATGGAAGCAAAATATTTTAGCAGTAGCTTTCTCTTGTTAAGACATAATTGTATCTTTGCTACCATAGGAGGAACTTCCGAAAGGTCTAAATGCTGACCTGTGGGACTGGACAGCACCACGGATGGGAAATCCAGTGACCACTCTGACACAGTTTAACTTTGTAGAACCAAACACCAAAGATTTAAGATAAATCAGGACCTCACCCAAGTTTTTTTTCCTGGTTCCAGGAAATAGACTTTGTATTGCTTTTATGGACACTGAAGATTATATTGCATTTATATATATAATTCATATCAGGGGAGAATTTCCAGATTTTATAGCCATTAAACAACCTTACTGGTGGTTGACAGCTTTATCTTTGTCATCCTCCAGCTATCTGATAATCAGCCTACATTTTTTTGATCAGCTGGTATGGCAACAAAATGTGACACTTAAGTTTATGCACATTTTCTGTAGCAGGTTCTTCTATGAAATATCCATAGAACTACAGTTGTCAATGGTTAGTTGCTATCATCCATGAGTAAAAATGTCCCAGAACACAAAGGACAAATAAACTTCTTATTTTCATAATTTTCATAGCTGAAACAAGCTCTAGGATCCCACGAATTAGTTGTTGTTATTGAAACAAAAAAACAAATCACTAAAATGTAAAATAAAATAAGTGAGCCTAGTTAGTGTGGCCACTATAATAAAAATTAAGATTCTTGTCCTGGATATTATAGATGATATTAAGATTTTATCATAATCTTTATATTCTCCATGATGTCAATAATTCCCTTTATTAATGAATGCTTGATAATATTATCAAGCTTAATAATGCTTAATATTTTAGCCAAGTTGTAGATGAGTTGTAGTGGTTTTATCCGGCCACTGCCTCTCTGGGCAGTCTCTGCCCACATTCTCCACCAAAAATGTTGTGGTTTTGCTCTGGGTCAACTTTTCTCACCCCCTATACAATTACTATAAGTTGAGAGTCCTTAGTTAGGACTATTGATTGAATTTGACAGTAGAGGTAATCAGGGTAGGAGGAAGCACTGTAAGTGCAGAAGCAAGTCGAGTTGGCTAGTCAAGAGAGACAAGCATGTGTGGCATATGGCAGTGCCTGAGAGCTTTGAAAAATCCTGAACAGAGATGTCACCCTCAGCAGGAATTTACAGCCCCTAAGCAGCCCAGAGTCACTATAAACTGTAAAGGAAAAAGGACCATCACTTCATCACTCAGGAAATTATAATGTGCAGACCACTAACCCAGTTGATTACTCTGGGACCACATCATCAACGTGGCAGCAGTCACTGAATGTGATTTTCAAACATAGCCTTGTTAGCTACAAATGTGCCAGTACACAGGGAAAGAAAAAGGAGCTACAGCTCTGGTGCACATATACACCATTGCCTGTCTCAGGGATCCACAACAGCAGCAGCAGGTTACCACTGATCCATCTGGTCTCTACAGAACACTAGCCATCCTGGTAGTGTTGAGTATTTCCCTGGAAGGAAGCTGTGAGGGTCTAGCAGTGCTGCTGCAGCTGCTGCTGTTGCCACCTCTGTGTCTTTGCATTGGCAGCTGCAGCAGCATCACAGGGAAATACCCTTGGCAGGCTAACCTTGCCTTTGGACGCTCTCCAGCTCTTTAGCAAATAAAGGCTTCTCTCCATAATAATTTCGCATGTAGTTGGTTGACAGGTGCCTCCCGAGGACTAACTCTGGCAAAAGCACTTCTGCTAGCTGATGTGCTGGTTTAAAAGTAAACTGCTGGGAGAAATGAACCCAAGTCAGAGTTACAATTTAATAAAAGGATTACAATTAATGCAATGATTCAGAGAAAACTGGTTTTAACCCCCAAAGACAGATGTATAACCAGCATCCTGGGACAAGAACAGAACAGTGTTTGTGAACTCCTGTGCTGAGCACCAAGTGGCCCCTCTGGGTGCAAAGTAAAAGGAAAGGAAACCTGTTGGTCTGGGTGATGGTCGCAGTTCTGCCGAAGTAAGGATCACAGTCTTGTCGAGAGTAGAAGTCACAGTCCTGCTGAAGTTCTGGTTTTCCTCTGGATCCGATGAGTGGTACCAGAAGTCTCCAAACTCCAAGATTATATATACTTAGATTCAGATAGGAATGCCCAGTACTTCCCTCAGGGTAGGGAGTCTCACAGTGGGTGATTTAACTCTGTGAGTCATGGGATATTTTTGGAATCTTTGATGGTCTAGGTTACTGCAGCTACCTATTATGCCAGTCCAGTACGACCAAATAGCAGAGATGACCCCTCAGGCTCTGTGTGAAGGTGCTAATGCCTCCCTGGAGGGGAGTTATCATAACTGAGTCATTGGTGTGAAGACAAAGAAACACTCCCCTGCCTCAAAGAGTTTCTTTTACACCCAGCTCATAGCCTGAGGTGTCAGATGTGCCCTGGGCAGCTGCTGCTAACAAGCCCTTTATTAACAGTCCATCAGAAATGACATGGAGGGTGTAGAATACAGTTTTGATTATACACACATAGTGATAAACTGGTCCTGGCCCCTGTAACTAGGACAGCTGGATACAGCTGACATGGGACTAAACTCTGAAAATGCCTTGATGGTTCATTGCTGTCTTCAATACCCTGCAACTCCAGAGATACTTGATGTAGTTCTCATGGCTGTGGCTGCTGCTGCTCATTCTCCCAGGCTCCTCTTGCTGAGTGTGGTAAGAAACAGAGGCTAGAGGCTGGTGGTTATTTGCCTTTCCTGCACCTCTTTTTGTAGATGATGTCAACAAGATTAAGAAATACCAGCTCCAGTTGCTTGGTGTTTATGATTTTTGAAGCAAATGCAGGGAAGCGGTGACTATGAATTGTTGTAAACATCACATTTGAATCTTTCTCAGGCAGTAAATGATCATGATGAGTCACAAAATTCCAGTTCTAGTATCTCTCCTAAAATGACAGACAATCCAGTGTTGGATCAAAACATAGATTTTGTTGGATCAAAAACATTCATTTTACAAAGCTGCTGCTGGTAGATCTCTGAGCCGAGAAACTCGCACATATAACTGCCACAAGTGACAAGTATGGTGTTTATAGGTAGTTTTCACAGTCTCGAGCCATTTTCAGCTCACTTCCTTGAACTCTAGTCATAATTTCAAACCTGTGAGTCCTCTAGCAGAAACAAGCTGAAAGTGATGGAGGGTTTTTTACCAGTTTCATGAATGACAGCAACCCAAATGCAGCTACTGCTGAGATTGGGATTCAAATAATTTCCTCCATCTATTCCAAACCCTGAGCTTCTAGAAACTTTATTCCTCCTGAGATTATTTTACTCGAATTCAAATGCAGTAATAACATTCACAGAAGGGAGTTGGGGCCAGGTAAACCTAAGACAAACTGGAAGAATAGAGGTCTCTTTTTTTTTGAAGTTAAACAAGAAATATCTGAAGACCTGATTCCTTACAACATTCAACACTTAAAAAATAACTAGGGGGAACCAAGTCTTCTGAAAATTCCTTCTCTTTCTCAGTGCCTCTGAAATTTTAGTGCTTTCTAGGCACTCCCAAAATAGTCTGAAAATGCTCATTTAGATGTCTAAAGTCAGGAATCAAGCAAAGTGATCAAGCTCCTGAAGACTTTCATCTGACACAGAAGAATGAACTACCACCATCTACTCCTACAAACTACTTTTAAGCAAAAATCATAACCCGACTGGCTATGCTATGTCACATGTAGAGAACTGTTCCTCTCCAAGTTACCTCTTCTTTTGTGCTAGTGATTTCTACCATTTAGGAAGAAACTGGGGTATAGAGAACCATGAAAACTCCTTGCTGCCTAAATGAAACATTTTAAGCAAACTCTCTTGTCCTTGTCTTCTCCTACACTCCTGATTTGTGCAAGATTGTAAGCTCTTGCTTTAGGTTAGGGAGACCATTTGCTTCGAATGTTCACCTCTGTCTACCTGGACTTCACCACACCATTTTAACTCCTCATGCCCTTATCTCTATAGCACATTCACAACCTTTCAACAGAAATACCACCTGTAGGGTAAGTAACTCTTTTTGCAGAAGATTTTGTTACCAAGGACTCAGTTATTTCACTTAGGAAATGCTTCCCTTGCCACTTTCTCAAAACAGTGCTATTCTCTTCCCCCTTGCATTCCAGACAGTTGCTCTCTGAGAGCTAGTGACATAGACCTCCACATTCCAGCGGGGAGAGAGGAGGGAGCAGAAATAATAAAAACTTGAAGGGGAAAACAGGAGGTGCCTTTGCCCCTGGAGGCCTGCTGTGCAGTACAGCATTATAAAGAACTGGTCCTTGCATCTGAAATAAACCCTTTCTTTTTTAATACTTCTACTGCCTTGTCATTCTTGGGAAGAATACCTGTGTATGTTTTATCCTTCACCACCCTATATGAAAAAGCACTGAGTGCAGCACCACTTCTCTCTACTCTGGATGTCAGCTCCTCCTTGCCTGGGCTGTCATGGACAGTTTCTTTCTCCTTGTAGACCTTAAATACTAAGCTTATATATAGTTATTGCAAAAAAGAACACAATAATCGTTAAAGGTTAACATGAGGTGCTACTAGCCATGCGAAAATATTTTTTGTACAAGTAAAACATATGTAAAATGTTAAAGACCTCTAAAAAGTAAGGTAAAAAAAAACCACAAAAGGAACAGGGAGGAAAATGAATTTCTAGAGACTTCGTTCTCTGTCTGTCTAAATAAAACTGAAACGAACAGAAAAACAGAATCAGAGTATATCCAAGCTCAAAACACAACAAAACTAATAGCAATGACTAACAAGAATGAAATTAAAAATCAGTCATAAAGTTAATTGATGAGATAATTAAGGTGGAGTGAGTTAATTGTCACAGTGCATTTGTTTTAATAAAAATAAAGCCATTAGAATGGGGTTTTCCTCATGTTCAGTCTACCCTGTTCCAGATTTTAATTTATTTTTGACAAATTCTAAGGCATATGTCTGGGAACAGGAATTGTTAACCTGTCACATTGCTGAAGTTGTTTTTGCTATTGCATTCCTATGCTGAATATAAAAAGATTCTGTATATCAATTTATTATTCCTACTGCTAGTTTTTAAAATACACAGTAGACATGACAAATTTGCCCTCATTTTTTCTGTTGTCCCAGGGACCCAGATTTAATCCCTTTGAAGAAAGACACAGAGGAAAAAAAAGGGACAGCTATTTGCACAAAGTTTTGAATAAATAGATTCAATTAATTTATATGCCAGGGTCTTGGGTCTTACACTGCTATCTATTCCTATTAGCTCATGGAAATACTGGTTGCCTGCCCTAGGAAAAAAGCCAGTTTTCACTTCCAACATGTTTTTACTTTTTCTGCTGTACCCAGTGAGGTTTTGGATTAGGAGATTCATCCTCCCAGCCTTGTTAACCAACCTAGCTCTCTGAGACTGCAGTTCACAGGGATGCACTAATGGTCAGTGACTCAGAGAAGATATTGCCCACCACCAAATGACTTACATGTTTTGGAAAGCAATGTAATATTTGTTTTCAAGTGAAAATCCCCCTTGCTGTGAAATTTAAGTTTCTTTCTGTGTCCTCTGTGTACCACATTCTGGGTACAAGCATGAGAGAGATATTTTTCAGACAGTCTAAGCTGTTCTAAAACCATGCTGCTACCAACAGCCTCACACTTTCCCTGGCCATGACTCTATATTCTCATATGATGGCATAATCTTGTGAGTTTGACCAGTTCATTAGTCTGACTGAACACAAACCCTTTTTTCGTGTGTGTAAAGTTTGCTTTCAGTCATTGCACAGCTACCTCAAGTTCTTTAAATGAAGCAAGAGCAAGTGAGGGAACACAAGACTCAAGTGTGACTGGGAACACCAGTATCTCCTTCTGCCCTTTGATGGTACCACGCCCTTAGATTGGCTGAGGTGATAAGCCTGCTACCTCCAATTGTGATTTGTTTAGTAAAAGGTATTAAAGTTTGTTTTCTACCTGAGGTTTTGAAACTGCATCTAACATTTAAATTATGCTTAATGAGACTCAAAGCCCAATGTTGAAATATTTCACAGATTTCCCCCTCCTCACACCAGATTTCTGCATCAAATTTAATTCCGTTTCTTCTTGTCATGCAAAACTGCCTTTTCACCTCTTCCACCGCTCAGATTCCTTCCATCCTGGATTTCATCAATGAAATCACATTAGCTTTATCCTAAAATAAAGTAGTAGCATTTAACAGACTGTGGATTGAAATTAATTTGTCACATAGTTCTGTTTTTGCAGTGCAAATTACCCCAGAAAATGTGGCAACTGCAAAAACTGGAAATCAAAGGCAGTTGTTAGAAGAATCTGTGCTCGGTAATATTGTGATAATGTATGGAGTAAGCATACAAACAAGCTGAAAATAAAGAACTAATCTGTCCTACAGGCCACTCATTCAGCTGCAGTGCTTGTGGCACATGTCAGAACATATGTCTTTCATAAGAATATTATTTGGATGGCACACAGTGTTACTGCTGCTGTAATGCCAGTAAATTGTCCCCTAGACTGTTCCTGACAAGTGTGTTGTTTATTCCCACCCAATCCATGTGAGGAACACGCAGCCTTCTAGAAAGGGTAACCACCTACTGTCTGTGAAGCAGACACAAACAGCTGAAAGCTTTGTGCATGACTGTGCTCAGACCCATTGAGCCCCTCAGGATGATGTTTTGAAGAAGATAAAAAAGATTTGGGAAAGGGATTCCTCTGTATGCTATCTTAAGGGAGAACAAAAAGAATTCAGAGAAGTCTGTCCCTGACAAAGCCATTTGTGGACATGGCAGGTGGTTTCTTCTGGATGAACACAAACAAGATGAGAACAGTGTTACTGGGTAAAGGATGGGAGGGCAGGCAAGGAAGGTTGCCGCAGTTTAAGCGTAGGAGGCTGTTTGAGGTGAGTAGTGTGAGCCATGAGTGTTGCATAAGGACTCCTGGCTGACCTCTCTAGTATTTCTCCTCATTACTGGGAGAGCATTTGATTGATGTTAAGGACTGAGCTGGCCCCATACACATAATTTTGCCTAGATGTGAGCAAAATTAGCAGCTGGTATTATTCTCTTGTATTGCCCCAGCTCCCATTAATGAGGCAGCCTGAGTGCAGCCCTTTATTTCTGCTTCCCTGTCAGCTAACCCCTGGGCTGGGATAACAGCCTTTGCCTTTCCCTTGGCCACACACTGTAGTTCTCTGTAGTTTTGTTTTAAGGTGTTTAGAGGCTGGGACTGTTTAATTTGCTCCCTAATCTTTTCATTTTGATTCCTGCTATGGGTTTTTTCTTCATGTGTCAAGCTCCTAGGAGAACACTATTCAAGGTGGGAAGTGTAAAAGCAGTAGGAGATCTGCAATGGCACAATGTGTTATTCTCCTACATGCAATCTGAATAATTTGTTAGCTGCAAAGTCCAGGAGTGAGTTTCAAATTAACCATTCTCCTCCCTTTTTGCAGAAACCCCATTTTTCGAGCTCAGGCCAGTTATTGGTTTGATGGCATTGAAGGTTGCTTTTGTAGCTAAGAACTGAAGAGAAACTCCAATTGTCTTTGGCTGTGATTGAAATGATCAGATACCCTCTTACCACTCGGCTAGATAGAGGCATCTTAAGTGCAAAGTCTGAACATCCACTGGATTCATACAAACATGTCATAACCATGCAGTTATCACAAAGCTGTGACATATTTCAGTTATGTATTATATATGTTGATTTCTCCATCATGGTCTGTTATTGCCAGAAATGGGAACTAGTGGGAGAGCAGATTTGTGTCTACTTATGAGTGGGGGAAACAGAAGTATGTTTCTTTTATGTCATTTTATGTCTTTTATGTCATTTTTGGTGAGTGAAATTTTTTATTTGCAGAATATAAGAGATTACATTGGGAAAAAATAAAAAAGACATCTCTTATATAGAAACATCCATTAGCATTGGTATGGGTAACATATAGGAAGAGTAAGTGTGATAAGTAAAGGCACCGGTTTTATTCCAAGCAAATTAAAATAAACAAAAGGGCACCAACAAAAGAACTATTTCTGTATATTTACTAACTTATAGGTGTACCGTGGAGTCTGTAAGGTGAAGGGTCCTGTCTGGACCTAACACCATGGAATCTTTTGCGGTCGGGAACAGGGAACAAATTATAAATAAAAATGTATTCCTCTGTGCCATGTGGATACAAAGAGAGGCCCTCCATACCTTGCAATGCGGGGATGATGCAAGACCCCCCTGTATGAGCCCAGGGGAGATAAGTTACAACCAGCCAAAAGGTAACACCCACCTCCAAAGCAGGGAAATTACCTTTTAAGGCAACAAATGGACAATGAATGAATATTCAACAACTGATATCAAAAGGGTATAAAAAGCGTGGTTTTCAAACAATGTGTGTGCTCTTTGTATGATCCAGAGGTGCACCCAGTGCTGGAAATGGGTAACCAGCACTGCAATAAAAATCTCTTGCTGTATTTCTTTGTCCTGAAGGTATTTTTACCATCTTCAAAATTCAAGAAAAGAAGTACCTTATAACAGTAAGTAATTGTATATTTACCTCCAAGGAATTATAGTGCTGTTCTTACAGCTACTTGTGGAACATTTGGAAATCAGCCATTCTATCAATTACGTGCCAGACAAAAAATAAAGGTGATAAACAGCATCAAGGTGAACTATCCCTGAATTTATGTGTCTCTGAAGCTGCTGGATACAGTCAGGAGAGTGTTGTCTTCTGTATAACCATTTTTATAGCTTTGAGGACATCTAGCTGTAATCTGTACCAGCATACACACAGATAAAAGAAAGCAATGCAAGACCAGATTCAGCATTTCCTCTTTCAGGGCTAATGCTCTGCTATCTCTTGAATTAAGCCAGCTTTGTATTAGTTGAATTCTTGTTTTCTGAAGGATAATTGTAGGAGAAGGAGCCATGGATGTAAGAAGATGCATTAGTAGCTAAGTTACTATGGAATGAACAAATCCCAGGTTACCATTGAGAACTTCTACATTCCAGTGACACTCCCCCCCACCCCCAATTAGTACTTTCAATAATAATCCTGATTAATGCTTTTTATAAAAATTAATGCAATTTTGTACAGTTTTTTATATTAATAAGAAATTAATTTATACGTATTTGGGATTAGAAATACTATTTAATTATGTCTATCATAGAGACATAATAGTCATCCCAGAATGTTGTTATTTGAAATAAAATTCTAAAGCTTTAGTTCTCTTTTTGTCACTGCAAAAGAACAAGCTAGCAAGTCCAATAAAGCATTCCAGTTTCTTGCCTCCCTGGGATCCTTTTAGCTTATTGACCTCTGCAGAGCTTCAAGCACAATACTCACAGTTCTGTCTCAACCATTCCAGAAATCTGATTTCAAACCACCCTTTTTAGATCTGCAGAGAGCAACCCAGTGCTTTACCCAATTTTAGTTGTTGACAGGTTGCATTCCACAGCACTTGCAGAAACAGAGAGCACTTGTGAATACATATTCCCATCATTATCAAACACCCTATAATTCAACACTTAATTTTCCAGTTTAAGTGAAAACTTCATCACCGATACAGCACTTTGTTTCAGCACATGCATAAAGTCATTAAGCATTGGAGGCCAAAGATCTCTGCAGGATATCACAAGAAACACAAGCACTTAATAATGATTATCTTATTTATAATTACTATTGTGACTTGTAATCTAATCTGTCCTAACTTCATTAGTGCCATGTTGACACTGTACTGCCCTGGATAGCTAATCAAGATGTCGTGCAACACTAAATCAAACACCTAGCAGACAGAAACAAGTCTGCTACATTAAAAATATTATCTTTATCAAAAAAACTTGCAATCTCATCAAGAAGTGACTCCACTAGCAGCAGAGCAAAGAATAAAACTGTGAAAGCACTTAGAGGGAGTTCTTTTATTATGTTTATTTTGCCAGCAAAGTCAGCTCACGAAGTTGATCATGAAGAGGATTTGATATGATCTGTAAAGTGAATCGAGTTCCCAGGGCTAACTGGAGTTTATGTAATATTATTCCTACATTTTTGCTCAGCTGTTTTGTGCCATTTTGGTACTGAGCTGTAAGTATGGTGAATTTCTTAAACCTTTCAAGTCTCTTCTAGGTAACAATCTTATTTGGCTTTGAGACTTTGGCCACTGACTCCACCTACAGGTATTTTAATTAAGCATTTTTAATGTTACATGACCCTTGTGGAATCCCAAACTGTGCTGCCAGGTATAGCAACTTTACAATACTAAATTGATCCTAGAAAGAATATGGACAGATATTCTTTTTCTGGAAAGATTATCACTGGATAAGGTCACAGGGAGGAAGATTACTGAGTCTATAGATCTAAGATATGTCTTCAGATAGGCTGCTTCTCGGTCCTCTCAGCCCTATCTTTCCCAATTCTTGCAGCAGTAATTTCATCAGTTTGTCCACGATCGATGCCACGGCTGGTGGACTAATCACCTTTCACATTATCTTATTCAATGTTTTTGGCTAGCAGTGTGATACTAGTCTTCTGTCAGCTCAGGGAGCTTCCTGGACAGCTGCTGGATGAAGTCCTCTGGAGCTGCTGGTTTAGAAGCTGCTGTCTCTATTGAGTGTTCTGAGTGACAATTTAATTAGCACATACTTATTAATCAGTATTCTTCAACAGAAACTGTTTTTTTTCCTTTTTCCTAAATTCAGAATATAAACTTCACTGAATTATTACTGTGGTTTCCACTGTATCTACCAAATGATGTGCCAATGCTATTAGTCCACTGGGTTTTTCTAATCACTGAAAATGTCTTTTTACTATCTTTAATACTTATGTATTTTATGTTTCATTTACATATTTTCCATCATTCTCTGCAGATAACTCACAGCATTTGGTATCAGTATACAAATTTTTATATTTGAATAATGTTGGTGTTCTTGTGGTTAAGATTATGATAACTTCTGTGTAGCATCAGCTTTACTTGAAGTTGAAAGTAGGCCAGCCAAAGCATTTTTAATTAGCATGGTGGACAGAGAAGATTAAACACTAGATTATGGTTTTAGAGCATCTCATTTTTCTTGAAGAAATATTATTTGCCTTTTTTAGGATCATAGAATCACAGAATGGCATGGGTTGGAAGGGACCTTAAAAATCACCTAGTTACAATCCCCCTACCATGGGCAGTGACACCTTTCCCTAGAAGAGATCCCTCACACTCCCATCCAACCTGGCCTTAAACACTTCCAGGGATGATGTATCCACAACTTCTCTGGCCAACTTGCTCCAGCACCTCGCCACCTCCACAGTAAAGGATTTCTTCCTATTATCTAATTTAAACCTAGTCTCTTTCAGTTTGAAGCCACTCCCCCTGTCCTGTCACTACTTGCCCTTGCAAATAGTTCTTCTCTATCTTCCCTGTAGGCTCCTTTCAGGTACTGGAAAGCTACAATTAGTCAACCCAAAGCCTTTTCCCATGCTGAATAAACCAAATTCTCTCACCTTTCCTCACAGCAGAGGTGCTCCATTCCTCTAAGCATGAGCTGTTATGAAAATAAGGTCTCTGTGATCATGACAAGCATTCCTTTGTGTGTGTGTGCACATACCTTTCCTTCTTCCGTATCCCCGATAACATTTGAACCTGTAGTTCAGTTTCTCCTCAGTTTGCCAGGGGTAAGATAATCCCAAATTAGCATAAAATTAATGAGAGTTGAACAGCCAAGGTAAAACAGAAATTCTAACTGCAGGGGTGACTGCCATCATAATTTCCTGTACCAGAAGATCAATATGGCATTATGCTTGCCACAGATGTGAGTAATGCTGCAGTCACTATTCATGCATTGTCAGGCGGAGATCTGCGAGCAACCACGTTTCCTCATTTCCTGTCGTCATGCATGAAATCTGCATATTTTGCTCAAAAATTACTTCTCCTACTTGATCATAATTGCTTTCAGTGTTGTGAATTGGCCATAAAAAGCAATGAGAATTTGTTTGACCCCCCTGCCATGTTTACCACAAATGGGCTAATTTAAACCCTAGCAACTCAGTAATTAAGCTAAGCCAACACATGCGTGCAATAAGCACCATTGTAAAATAAGCCAGATGAATCACCCTCAAGAGATGCCTTTCTCTCTCCTGAATACTAAGGACACTTAGCTAGCTTAGATCAGACACCTAACTTTTAGGCAGCTGAAATCAGTAAGGCAAATCTGGGCAAAAGGCCTTGTCTGCGTCACTGCAACATCCATTGTATGTGTCTGCTTATTTCAGCTTAATGACAAAAACTGTCAGAGTCCTAAGAGAAACTAATGTCTTATGTATGGTCCTTTCCCCGCTCTGCTAACATTAGGTTTACTAGTTAATTGTTAAACTTAGGCTAGAAACTAATTGTATGACTTATGAAGTGTAATGCTAGCAGCTTTGTACATATATATCTCTAGATAGATAAAGAAAGAAACATACGTACACAAATATATAAATATGTAGATATGTGTATGTATGTATGTATGCAGGAGAGCACTCATTCAGAACTGGGTATGTGGTGATACTGAGTCATCTGTGTTATGCACAAAAAAAAAAAAAAAAAGCTATTTCTTTCTGTGAACCCAAGAGACCAAATACTGTAGTTTCTAATTACATAAAATGGGCAGCCTGTGGAATCTTTGCCTTCTAGGGTCACTTCTGGGCTTCCTGTTGAAAAATATAATGTGTTAGAGCACTAAGAAGATTTATGGATACATTTTCATTGATTAGCATGTATGGTACCAAGAATTCATTGGATGTCTAAGGAAAAATTATTTCTGCTATCATACATTTTGCTGTGATTTATTCATCTGTGTTACCCAGAGATTTTTATTGTTTGAAATAGCACACTGAAGAGCAAACAACTTATCTTCTAATTATTTGCTTATGCAGGCAATTAATAATGCAAACTTTTAAGTATCATAAATTTAATTAATAAGTAAAATGTCTAATTAATATTTTTGCTGTTTATGTGATACAGTATTTTTTTACAGGAAAGAGGAAAGTAAAGTTTCATAAAAAATGACTTGAAGCATTTTAATTCCTACTTAATATATGGTTTGATAAGAATTTACTATCATGACCAAGACAGGATTCAGTGAAAGACTTCCTAAAGTGGAAAAATGAGTCAATGACCTTGTCCAAAATTTAAAAAACATTGCTTTACTTAATGTTTGTTCCCTAAAATCTGGCACACAGAACTTGCACCTACTCTAGTATCCCTGAAGAAACCAATAAGATTTTATCTAAAAATGGAACAAAAAATAGAAATTAGAAGAACTATATAGCTTGCAAAACACAGTCAACATGCAATTTTTCAAACTCGTTTGTTTTTTTTTTTTTTCACACCTCCTTAATAATCATTTGATTTATTCAATGATGTCTGAACGTCCCCATCCTTTTATTGTGGTGCTGCCTAATGTAATTGAATACACTTGTTAGCCATAGCTGAAACCAATATTTCATTTGCACTGAAGGCACTTGACATTATCCCAACAGTACCTTAATGTGTGTGCCAATATAATTTACATCTGCTTTACAATCTCTTTTACTCTGCTAAAGTGGTATAAAATGATCTAATATATATGAAAATTTGATGCTATCTAGTCTCAACTACCTGGTAGGAATGAGTACTGAAGGTAAATAGTGTTATTTTAACATTTCATATGTTTTTATCAGTCTTAAATATCTCCATGAAAATAAAGAGGGTTGTCTAGTTTATTCTTTAAATTGTACATAGACCATTATTGATTGTTTAAAAGTATGAGCCTTCTGCCCCTTCCCTCCTACACGGCTCAGTGACATTCGTTTACTTTTGCTAGGTTGTTTTTCCACTGGGGTGGCAAGTTGCGTGGGCTCCCTCAGAAATCAGACAAGTATAAGCATTTGTCTAAGCAAGTTATTTCAGGTTGTTTTCTTTTCTACTCTCTTATTTCTACTGCCCTGACCAAGGGGACCAGAACTGCACCCTCAAGATTTCGGCAAACCATGGATCCAAACAATGTTATTGTGCCTTTTGTTTTGTTATCTGTTCTCTTCCTGAGAATTGCTAACACTTAATTTGCCTTTTTGTTCTCTGTCAAACACGGAGCAGACCTTTTCTTGGACTTATCATACGCCCACATGCTCACTCCAAAAAATCAGTACTCAACACAGAAGCTATTGGTTAGCCCTTGGATTTGGGATGGTTGTTTTTTCTTTCTCATGTACTCCACATTTATCCACAATGAATTCTGAGCCATTTTTTTGCCCTATGATTTAGTCTTCCAAAGTCCTTCTCAAATTGTTCCCTTTCTTTATAATTCTTTCTTATTTAATGGCATATAATGAGTTCATATTGACCCTAAGATTCTGACATTTTAAGTAGGATTTCAGTGAATTTCATGATTGAAATGATTGTTGAAATGCTGTTGATTCATGTAGGACTTCTCACATACTACACAATTAACACTGATGAATGTGGGAGTGCTTTTGACTTTACAGACTTATGCAGAACTCCCTGTTATATTCTAATCATTTAGAGGGAAAAAAGGAAAAATACCTCGGATGGATGCCCCAGTCTGTTCAATACCTTGTAGAAAGAGTCAGCCACAGAGCAGCCCTCCTGCTATTTGCTTTCCATGGTATGGAAATCAGAGCATTCAGGCTGTGTGTGAAACATGGATCCCTCAAGTACAAAATCACTATAAAATAAGGGGACGAAAAAGGTGGATTTCAGCAGGTAAGTAAAAGTAGCATAGTTACCATTTAATTTTCTGCCTTATTCTGAACAAATAATATTTGCCTTGGTTGATATGGAAATTCCCTTTCCCAGAGAAAACTTTTTGCATTTCAATGTTTTTGAGACTAAAGCTTGAAATATGTGTTGCATATCTTGAAGACCTTTGATTTTTCCATTTCTATTTGCTGAATTAATGTAAAATATAATTTCTTCTCACAACTCTGTCTTGATTTTTGAACATTTGTGGTACTCTAATGAAAGCGAGTAAATATTTATCTTAGAACTATATGATCAGAATAAAAACCCAAGGCTGTCACTTTTGAACATAAAAACGTTTCTTTCTGAAAAGTCAGTGAAATCCACCTCCCTGGAACGAATGTCAATTTCATTTGGTTGTGACTGTGATTTTCCAGTGTTTACTGCCTCTTTTCCATCTGTATAGCATCCTACTGTTAGCATGGAGTCTCCTCACAGGGAAGGTCTGTTATTTCTTTTACTTGCTGTAAAAATTAATATATCTAGAAATTCAGAAGACCTCAAAGAACTATCGCATATAACTATCCAGGACAAAAGTGGCAGCAAATGTAAACTTGTCAGGATTTTTTTTTTTTTTCAAATTACTGCACAGCAATGACTGAGATTTGCTCATCTGTATGTTGTGTATTTTTCAAAAGTTGTCAGCTGCCTTTTGATTTGTCTGCTTTTTATACTGTTTTTTTTGTATAAGGTTTAGCAGAAACTTGATAGGCTTGATCGTATAAATGAAAAATTCAAAAATATTTATGCTGGAGCAGAAACAGTGTTTTGATGATTTTTCATTTAATATCAGTCATGAAAAATTGTATCCAAGAAATAGGTCTATTTCCCCCCCACATACAAACTATCATTAATGGTAATTATCTTGATTAATGGAGGACAAGAAAGAGGAGTAAGAACTGAAATGAAAATTTCAATTGAAGAAGCCTCAGGCTCTCACAGAAGAAAGGGAGAACCTAATTAGCTAGCAGAGAAGCAGATTTATTGTGAAACAAAAAGAATCAATTGAATAATAGGATTATTTTTCACTTAGGTAGTTAGAAGTTTATAAATTAAAAAAAAACCAATGAAATAATGTGTAATTCTCAGATTCTCAAATTATGCAAGCTTGAATTTTCCAAAGTTGCCCTTTCATTCTTAATACCTTTATATACATCTTGTTGATCTGAAGCAAAGAAATACAAGAAAATATACAAATTAGTGGTTTTTTTTCTGACTGTCAACAAATAAGTAGAAGCAAAAGTAGTTAAGAATATTGTTTTTGTTTCAAATGCAGCATGAAATGTAACATTATTGGAATTTTGTACAAGGCAACAAGTTAAGTAAGTTGAACTCAATAAGGTACTTGAGAAACACTACTTTAAAATATTGACTACTGGAAGATGAAGAGAAATCAGGAGATCAGCAAAAGGATTCAATAAGTGAAAATTTAATTACATATTTAGTGCCAAGAATAGTGAAAGTTAGATTGTTGCCTCCAGGCAGTTTTTATTTTAACTTCCATATTGCAACAAGAGCTGTGCTCTTTGTTGCCATAGTAAAAGTATATCTCTAATAGTCTAAACAAATGGAAAAAAATTTAAAATTTATTTTTCTTTTATTGCTTTCTCAGTATTTCATAGTAGGGCCACTTACCACATCCAGAGTAAAAGGAGCTCAGGATATACCTGGCAAAGCTTTATAAAGTTCTTGTCCTCCCAGCTCATTCACTGAATGCGCAGGCCTCATGCAGTATTGTGACAAAGGAAGAAAATGAGTGTGAGAAAGTTCTCATACCACAAAGTACTTTTTGGGACACAAAAAATCTGCTTCTAATAACTTTTCTAATGCAGATGGCAAACTGGCAGAGCTCTGAATGCTCTGGATTGTGGTTATGCACAGGAAACACGGGGTTTGGATGCTCAGCCCCTCAGTTGTCTCTGGGCTGCGCTGCTGTCCTGGTTCTGGCCAGGACAGGGTTAATTTTTGCAATAGCCAGGAGGGGCCATGGCTAGGATCTGGAGGTTATTCTGTACCACCTCACTTCATTTTCTGGGGAAGGGGTCCCTTCCAGGTTACTTGGGTGGTATAGTGGTGAGCATGTGAATCACACCTCTCTTGCACACTTCTGTTATTAGTATTAGTACTATTACTGTTTGTTTCTTAACTCATTGCTGTTTCCAGTAAATTGTTCTTATCTCAACCTGAGATCTTTACCTCTTGTGCCTCCAGTTCTCCTCTTCAGCCCACTGCAGGGTAGGGAGAGGGGAGAATGAGAGAGGGGTGCATAGTTTGGGGTGGTTTCAGTGGCAACACTAAATTGGAGAATATCATTCATAAACCATGACAACCGATCAACAGTGATGTATACTTGCTGGTCTGCTGATGTATGCCAGCCTGGGGTTCATTTTCAATAATTTCCTTTACCTATTGTACACAAATTTGAAATAAGTTAATTCATCTTTGTGATAAACCAGTGTTTTAGGGGCAGTGTAATAAAATAAGACAACCTGACAGCAATCCCAAAACATGAGTAGGTATATCTGTAACACTGTCACAAAAAAGGCTGTGCAAGACAAAGTACAGATTCACATCTTGAAACTGAAAGTCCCACTGTTTTTTTTTGTTTTTTTTTTTTTTTTCGAGACAAACATAACTAGTTAAATAAAAGAATTGAGTTGTTATATCTTGAATTCACCCGGTAGGCTTGATCACTATTCTTTTTCCTTCTGTTCTCCCTTGTATAGAAAAGAGAATAAACTATTCCACTTCCAGGTGGTTTATGAACCTGTTTCAAGATGTTAATGTTGTTTTCTTTTGGCTTCTGATCAGATTGCACACATGTGCAGACATTACGTTGCATTAAGTTTGAAGGTGATTTTTTAGTCCTCAGAGTCTTCAGACTACCGCTGAACTTACTATTATAGTCGGTCTTACTCAGCATGCTACACTTATTAGAGCAGGTCAGGGAACAAAAGTGAGGACTAGGTCCTGGTTACACATGCTTCTTTCTCCCTGGCTCTGCTTTGTAATGTTCTGGGCAGAAAAGCCTGGAAGTTTTGAAGATACAGTTTGCCGCATCAAGCTCTTACCTAGAGAACAGCGGATGTGGCTGCACTCTTCACTGCTATCCTAGCAGCCAGTGCACCTCCAAGCACTGGCAGGCCCTTTACCCCAGCACATGGTGTACGCAGCCTGTTATAAAGTTTCTATCAGTGAGGCACTAGGCAATCCTCTGATGCTCTGGAATACTTTGAACTGAAGAGAAAAAAAAGAAATGAGGAAGGAAAAGGATGGTATTGAGGAGTAACATACTGAAGGATATTATAAGATACATTTTCAAAGAACTTCTAGAGCATTCTAAATATATGCTTTAGATTTAAGTTGGGTGTATTAGAGTTTTCTTGCTTTCTATTTAGTGAGTTTAACTGAGGCTGCTCCACTCCTATTAGTTCTAGCAGGGACACAACCACGTCTTTTTCCATAATAAGATGTTGCTATATTGTCCAAAACACAGATGTATTTATTTAAAATGAACATGAACAATTAAGTAATGGAACTGGTATGCAGTGGCTGAAATACCTACATCTCTTTTAACTCAAATGGCAGCTGTGTCCCACCAGCTTTATTTTAAATTTTAAATTTTAACCAGCAGCTACCACAGCCTTTAAGTGCCAGGTTTCTTTGCTTGCGCACACTAATGATCAGGCTCCATTTCAAGGTGTCTGGTTCTACTTTCTGCTTTTGGTTGGGCAGGCACTGCATTTTTAGTGATCTGTTCTTCACCATTGTGAAAACTACTGTAAAGTCCTGACAAAAGAGAAGTCTGTACCCAAGTCAAACCAAGCACCCTCTCAAGAGGGAGACACCTGTCTTTGTAAGCTGCACTGACAAGAATTTAGGCAGTGAAGTCAGTACTGTGACTAACATAGAAATTTTCAGATAAAAGTATGTTTTCTAAGGTAATACTACATCTAAAATATGCTCTATTTCATTCAAGAATGAGTTTCAGATAAGTGAGATTACAACAACCTCTTCAAAGTTCTGGTTTCAGGAACAAAAGATAAGAAAAGGAAATTAAAACAACAAGAGGAACCCATGCAATTGGTATGTTTTTATAATCCCAAATACCAAGGAAAAACACCCTCAACCAATAGAAAATAAGCCTCAGCTTGATCTTTCTTTGAAAAGTGTGAGGTTGCACAGTTCAGGGCTCACAGCCACCAGGCTGGGCAAAAGAAATCCAGAGAGATCCCCATGGTCTGGCTTGCCTCGTACTCTCCTCTGGAAGTGATGGGGTCTCCTGGCAAGTTTGAAGCAGTATTCCTGTTAGGCTCTGATCCTGAGCACAGCTTGATTAAGTCAAGACTTATTTCTTTCTGTTTTCTTCAACTGGCAGTGTAACTAAGGCAGAGAATTTGTCCTGGTTTGATATTATTAGGATTGAATGTTTATATTCCTTCACAGTCTTCTTGGTGTCATGCCAACACAGTTACATATTAGTAGAAGATTCATTATTGTTTTCTTGTTGAAAAGTCCATCAGAGATCTGATACATCATCTTCCCTGACACATTTTGTAACTTTAGATTTGCAGCCTTTCATGCTTAACTTTGGTCTCCACAATTACTCACTACAAATTAACCATTAAGGGTTAAGATACTCCAAATAACTTAATGTTAATTCAGTATCTTACTATTGCACCTAATAAATATGAATTTATTTTAGAGTGTGTTTAGCAGAAAAGAAAGGGAAGTTTCTCACCCCTCTCAGATGCATTGTTCTCAGTGTTCTCTGATAAGGATTCAAAAACAGCAAAAACAATATTACTGAAATAAAATGAAAAACACTTACCCTGGTGTTTCCATAATATTTAGCAATGAGGTCTCTTCACAACAGTTTTTACCAGAATTATAAATTATACACCAAGGCACAGATAGCAGAAAAGAATATCATAATGGTAAGACACAGAAATACTTAAGTTTACTTTAAATTTTTGCTTGTGTATAAGTATCTAGTAATTTGTCCCTCATAAGGGGCACAGTTTTTCTTTACTGCAAAACCACTTTAGCTTCTTCCCTTAAAAGAACTGAAATGTTTAATTTTTTGCCCATCAAAAGATAAAAGTGAGTTGTCCATTTGTTCATAAATTACCTGATGACAGTAATGACAGCAAACACAGTTTATTTTTAACATCAAAGACATTTTTCACGCACTGAAGAGAATTTGTATGTCTGGCCATATCCTCGGCAATGTGTAAAGAGCAAAGAAAGACCATCCCTCACTCAAGAAATTACTGTCCTCAAATGTGGCTGGGATAGGAGATGCATAAAGTTAATGACTCAGGAAAATGTTGCTTCAAAAACACATCTGTGTCTGTCCTCTCACTCTTGTGAGGCTCTTAAAACCACATTGCAGGTCTTATTTTTCATCATTGTGTGAAAACTCAAACATAAGATTGTAAAAAACTATCAGCAGCTGTCACAGAAATATGCTTATTTTTGTTTGTCCAGAGTTAATTTCATCTGGGAAGGTTTGCTGGAAGTAGAGTCAAAATACCTTAATGGATTCTTTCTGGAAATAAAATGTTGTTTTTCTTCAAACACATCTTTTTTTTGGGGAGCTGGCATGCTTCTGCAAAGCTTATCAACTTCAGTCCACCTACAATGAAGAGTTATTCAGCCAAAAACTCTGGGTAATATATGCAAAAATAATCTTATGATATCCCAAAGTTATCTTACTTTGCTACTGCAAATGCTTTGGGGTACCATCCTTCCTTTTGAATATATTCAGTCTTCAAAAAGAGGTAGAAAAATATGCAGTGCAATAGCCAGAAATTAAATAGGTGTGACAAGAGCATTTGCATTATGTTTCTAATTAGGGAAGCTGTTATTCACTCCTGTTGAGGTCCATTGGCATTTTGATTGATTTTTGTTTGGGCCCAGATCCTCACTCATTCAAAAACAATGAGTTTTTTCTGTTTCACAGAAAACACTGCAGCATAAAATCTTTTGCCTTTCATTATCCTTTAGCATTACTGATGTCTATCAGGTTTCTAAATGTAATGACGAGTTTTTTGGCAACAAAGACACTGAAGAAATTTCCTGTTATCTGTCTAATGCAGGGCTTACTTTTAAAAGTAGAGTTTTTGAAAGCAAGAACCTGGTGGGGATGCTAATTTTAATACCTTTTTATCTTTTGAATTTTGAGAGAAATTTACATAATTAAACTCTGAAAACCCAAAGTCCTTTTTGCTGTGTGTCATAAAAGATATCTATTACAAAAGCTTGATTTTTTTCAGGTTTTAAAGATTTTAAAGGATACAATAGCATAAAAGTACACCAGATTATGAAAATCTGTATTATAAAAGCTGTCAAGTTCATAATTAATGAAAGTCTTATTGAATCTGTTAAGGAATGTAGTTCAGAAAAGTTCATTCACATAAAATGCTGTATAAAAAGTGGTAGTTATATAGTTTTCTTTTCATAAAAAAAAAAGAAAAAGTGAAGGGAGTCTCATTTGGGTTCTTGGATCAGATCTGAAACTTTGTAAAGTGAATAAGAACTGTGGTGAGCTTTAGACTGAATCTCTAGAGCAAAATTTTTATTCAGTGACTGTGCAAAAATGCGGTCTTTTTCATGTGACCTGCCTCTCTGTGCAGTCACACACTGCTGACTGCAATAAAGGAAATAAGTTCCTTGTTTTCCTTAAGGCTGAGTTACTCTAGACATATATGAGTGTATTCATGTGTTTACTGAGAAAATAACGGAGTTTCCATAGCTCTAGTACTGAAAAATCAGAAAGAGAGGGTTTAAAATTTATTGATATAAAACATTGATACAGAATTTAAGTGAATTCAGATGACATTGAATTAATGGAAGAAGACAGAGAAGCAGCTCTACTGTCTTTTCCTTGTATCAGTTTTTTAGAAATGAACCTTATATAAAACTGTATTTCACTTTGATGAAAAGGGGACATAGTTTTTATCATTTCATTTTCTAAACCAGAGGCTTAGTGAAAAATTTATGTTTCACCACTGGAAAAATAAAATATACTGTTATATGGATAGATATTTCTAGTCCTTCACAGTCTGTATCCCTACAGAAGAATAAAGCTGAGAAGTCCTCTGTGTTAAATGTGCTCCAGCAAAGCTGAGTTACACCTAAAGATTCTGCTATTCTATTTGAAAGACACAGAAAAGGAAGTTTGGATATGTCAGAGATTGAAAGAAACTCTTTTATTGCATGTGCAATGTGTATCTGAGGCAGTCTGGCATCCAACCTCTAAAGGAGGTGAGATTTAGTAGGATTTGTGTATCTACAGAAAAACTCTGTATCCAGCCTGAGTTATCCAGGTCTCAATATGTTCAAACAAGTTATTTGTTTCCCTAAATAAAAATACAGATATTCTCCCTCATTAAAAAGAAAAATAAAAATTAAAGTTTGACATGCTCTTAGCAAGGCAGGCTATGATAAGGGTTGTTGGGTTTGGGGTTTTTTTGTTCCTCAGTTGTACTGTGTTCTTTCTTCCCTGGTACTTTCTCTGTGACAAAACTGGATGATGAAAGATCTGCTTATAAACCTACGGATGTCACAAAAAAAGTGACAGATTAGTGTTTTTTGAGGTTACAATTATAGTTGGAACCACCATACTTTATCACATACTGAGGTAGCATGTTTCAATGATAAAAAAGGATAAGGGCTGCACCCAGAGGTAAGAATGCTACGAGAAATAATGGGCATATTAGATGAGGTGGGGTAAAGTAGGTCATCTCTCAGACTCCCACTTCACTGTATTATCTATGTTTTCTACAGAAGAATGTAATGACTATATAATTTAAGAATAACACTGCCCATTCCTTACAGTGACCTGTCCAGGGAATTAATTCTGCACTGTACATCCTGGTTCGTGACAGCTGTGGCACCATGAGCTGAGGATGCATCATCCTCCTGCTGCACTCCTCTAGAAAGGCAAAACACTGCAGTAATAAGAAATTTAATAAAACAAATAATTATAAAGAATATTGAGGTTTTTATTGTTTGCCTATTTAAAGTATTTTTTTAAATGAAGCTGAGAAAATGTTTGAAATATGTAATAAGACATGAATAAAATGGAAGGTCTTCTTGGCTGTAGAACATTGTAAGAACTAAAAATTGTCTGAGAGATTTGCATGTCTGAACAACTTCCTCTAGCCAATGAAAATATTACAAATTGATTTTCATTCTCTCCCTCCAGCTCTTGGATATACTTGTAAGATTATTTTTGAATATGTAATATTTATCTCTTGTCTTTGCTATCCCTCCTCTTTTTCCTGTAGCTCTAAATTCTACCTTCTTCCTTTTTAATTTCTGAAATTTGACATGTTGTTTGCAGCTTCCTATCATTGTTTGTTCTTATTTTTTTCCTGCTTTTGGAAAGAGTCTTTTTTCCTTATATTCTTTATTTATTTGTCTGGACTGTTTAGCAGTGGATAATTTTATTATAAGAACAATAAGAACAAGCAGTGAGACTGGTGGTTTCCTCCAGGAGTATGTTTTAAAAGCAAAGACTGGTTTATAATTAAATATGATTACAATTTTTACTTTAACAAGTTTTTTTTCTATATATTGCAATCTGGGTTTTGTCAGCAAAGACATGAAAACACAAGATTAAAATTCTGTGATGTTAAAAATCTTTGCAAGTAGAGCACAGGCATAACTTCACAGTGAATAGCAGTACTATGGCATTGCTCATTTTACATCTTGTGTACTTAAGAACGAAACATTGTTCTCAGATTATTTTGTTGCAGTTTTCTATAGGCAGAAGAATGTAGACATTTGGTTTTCAAATAAAAACTTCTTTGATTAGATTTTAATAGTAAATAGGGAAAATATCACAAAAGTAATATATACTTTTTTTTCAAATAACCTATCCCTGCTCTAAAAAGGGGAAATTCATATGACAGAAAAAGTAGTTAGTGCTGGGATGAAAATAACTAATTAAGACATACCATAGAGCTAGCAAAATAATTTCTAAAGAATGACAACTATGCATAATGTAAAAAAACCATGAGAGGTACTTCTGTTTCATGTATTCCAGGGCACATCTTTTTATTTAAGCCATGATAAATGTATTTCATGATGCAAACTAACTTTGCACGAGCACTATTACTTTGTAATAGGAGGTTTTGCATTTTATGATGCTGAGAAAGTGATTTCTGAAATCATGTAACTGCTTCTAGTAACATTCCCCAAATTTATATCATGGTTGTACATGAAGGCAAATAAATTGCCCTGAGGCATCATACAGAGTGCAGTAGTTTTTGAATTTGTGTGGAACTTTTTGAGAATTTCTGCTAGGATGTGCCCCATGATGGTATCATGTAAAGAGACTGTAAAGCATTTAAGAAGCTATATATCCTTCCTTCATGTCTTTTGATGTATTTCTACACAAACTGAAAATTAGTCACAGAATTTTAGTAGCAAACCAGACGGAGAGAAAACTTGCAGGCCTGACTCTCCTATGCTATAAACCAATTTTTTGTTAATACAGGATGATTTAAATCATGCAGTTGGCCTCAGTGTAAGACAGGGATAAACAAAACAAATCTGCGAGTCACTGGCTATATGCTTTTTATTGTTCTGCAACATAAAACAATCACATCTAGGCTTAAATATGCAATTCTTGCTTTAAAACAATTTTAATGCTGATTCTTTGAGGTTTTTTTTAATGGAGCTGTAACTGCACCCATTGTTGTTCATAGTGAAGGCTGGAAAGATATTTGACTGATCACACAATCAGGCTCATGTCACTGTTGTCTTTGGGAGAGGATTTTAAGTGCCCAGCCTGAAACGGCAAATAGGAGAACAATCTGAGTATAACTATATAGTCAAAAAAACTGCATATAGTTTGGATTGTACTCCACCAAGTTCAGTTGTATTTCACATGAGACCAAGAACACTAAAGTTCCATGCTGTTTTCACAAAATGCCGTGTATATAACACGGCATTTTGAAATGTTTCACTAAGTCCATGAGTGATATTTGAAAAACGGCTGTCATTAAAGGAAGCTGCTTATTTCAACAGTGCAGCTGGGTCTAAACATAAAAGGGATAGTATTTCTATAGATTTTGAGAATACAGTAATTAAAACTAGCTCCCTTCAGACTTCTGCGAAGTCAAACCAGAGAAAATTCTCACGAACCAGAGAATTCTCAAACCAGAGAAAAAACTCATGAAAACCATCTCATGTTCTAAAAACAATTGAAAATGTTGATTATTAACATTATGATTTAATTATTGTAAAAAATTAATAAAAGAATACAATAATCCTATAATAAGAAACTATTCTGGTTTGAAGATATCTGAAGATAAAACCCTTTTTAGCTCTAAAGTCATACCTAAACTAATTTTTATTCAGTGTTAGGCAGAACAAAGCATGTAGATATTATATTCATGTACTCTACCCAGAATCTGCACTGGCAACAACAAAAATACTGTAAGAGACTGTTGCACAGTATAAATATAGAAACTCTATTGTGGTGGGAAGAAATTTTACATAAACATTAATAAATAAACTTAAACATAAACTTAAACATACAGACAAATACAATCATAAAAATGTGACATTTTGTAATTCAGATAAATTCGTAGCATTTTAATGTGTGCATTGTAAATGTATTTACACTATACAGCACATAAATGGTTTGAAATAATCCTTCATTGTTCTGAAAAATATAAGTATAAATTACATTGCAGCTCAAAACTTATGAGTGCCTGAGGGCTGTATTTGAAATCTGGATATTCATGGGTTCACTGTCAACCCAATTAAATTTTGTTGTTCTGTGTGAAAATTTATTTATAAGGACTCATAGAACCCAACATAGGAATTAGTAAAGCATGTTATAAAAATGTTGTTCCTATTTTCCAGTACTCCTTGTGAAACTTTACAAATATATTCTGATAAGTCTGAGCTCTGTAACAGATAAAATTAGAGGATGGTTCCACAAAATAAAAAATTCAGAAAAGTATTTAGCTGCTTGCTTCAGCTCTAGTTATGGAACCAATCTTAAGACACACCAGAAACTTCTTAATGGAAGATAAGGTTGAAGAAAGGAGATAGGATGAACACTAATATCATCCAAAAAGTAGGAGAGATGAGAAATGGAGGAAGTATGCAATTGATTATGAATTTACAGATGGATCTGAGTCATGAAGCATGAATTCAGGTCTCTTTGAAAGTGAGATTCTGGTTTCATTTTCCACTAAGTCTAATAATAACAACAAAGCCACTCATAACTTGCAAGAAAAATATCGTAACTCTGAGGCAACATGGAAATTCTGTCAGGGAGAAATTTGCCTTCCACCAAACAGCTGAGTAAATGAAAGAGGAAGAGAAGCATTAGAAGTGCTTTGCTCCTACATACTCCTACATCATATAAAAAGCTAATATTTACTTATTCTGCATCATATTACGGCCATTACCATGCAGAATGGGTTTCCCACACCATCAGTTAGTCTTTACGATGCTTGTGTGAGATTATGTTGCAAAATTCACGTGCTCCCATGAGCAGGCACTACACTGAAAGGTCCTTAATATGAAAGAAGAAAGCTTTTTTCTTTTAACATGGTTGGTTAACATCGTTATGTAGCGCTCTTGCTTGATGAGACAGCAATGCAATTCCTATAATGTAGGTAACAAAATTTTCACCCTGCAAAATTCTCCGGTTATTCAGCTACTAGTGATTCATGACCTGTCTCAACAAAATCAAGGAGAAACAGTTTTTCCTCTCTACATGTTAGGATAGGGAAAATACCCTGAATCTTTAACATCTAATCAGGTTTTCTCTGACAGTGTCTTATAAGATTTTAGATATCAAAAAGTTAGAAATACAAGGTGAGTGCAAAACTTAGAAGTGGAAAGTGCTGCAATCCCACTTATGAACAGGATCAAGTGGGTATTTGTGAACAGAAGGAATTATTATGTACAGTCTTTTGCATGTAAGCAGGAGCAATCTTCTGCACAAAGACACAGTGGTGAACAACTGGTTTGTGGAAGAGGGGTGGGAGATTCTAGTACCTTGCAAGCTGAACGTGCATCAGCATAATCATGTCCCTCTGTGATCATACCTCCAAGCAGAAGAAGTGACAGAGCTTTAGGCCATCCAATTGACTCCTTCTGCTCTAAAGCAAATCACACCAAGAAGATGGTGTATTACATCCAGCTGTGAGTACCATATTTCAAGTAACTGGTAGCAAAGCCATTTCAAGACAGCAGCAAAAAAGAATAATTACAGGTCCATAAGAAGATTCCACAAAAGAAGGTTAAAACACAGTTGAGATTTTAGTTTAGAGCTGAAAAACTGAAGGATGCTCCATGTTTGTTAAATGGTCTCCCCCATGTTTAAAGAGAAAAGGGAAGAAACAATGGAGTTGAATTTAGAGAACAGATACTTAGGTTAGACACTATAAAAGGTTTTATAATGCTGATATTTTTTAGTACCAATGCTGACTGGTACTAAAGTGAAGCAGTTTCTAATAACAAGTTAGGCATAAAGACTTGAAATTACTTGAGTATGGAGTATAACTTAATGTTATTCTGTAATAATACAGTTTAATAATAATTTCAAATCTCCTACTTTGTAATATATATATGTATGTGTGTATATATACGCACGATGTGGATATATTTAATAATTTAGAAAAAAAAGTAGTTAAATGCTGCTGATTATTTTCGTGAGCTGTTTTTCTTCTCCAGTGAGAAACTAATTTAGGTTACACAGCCTAAAATTGCAGACAACAAGGTGCAGTTAGTTAAACAGCTGTAAGGTGATTTTGAAACAAAAGACAAAGCTCTCCTTCCCCCTGTCAGCTACAGACAGTTTTCGAGCAATGGGTACATGGCTCAGCTGCTTGACAGTGCTAACTGGACAGGCTAATGTGTTTTAATTAAGAAGGTTTTCAGTGTATTCTCTTGCTCGGATAATTTATACACAAGGATCTCATTATTCTGAGTTTGTTTGAACTAAGCTCTTCATAACCTTCTAGAAACATGACCTCTCTCTAGCAATCTCTGGGAACATACTGACCAGCATCTGCTATAATGAGAAATCATGAAAACCCTTATTTGAGCATCACTGGAGCAAAGACCTGTGCTGTACAGTGCATGATGTACAGGCATGTGACAAATGCGCAGCCAAAGCAAACCTGTCTGTGCACTGAAATGTTGATGCAGGTGCACAAAGAGAGGAGACTATTCCCAAAGGATGCCAGCCTCCTCCCACACCCATGTTTCATCTAGTCAGCTCTGACTAATTTGAGCCTCTCCATAATCTCATGAATTTTGCTGGCTGATGGCAAACATCTTAACCAGATTTTGAGCCTAACTGTTAGGACTTAAAGTTTTTATTATTTAACCAAATGCTGTACAAAATATAAATGTTTGCTTTTCCAGGGTAGTACATCAAAAGCAAAAATTTATTTGCACTAATTTGCACAGTGCTGATCTTAGGTACAGCAAAATATTTGGTCAGAAAAGTTCTACCTACAACTCTAGTAAGGCAGTACAGCTTTATAGCAATTGAGAAACATATTCATAAGGAAGAATAATCAGATTCAGCAAACTCCCATTCCAGAAAAATGAGATATTAAAGCACTTTAATATTCAGTGACTCCGATATTCATTTCCCTTCTAAACTGCACTTTCACAACAGGGTTTTCAGGAGATTTTTCCCCTCACAGATTAAAGATCCTTGATGCTGATTTTCATTATGCCCTCCCAAAACCAGAGGAAAGGTTTGCTTCTCTTTTATCTTGCTGGGGTTTTTTATCATTATATTTTCCAAAATGATAGAAAAAGGATGTTTAAATCAAAAGATGATGCTAGCAGCATAACAACGGGCAGAAACTTGGTGTGACTGAATTTAGGCTAGAGATTGGAAAATACTTTCCAATCACCACGCAGTGAGGTTCTAAAACATTTTCCCAGTAGGAGAAAACACATTTCCTCCTTATTCTTAAAAGCAATTTCAAGAAGTTGCTGAATCTTATTGTACCAGACAATTGGGCTGACAATAGGATTTTTTTTGTATGATTTTTTTTACTCTGATTTTTCCAAAATGCATACCCAGGAGGGATCAGGAACAGGGTTAAGCAAGGCGTGAGACACATAGGAGTCTGCACACAGAAATGTCACTTCATACGCCCTTTGTCATCATTGTCACTCTAACTCCTGCTGCTCTGCGCTTTTTAGGATACCCCTCAAAGAGAAATCTTTTGCACAGAACTTCTGTGTGCGCTACAGAGGAAGTGATGGGTTCTGCTAAATAATTAATGCTAAATAACAACATTATTACAGAGTATGTAACACTCAGATTTTTGAAACAAATTTATTTCAAAATCCACCATGACCTTCACTCTTAGTTTATTTTAGCATCAATACCATACCATACCATTCTTCATAAGCCATAGACGCAAATTTTATAATTATTGGTCTGAACTACCTGGATTTCAGATTATTTAAAAAATGTATTGAAGGATTGAACACAGATATGCTAAAGCTGGATCACTGGATTGCTGTAGTTAGTTAGGATGGTCACAAAATAAAAAAACCTGGCACCCTTATGATGATGGTCAACAGTCAGCTTTTATTGCTTCATCCAGTTTAATACTTCTCTTTCTCACACATACTGCACTCACACTGTTAACAGAACTTTAAATGCCGTTCTATTATTAGTTTTCTATCTATAATTTATTACCAGCCCTCACACTTAGTTGGATGTTCATTCCTTATTTACATTCTTTTCTTACTGGTCAGTTCTGGCACCTTTTCAAGTCTTTCACAGTCCCTGTGAATTTCCTCAGGGGAACAGCTTCAAAATGTCTAAGTCAAAATCCTTCACCTCTGTATCCTTCATCAGGGATCAGGCGGAACTGCCGCCTACCCCAACACTGGGTGAATATAAGTATGCTCCAACAAGCCAATGGCTTATCTTAAATGCAGTGATATGATTTAAGAGTAATTATGATACAGAGGAAAACTACAATTAAATTTTTTCACCAGCTTAATACACTTTCACACTTTCAAACTATCTCTGTGCTAATCTTTACAGGAAAAACCTCAGTCAATTTTTATATTATTTTTGAATACGATAATATTGAACATATATGCATTTAAAGGCAAATATATATCTTTGGAAAAGAGAAATGAACTCTGGTTCTTCAAGTAGTGAATTCTTGGTAGAGCTGGTGATGTAACAGAGATACTTAAAACTAATTTCATTTTCAGAACCAAAACTAAGAATTTCAGTATACGGTCAAAATTTTCCTTTAATTGAAAATGCAAGAAAAACAACACTGGTAAAATAAGATAAAAAAAAGATACCATGATTCTTACTTAAAAACATCAGAAAGTAACTCACAATATTAACTGGGAAACAATTAAGTCTTAGCAAATATTAATTCAGAGGTAAACTGCAAGTCTACCAGTGTGCTGACACCTTAAATCACTGGGTTATGTGTGAAGTCACACCCTGTAATAGAACATCACAATGTTGATAATTTGCAAGCTAAACATATTTTGTTGCAGGAAGTTTTGTTTGAAGGAAAATAAGGGTAGGTTGAAGGGCTTTCTAAAAATGTCGCAGAGTTGGTTTGTTGGAGGGTTTTGGGCTTTTTTTTGTAAAGGAAATACAAAAGCCAGTGTAGTTCAGATACCATTACATCATGCATCCATCTTGCCTCACATTTTGATGTTGCCCCTAGCATTTCCTTTCACAAACAGCAATGCCATTTTTCACTTGGAACTCTGATTGTCTCCTCATTTTTCTAGTAAGTATTAGCTCATCAAATCTATTTGTCATCCTGTTTCTTTTCAAAAACAAAAAGGTCTTCTGTTCTTTCAAATTTCAGAGCAGAAAAAAAGCACTTTGAAAAACACTCAGATATTTGTACATTTGTAACATTGTGTCACCTCCTGTTACTTCACAATTTCAAAATCTCAAACTCTTTGTTCTACAGTCATCCCCTGCAAATCCTTTAGGTTATTTAACATTTTGTAATCCTGCTAATATATTTACCAGAAGTCATATTTTTCAGGCATTTCAGAAGACCCACTGTGGTCTCTTCCAACCTTACCCATTCTGTGATTCTGTGTTTCTTAGAAATGTGTGGAGCACTGCACTTAGAACTAAAACATATAAACATCAAATCAACTAGAGCAGAAGGCACAAAGTTTTTGTTTCTGTTGCCCTGTTTCAGGGAAATCCAACAACATTTACACTGGGCATACCATCCACAGTTCATCAGAAGTGTTAGGAAGAAGAATTCTTATTCAAAAGCTCAACTAGTCAGAATTCATGAAATAAAAAGGCCTTAAATGGCCAGAAACTTTACTACTGGTCCTAAAATATACCAAGAGCACTGTATATAAACACCTCAGGCTATCCCTTTATGAAATTCTAATGGATGGACGCATAAAGTTACTGAAGACTTCACCTAACCCTTTGTATCAATACAATTTATAGATAATAGATGACGGCACAATAAACTGCTGCCAGGCTCTAATAAAATGTGTGAAGGCTATTCACTTACAAACCAAAAATCCACCTCCAGAACATGTCTATGTACCATGCTGCTCTTGGGAAACTACAGACTGGGTTTAAATGAAGATGTATCAACCAGGGAGTAAAAAAAAAAAAAAAAAAAAAAAAAAAAAAAAAAAAAAAAAAAAAAAAAAAAAAAAAAAAAAAAAAAAAAAAAAAAAAAAGTGTACTATAACCTTGATGGAAAGGACCAAATGACCTTATAAAATCACTCTAACTACTCACACAGCTGTTAAATGTCAAGGTCTTTCAACTTGAATACCTGCTTGTCATTGTAATATTTGATGACTCCATTGAATTTCAACTCCCTGCTGTTTTCCCTGTCTAAAAACTATAATCCAGAAAATAAATCAGCCGTGTTTTGAAAGCCAAAATTTGAGCCTGATGGAAGAAAGGTTAAGCATGTATCAGTGAACAGAACAGAAAAGCTGCCATTACAAAGTTGCTGTGTCCTCCAGAAAAGAAACTAGTTCCAAGTTTTCAAGATGATCTGAAATGCATTTTGGGCATCAGCATTTTTAGCTAAGAATAACATTGCTGTCATTGCTTCCATGTTTGCTTGGGCACCCTAAGTGTATTAAATGACAGAACATATGGTGTTTCCATTAACATATAATAGATGTAAAACTTCGTTTTATTCAATGCTTATTAAATTAGTTGTGTTGCGTATAGGTTTCAAATTAGTGCATAATTAACTTATTGTCTGGCCGTTACAAACCACGGAGTTATATACAGTTTCTTTATTTAGGCTTCCCTTGCAGACAATTTTCAAGTAGCTTTCTCATATGTTACCAAGATGACAGATTACAGAACAGGATTTATTTTCTGAAAATATGTTTCTGATATTTTGATTTCTCTTGCCTTAGCTTACCTTATTTTCTGCTTTTGCTGGGTTTTTTTATGATATGATATTATCTTATTCCCTGACACAACTGCAATGGGGCTTGGCATAACCATTCTACCTTAATCAATTCAAGAGAACTGAATAGACTCTAGTTCAGAACTAATTTTTTGTTTACATTGGAAAGGTTTATTATTAATTAAAAAATAAAAATACAATACCAAGACACAAAATGAAGGGATCTAACCCTAGCTAGAGAAATTAAAACCTTTTTTGCCCTAAAATGAAAAGGTGAATTCAAGCAACAATAAAATAATTTTTATTTAAGCTATGCTGCTGTTGAATGAGTCATCAAGAAAGTGAAAAGCTTTTCACCTGAATTTTCTGAGAAACTCATTATCCTTATCTAAGGAATATTTTTCTATTATGAAAACACTGAAATGTTAGCAAGTGTTATAAACTGCTTTACAACCATGGCTATTTATTTACAAGCAGTTACTTTAGCAGCTTAATACGCTAAATTTTAAAGTACTGCATAAATTGTCAATCAAATTGCTGTCGGACTGTTAAAAAGATTCATAATTGCTCAGTAGTCTCATTTGTCATAGCTGCCCTTTGAAATCTAGCAAATTCCAAGTAATTTGAAGTCTCGGTATTATTTGTATTTAAGTTTTCAGTAACTACTGTTACTGCACAGTACTTAGGGCACACTACATTCTGTTACTCCCATTTATTCCTCATCAATTTTAATGAATATAAAGCATGAGCAAAAATCAGTCTTCCAAATGATGACTTACGTGGCATCAGTCCAACATGGCCATAGGTTTGTACAGTGATCAGCTTCTGTGTGAAAACTTCTAAGTTTTCAAGACAACTAAGTGAAAGTTTTCTAAGTCTTCCTGTGGGAACTCGTCATACCATTTTTCCTGTGTATGCTGATACAGCCTGGAAGTGTAGCTTAACAATTAAAGACATGAAATTAAGTTACAGTGTTCATTACTAATAGGTATCCATAGCCTTTGATAGCTTCGCTGAGCATCATGAAAGATGATGGTATTTGGAGTATATTTTACTTACAGTGAGAAGCTGATGAAGGGGAAGAATTTTGGAAATCTTTCACATATTGGTGTCAACAAAAGAAATATTCCAAATATTTTGTCTATATCTGAGAAAAACATGCATAGCATATTGCTAATTCTCAGTTTTTCCTCATGGAAATGCATGTGCTAATACACTTCGTGATGCAATAGGTAAGTCTTGACATTCGTCTGAAAGCTATTTCACTTTGCAGACACAAAAATGCACTTAATTATTGAAGAATAGTTTAAATTAACACCATTACTAAAGTGGGTGGTTTGTTTTTTTTTTATTATTATTTAACAAAACAGTCCTTAACAAATTTTCTATGAGAAAAGTATGTGGCAACCAGCTGAAAAACTGTTTTTATATTATTTTCTGAATAATTAAAAAAGTTTACAAATCCCTTAAATTTCTAAAACACTACACAAAGAAAAACCTAAAAACACCACCAAAGAATGTAGAATTTTTCTTTCTATTGCATCACGCATCCAAAAGCAAGAGAAAATAAATATGTAAAAAGTTTCAGAACCTGAAGTCTCATGGTATAAAAACACTTGCCTGCTGCTACCCAAAATATACTTTACCTCCTGTTGACTGGCTTAACCAAACCACAGAGGACATTACAGCCAGTATTTCCTGTTTGCTTTCAATATCATCTTACAGAAACAAAAGTAAAAGCTTCTTTTGAGAAGACGAAAATATTTCATGTGGCAATCTTCACTTTAAATTATATTTTCTCATGAGATATATTCAAGAAACATAGAATGATTCACATTGAAATACATAATTTCCTCTTACAGCAAATCTAAACATTACTGAGGTTTCACTTTATTATCACTTTTTAATGATTATCCAGGACTTTTTTTAATGAATCACAATCCAGAAAAAGCAATAATCCCCTGAAACATACTTCCTGAAAAAAAGAAAAAAAAAAAGAAAAAAACAAAAAAAAACAAACACCAAAAAACCCCCAAACCACAATGACATTATTTATGTAACTGTTCTTTGGTAAGTCAGTAATAAGATAATAATAATAATAACAATAATGAAAACATATATTCTATCCATAATAAATAATCTTTCTAAACCTCACTGTTCTTATGCTATGCAATGTGTCCTATGTGTTACTAACTATATATAGAGAAGAATTGTTAGGCAGAAGTATATTGTTTTGCTCCTTAATTAAGTGACTTTTGACTTCAGTTGTAGAACAAAATTTCAACATCAGAACTAAAGATAACTGTATCATCTATGTCTGATACCTATAGCTATGTAACTATTATTACATTTCATGTTAAAGTTCAGGTTATCTAGGGCTTTTCATTGCGAAATAGAAAAAGAATAAATCCCCAATTCACTATGATATAGATACTTCTTTATTATCCATCACTAACTTTCTAAAGTTACCTTTCTCTGTGTTAACAGTATGGCTATTTCTTCTTTAATAACATTAACTATATAGAGTCTCCTTTATATATGCTGAGCTACAACTTTAGAAAAGCAAGGAGTACCCGAGTTGGGTAGTTACCTAGCATTTTGTCAAGGGATGTCACATGAGACCACATTCTCTAAGAAAGATTCAGGGAAGAGTTACTGAAGGTTAAAATAGCTGTATAAATAGACTATTAAAATTATTATTTTTTAGGTACTGGCTGAATTCTCATAAGGAAAATAAATACTCCCTATTGCCTATAAGAAAAAGATAAGCAGTGTGCTTTGCACATGCAATGCAAGACAAATTTGTTTGGGATATTACCACGCTATAGATTAATAGAAATAGCCTGAAGAAAGTACGGGGGAAATTCAAATCCTTGATAGCAATCACTACTGAAGGGAAAATTACTTGATTCGTCTTTCTCTGGTATAAAACATGTTGCCATGGTGCCTAAAAAAAATCTTTGTCCACAGATTTGAAACAATGTTTTTGGATGTGATTTTCTAGCTAAGTTTTTTAACTGATAATGAAGTAAATTCAGTAAATCTTATCTAAAGAAACAAAATGAATTTTCCTTTTTGAAGTAATGTGAAAGATTATTATATCATAGCCCTTATAAAAGCATTTTCAAATTTCCAACAAGATTGATTCTGCTGGCTTGGAAAATGCACAAAAGGCAAAATTTAGATATTGCTACATGTCATCTATTATTCCAGATCCTTAAAATTTATGCCTATTTATTTTTTTTTAAATTACAGCCAAAATAATCAAATGTTATTTTGTGGAAAAAAAAAAAAATAGATCAAAACCCAACCAGTGCTGAGGGCCTTTAAAAGACATAAATGCTCTGTGTGAAACCAGTAGTAACTTCCTTGCACAGAGTGACCTCCACTGAAAGGACCAGAAGAGAGATGCATTTAATTTAATAGGATTATGGAACTTCTGACATTAGCCATATGGTCTCACCCACAGAAATGAGGATTCTATCAGTCTGGGATGAGAAAGGCTGTACAAACGTGCAAATGATTTACTACCACACTTACAGACCTAGAAACCTCAGTGATCTCCTTGACAAGAATCACAGAGAGATTCAGCAGAATATCTCCGTAGTGGATTAACTTCAACAAATTAGAGATAATACATTGTGGATTTGTAGCATCTGTGGAGTGCCCTTATATTACATTATTAAGTTAACTTTGGAGTGAGTAATAGTATAATGATATGAAATCTCCTGGGGCACTGAAGAAGATCATGGGATACACCTGGCTTCAATCTAGGTTGTTGTCAAAGAAGACTAAGTCGACTTTTCTCCATAACTTGCTTGATTTTTATAAAATGTCCCTTAAAAAAAGCTTATAGATGAAGTCTTAAATAATGATACACAGTGGTAATTCCAGAGGAAGACACGTCAGAATAAAATACTTTATTTTCCTTCTGGGAAGATTAACACAGAAGGTCAGACAATGATAGGGTAAAAATATATTAATTATAAATTAATTTATTTGTAAAAGGGAGTGATTTGATTGAAGATATTATCTGTTTTAAAAAAGGTTTTGATAATTATCAAAATGTTTTTGTCACTACATTAGGCAGTTTTTTCCTTCCTACTCTATCTGGCTTCAATCATATATTTTAGTAGACAAACAGATTTGGCAGGCATTAAGATTTTGACTTGTTTTCAGGATCTTGTTGAGCCCTACTTTCATTGCCATTGTGCTTTAACCCCAGATGGAAACTCAGCTCTGTGCAACCTCATTCTTGCTGCTCTCCTGGTGGGATGATGGAGAGAATTGGAAGAGTAAGTGTAAATACTCATGGCTTGAGATAAAGACAGTTTAACAGGCAAAGCAAAAGTCATGCACAGAAGCAGAGCAAAACAAGGAATTCATTCAACACTTCCCATGGGCAGAACGGTGTTCAGCCTCATCAGGAAAGCAGGGCTCTATCACACTTCACGGTGATTTGGGATAATAAATGCCATCACTCTGGATATCCCCCTCTTCCTTCTTTGCCACAGCTCAAAATGATGAGCATGATGTCATACAGTATGGAGTGTCCCCTTGGCCAATTGTGGTCAGCTGTCCTGGCTGTGTCCCCTCTCAGCTCTTTGTGCACCCCCAGCCTCCTTGTTGGTGGGGTGGGATAAGGAACAGGAGAGGTCTTGATTCTGTGCTAGCACTGCTCAGCAACAGCAAAAACATCCCTGTGTTACCGACACTGTTTCCAGCACAGATACAAAACACAGACCCATACTAGCTGCTGTGAAGAAGATTAACTTCGGTCCAGCCAAACCCAACACAACTGCTCGTAAGGCTGTGCAGTCCAAAAGCTGCCTGCATGTTTGTGAATTTAATGAGACTGCTCCATATAAAGTCCCAGACTTTATATGGAGGGCCTTTCTTTGAATCATTTTCATTGTTTTGAATCTTTCCTGATCTTAGAACAGAAGATATGTAATTTAAATTAGCAAATTAATATTATAAAATGTAATAAAATAATATCCCAACTAGATGAAACATATAACACTATACAAAGGTTGTTTTCTACTATATAAACTGAAATAAATTATTTTACTTTTTCGTAGCTGCAAAACATTTTCTATGTGATAAGAATAATGGATAATAGGTACCAGTGTAATGTATTACTTTTACACACCTACACATAATTTGATTTCAAATAATTACCAAAAACTTAATTTGCTTTCAGTTACAGTCTATGGCATAGTTTTTTTCAGTGTCCTAGCACGCCTATGCTTCATGAGTCACACAGATGAAAACATGATAAGAAGGGGCTCCAAAAGATTAAAATTACATAATGAAATTATTGCACTGTAATTTCAACTCTGATCTTAAATACCTAGCAAATTATTCATGCTCTTCAATTTTTATGTTAAAACACTGTCCTTGTATCAAAGTCTGTCATAATTTAACTTGCATTTTAAGCATAATGAATGGTACTCATGTTGCTGAAGATCAGCTTGATAGGAAATTGCCTGCATCGGCTGAACAGCAATAGCTTTTGAAGATTTGTGGAGAGATATTTGTTGTTTACCCTAACAAGTAAGCTTTAAATAAGAAAAAGCCACTTAGAGTTATAATATTGTGTGGTTTAGTGTGCTGTTTGCTTAGCTGTACTTGCTTGGCATGAATAGCTAGGTTTGCTGAAGCCTTAGGCTGCAAGCTGTGAACTTTCACCGAGATATGATTTTCCATGGAATAGGGTTAATTTTCTCAGTAATTTTCCTAGTAGCTGATACAGTGCTGTGTTTTGAATTTCATATGAGAATAATATTGACAACACACTGATGTTTTAGTTGCTGCTATGTAGTCCTTACTCTAAATCAAAGAATTCTTAGTTTCCTGTGCTTTGCTGACTGAGCTAGTGCACAAGAAGTACAAACCAGAAGATGAGAAGGCTACACCTGTCAGCAGAAGTGGCAACTTGTCAAGATAAGAACAGTTAACAGCCTGCCTATGTGGACACAGAGAAAGAATCCAATAAGCTGTTATAAGAAACCAGACCAAAAATTACCACTGGACCAAAAGGTGTGTGCAAGAGTGCAAGATAAGAACATGGAGAATGAGTGCATGGATTGTAAGGGCACAAAAGTCTGGGGATTTTGTTGTTATGGGTCCCTCTCTGGAGGGACTTGACTCAAGCTGACCTACTGCTGTACCACTCTATTAAATTATTTATATATTTTTATATATCCTGTGGCTGGGGCTCTGCTATGGGAAACCTAGGGGTCAACCCTGAAGAAGGAGGAAGCGCACCTGAGTGTGTGTGAGCAAGGAGTCAAAAGAGACACCCATCAGCTCACTGGAGCTGCCCCCTGGGAAGGGACTCTGGTCGTAGAAGTTAAAGTCTTCAGTGGTGTGTGCGCAGCTCCTTGAATTATGGGAGCATTCCAGGGCAGAGGTTTTGCATTTAACAGATATGACCAGCTTAGCCATGCTTTTCTTTTAATGATATTTTACATCATTCTTACTGTTGTTGCTTTAAGCAGAGACTCGAATCTTTATGTCAGCACAAGAATGAGCAACGAAGGAAGAGAGATAAGACAGACCAGAGAAGCTGAACTATATTTGATGATATCAAAAAGGCATCACGTGTTCCTGAAAAACTCTGCCATTGCCCCAGCATACTGAGGCATGCTCTGGACGTCCCAGCCAAAAACACATATCCCTGTCTCCAAACAGCAGCACCTATGGCCTGGGAGAATAGTTTGGGTTAATCACCACCCTAACTATCCCACACATTCAGCTGCCCAGGATCCTTGTCCAGAAGCCTCTTAGCATTCACTTTTTACCACATTGTTGTTTTACAGCCAAGCTGCTCAACACATATTTGTTGCAATTTCACAGCTTAAATTGTGACCTACATTAGATGACTACAAATATTGAGATGCCCAGGCTCTAGATACTTCCTTCATGATGTGATTAGGTCAGTTAGACCATGTGTTTCCTTGATTCCCACTGCATTCCTACAACGCAAACAAAACCCAAACCTACAAATAAAAAAACCACCCCAACCCAGCTCCTGTATAAATGCAAAGATTCTCTTTATGCTTCCAAAAGTCTCAGAGAAATAGGGATTTATCTCATTCCTAGTCATACTTTACCAGCCAACTTCTGATATCAGAGGAAGCTCAGTCTGTTTTCCATTTATTATCAAATGTGACTCTTTATTATATCTCAGCAGCCTCAACAGCTGGTCTACATGGCTCTGATTGGGAATGGTGTCTCGTGTATCTGCTGAGGTATCAGGTATCTGTTGAGTGTCATTTCAAGACAGGTAAGCTGCACAATGAGGAGGTCATAAGTGCTGTGTTTGGGCTCCACTAGTCCAGACTGGGATATACTTTGTTGTCCTTCTGAGTTTCTGTTCTGGCACCCCTGGCTGCTGCTGTGCCTACACAGTACATCTGACCACGTTTGTGACAGGATGAGATTCTCATATTTCTCTGAGAGAAGGACAGAGCAGGAGGAAGGAAAGAGGGTGGACTTTTCACACTCCTCTACCATTTCCCATGTGCCTCTCAAACTGAGTTTGTGTGATCCCAACCACAAAACTGACTCCCAGGTTCCCTATAGACTTCTGTTCTTGCAGTTGCAGATAGGAAAAGTCCCTCCAATGGATCCTGAGATGCTGGCAGCTGTGCAACAGCACAGAATCTTTCACACCACCAGTAAGTGGTGTGACCTGTGAGAAAAATTCTTCCTTTATTTCCCCAGCTTCTCCTGACAGGCTGTGGATAATGAGGCTTGACACAACAATATCAAGAGGTGAGGACAGACTGCTAATTCTGACAAGAAATTACCGTGGATTACCAGAACAAGGATAAAAGCCTCTCTAAATCTCACAGCAATCTTTACATTACAGTCTTTGCAAGCTTTACATTAGCCAAGCGTTGTACAGTTCTAGTGGGCCACCATCGATTTGTTTGATTATAAGCTAAACTTCTTCCTAAGGCCAGTGAAGCCACCATCCAACCATCCCTAGTGAGGACCATGTATTACCACAGAATTACCCCTTTAAATATAGTGATAAGATTTCCTTAGAAAAGGTCCAGCTGGACCAACAGCTTACAGAGTTGTAGAGTATTTTTATAAATACATGGGTAGGATTCTTGAATGTCTTACAGATAGGAGATGGTATAGCAGGGTTTGCTTGGGTTTTGGTTTCAGGGGAAGGTATCAAAGTGTTGGGTTGATGGGATACTTCCAGAGGACTATGAGAGTTGCTAGTGTAGATAAGCATCAATCAGATGGCAGAATACAATTTCTCAGCATTTATCTGCATTTGAGATTCCTCCACCAGAAGAGCTGAAATGGACCTCTGAGCTGCCACTGAGCAACTGGGGAACAGGATTAATCGCAGACACAGTTTTAAAATTACTTTCTCATGGCTTTCTCATAGCACAATTTATAGAATATAGTTATCATTATAGTTTTATCAGAGTATACAAGTAAGTGGGGGTCCATGTATGAACATACTATTATTTGTTTTAATAACTGACCTTGTTTTTAAGGATACTTTCTCAGTTTGAATGAAATAAATCTGGAGTTTTTGTAAGTCAAAAGTTTTCTACAGCAGTGAGCTACAGTACCCTTTGGTTATTTTTCACTTTTCTAAAATGCATTTTAGAATGTTGTTTCCCTTCCAGTAGAATTGCTTGATTTCTAATTATAAAATGAACTGTTTTCCCCCATTACTTATCACTGTTACCTGAGGTTGCCCAACAGCTTCTCTGGCAATAACATAATAATTACCCTGTTATTAGTAGCTATTTACTGGTACATATAATATAATTAGGACATTATTATGTAATTATGCTAATATCAAATACTAGTTCATGTAAAGCAACTCCTTTTGGACAGGAACAATAATAGACCACAGTAGATTTTTAATTTTTTAAGGAGTTAAACATACCCTATTCCTTTTATAAGAATGTACTTTAGTGTATTTTTAAAATTACTTTTAAACTTTGAAAATAATTTGTAATTTACTTACATGGAGTTCTGAAAGAATATTAGGAAAAATGCGTTCTGAAAGGTTTAGAATATTGGCAGGAAAGTCTGTAAGAATTTGTGAATTTCCTTTCCCGCTGCTATCTTACCATTTCAACTTCACTCATTAAGACTTCGCATGTGAAAGAAGATACTACAGAGAAAAATAGATACAGAAGAAAATCTTTAATTTTTAAAGTAAGCCTATTTAAATAAAATGCTTGCTTTTAGTATCACTTGTTGAATATGATATAAACATCTGAGATACTTTATTATCAATTTAAATTTTAAAAGATCTGGATTTTCAAAATATTTAATGAAACAATAATAATTTCCACTTGATGTACATGCATAGCTTAAGATTCACCAGGTCTATATATTCTTTAGGAAAGAAGAAAGGAAAACTTCTCAGCTTTTTCATATGAGAGAACTTTTGGCCAAGCTTCAAAATCATAGGTGAAAGCATTAATAACTATAAGATGTGAGATGTCAGTAAATCCAGTAGTCTATCCAGCTTATAACTTTTACTTTTTGTAGAAGGAATGTGAATCCAGAAATAGGAGCAGATTTTTTTGGCACAGTCACCCACACCTGCCTTCATACTTCTGACTAGTTTGAGTGTAGCATCTATTTCAACATTTCTCATGTATTTCTCATGTTAAATACTGTTCTTTTCAGACTTCGAGGATCAAAATGCTTATGAAAAACATTGCATTTGTGTTAGATGTTGGGAGACATCCACATAGATTCTGACTACCAAGCTGGTAATTAGCTGTGCCTTACTAGGGCATTATTTAGTCAGTCTAAAGAATATATAAAGTCGTTTGTAAACGTACCATTGATCATTGATCAAACCCACAGAGGCTTAGGGTTCGAAAAAACTTCTGCCTCCATCTGGATTTATAAATTCTTCTCAGAAAGATAGAATGCTAAATCCCACTGAGGGCAAAATACCTGCCTAAATCCCACTCAAGATAGCCTGCCTAGTGACTTTAAAAATACCCATTATGTGATTGTCATGCTTAAATATCAGGAGCAGTTACGGAAATCTGGACCTCAAAATGTTGCAGGAATTATTGTGTGTGCATGGTTGACTAGACAAGGAAATGACATGAAGAAGGTCACAAAACCAAATTAGAACACTGTAAGAAGTCGCTGCTGCCACATCTTTCCATGCCTGAAGGAATACATTTAGGAGTGAAGCAGCAGCACCACTCTTCAATACAGATGATGATATCCATCAAGCAATCAGGTTTGCTCTAAAAAGTAAAAAGAAATAGTAAGAAATAAAAACAGTCCGTGTAGCATCAGAAGGCAAGCTGAGGATTTTTCTGAAGGCAAGAAAATCTGATATTCAAGAGCTTATTGAAAACCTGTCAGCTCTTAAAAGATAATTTCATATGAGAGGTACTGAACTGCATTAATCTCTGTCATAACTCCCCTTCAATCATTAAGTTACCCTTGGATGAGTTTAGGTTGCCTGTAAACTCCAGAGAGGGTCAGAGTTAATTGAGTCAATTGTAAAAACTAAAAAAAAGCAATAAAGACAAAAATAGACCATTTCTGTTAATCAACCAAGATTTTGTAATAGCCATGATTCCTGTTAGACTAAAAAGTAATCAGTGCAGTTTAGTGCAGTTGAACTAAGAAGTAAAATCTGAATAGGTGTTTTGCTTTTCTTTATTTTCAAAATTAGAATCTATTAACATGAGTGCTCAGTTTACAGACACAATTGAAAATAAGAATACCTTAAAAAACTGAATCGTTTATTGAATTACTTGCCCTCTAGTTATACTAATTAGAAGAAAACACTTTAAAGGAATTACATGTCAGTCAATAAAATAGTTCAAAATGTGATTTGAAACAGGACAGATGAAAACACTGAATTAAGAGAAATACAAGCTGCTTACAACCACCCAAAGATTAATTCTACAACAGCAAGTGAACCAAGCAAGTGAACAGCAAGTGAAATGGTTATAAGAAAAACATAATAATTAAACCATGAAAACCAGATCCTGGTAAATACTCCATTGCTGAAAAATATTTACAAGTTTTGAAGCCATTCAAGGAAAGAGATACTTTAAAATTGTAGCCTCTCAGTTTCCTGGAAGAATAAGACAAAGGAAGAAGGGAATTTTTTGTGTGCCTGTATATAAAGACATCCAAAGAAACACTGGCTTATCTGGCAGACAAAGCTGAAAGTCTTGAAGCATTTGGGTGGATAACCAAGAGTAAACACATCTGGAGACAGAGTCACAAATCTCGTTCAGGAGTGGAGTTCTCATTCAATAAACGCAGAACAAATATTGATCGTACTACTGTTTGATAGGTTTATGGTGGTAAGGCAGGAGACCGAAGTAAGTGAAAAAACCCGATTTCTTAAGGCAAAGAGTCTGAAAGCTCTTACTGCCTCCCTCAGCACTATCTGTGCTACTTGAGTAGCTCCCGCCTGGGAAACCAAGGCCAGGGCTTCAGAAAGGCCAATAGAGACAAAGGACTTTCATTCTTGAGACTATTTATCATGCTTTCTCATCCCCTTTCAGCTCTGACAGCAGATACCATATAATTTCCTTTTTTTCTGCTTCATAACTTCACTCCTGTAGTGCAGATGGGAAAAGATGATTTTCATCAGCGGAAAGTGGCAGAAGCCCTTTCCTGTCACTGTTTTATTTTGGTTTTGTTTGTTTGTTTGTTTTGTTTTGTTTTGTTTTTTTCCCCTTCCTGTTCATATTACTCTACATTATTGGGGTAATTTCCTAAAAAATAAAGTAAATTTGTCACTTTTCCTAAAAAAAAGGAAGTAGAAAGTGCCTGCTAATTCATCAGGCTGACTCAGTGCAGAAAGTAGCCCGTATACTCTCTTAATTTTAGAACTCCAGGAAACAGTTATACCTGAGTGTGCAGAGGTAGGAACTCGCTCCTGAAAAATGTTACATGCCACAGTACTTAATACATGCTTGTTATTACCAGCAGCAATGGTGCCTTCTGTAAGGTACTCGATATCACTCTGCAGGAAAATAACTCTAGGATTTTATTTGTACTGAATCTGGTCCTCAAGATAGATTGATGGTGTTGCACATGGAATTCCAGGCAGAATTTCCTCACTCTGTTTTTCTGCATTAGTGGTTTAGAGGGCATATTATTGAAAGTCAACTTTCAATTTTAATGATCTCATATTGTATACACATGGTGCATTTTTAAGTGCATGGGAAAACATGTAAATATTTAGATTTATGTGCCGATTACTGCTTTTCTAATCTAATATTTTTTAACCACAGAAAATAATGCAAAATGCATACAGAATTAATCGATTTTAAGTGTTTTGATTTCAAATACTGTAACTCAAGTCATGGTTTTGTTATTCAAGGGAAATAACAATTTGATATCTTGGGATCTGAACATAAAGACAAGATAAACGGAAAGAGCACAGAATACAGATACATACACTCATAGAAATTTGTGCTTTTTGTGAAATGATGCTGAAATCCTTGGGTGTTACAAATTAATTTAAGGTTAGTTTTTTTATTTTGACAGAAAGCCTCTAATAGTTCCACAGAGATATAGAGTGGTATTTAATAAATAAGAATACACCATCAAAAAGGTGGCTAGAGTTCATGTAGCGGCATGAAGGAAATAAGTTCTTCATTTATCTCTGAATATTCATTCGAATGCTTAATATAAAATATATATCCTGTTATATATGTCTCTATCCCAATCAAATGTTATTTACAATGGACAGGGCAGCAGCATGGGCAGTGTCTAGCAAAAAGGTTCTGGTGAATTGACTGAACTCATACAATTCTTTGAAAACCGCATTATTAAGGAATACTCTTAAAAGAGGTTATCAGTAATGTATTTTATGCATGTTATTACTGTCCTTTACTTTCAAGACCTAAAATCTGTTTTACAGTATGAAGAAGACATTTGACATTTAAAGGTTATGACTGTTGGCTTTGACAGAAAAAAAGAAGTTTAGTTGCAGAATGACATAACCTTAGAAGATACTGAGTGAAAACTTTCAACATAAGGTTATGTAATTTACTGCACCTGTTCGAGACTTGTCAGCATATTTTCAATTTATCATGGATTGTACAAGATGAACATAATGACTTGAAAATTATACGATTTCATGTCAGGCACTGAGACACTGTGTGTATTTTGCTTTTGACTATATGAAAAGGTTTAATACAATCAATTTGATAAATCCCCTCACAGGGGAAGTAAAAAGCATCAATGTTCTGAGAATATTTTGATAGCCCTCCTGGTATACCAGGCTAGTATTAAATTAGGCTAAATTTAGGGAATGCCAGTACCTCCTACAGTGAGCAAACCAGCTTGCAGGCTGCAAAGGTTCCCCTGCATGCAGAAGGAGCACACCTAGCTCTTGCTTTCCCTCTGTAGATGCTGAAGTACCATGACAGCTTGGCTATAGCTGAGTTGGTGTGACAACCATCAGTGTTTTTAAACATCTTTCACTTGTGAACTTTCTGTAAACAAACAGGAAAAATGAATTAACTCAGTGAAAAGATGTTACACTGAGGTAACTTGAGTTACAAAGTGCAGGAAAGGCCATCTTACTCTTACAATGAAAAAAATGTAGTAATGGTGAATTTTTATCTTTTTCTGTGAAAGTGTTTTCTGTTATAAATTTTCTATGAAACCGGATGAAAATTCAGGAAGCAATCCTGATAGTGGGAGTATAGACTGACAATGCTATTTGGTGCCCTATTGATCTCAGGCAGGTTCTCTCTTGCCAGGAAACATCGTTTGAGTCACAATGTTTCCCCTGCTTCCCACCTGTAGATCATTTTGTCCAAGAAGCAATTTGGGCATGGAGACTTTCATAAGCATGGATATGGAACACTCCAATACATCATCTTTAAAAGGAAACAACTAGTTTTTTACCAGGAGCTTGGTAACCACCAAATGAGTGAGCAATGAACACCATGAGAGGCACTACGGGTGTTAGTAATACTGACTTGAAAGACACTGGTTTATGTAGAAGCCCAGAAGATGAAGTGGCTAATGTATATGTCTCAAACACAGATAACAGGATAGCTGTGGAGCTAGCCAAGGATTGTTTGTAAGAATATGATGTGAGAAAGAAAAGGATTTGGCTGGAGAAGGGGCCATATGGAGGTAGGAGAGACTTTTCTGGGACAAATGTCCTTGTTCTGACTCCTGGAGATAAGCACAACACAGTAGAATGTAAGCTCAGGAATGAAGTCAAGAAGTGGGCCTGGAACCTGTATAGGGAGATCAAGACCACCAAAGTCCTGCCAGAACCATCTGACCCGTTTCCAGAGAGGTCTAGAAGAACAAACTGCACATGATAACCACTTCGCATAGGAAGTGAGAAACTTATCTCCAGGGCAGGGAAAACTTAACTGTAAAAAGGTACCCACACAGAGCTGAGGAGGTGCCTCCAGGACTCTGGACACCCCATCAGCTGGATCAGTGATCTTTCTTTCTTCATTTCTTCCTTTCTTCCTTTCTTTCTCCCTCTCCTTAATCTCTCTCTCCTTTGTCACCCTGCCTTTTAGCCAAAATCCGCTGCTGTGTGTTTATGCTGTAAAATAAGGGATTAACACATACCAATTTCCATTCCATGTGAATAATATACTAATGAAACAACTATTTTTTCACTTTGGTAAGTAGTGAACTCTAATCAATTAATTTCAATTATAAGCAACAAAAACATTTTCTTCTTCCATTATAATTTTCTGAGTGCTTGCATTTGGCCCTAAGATATTATCAATGCAGTTTATGAGTATAGGAGTATACGGAAATACACCTCCTGAAATTCTAGGAATTGTATCTTTAGTTTTCACAGATCAGATGCAATACCTGCATATACACCATTACAGATGCTGCTCTCCTTTCTTCTTACACTTCATTCTGAGTTTATATTTTTCTTTTACTTCCCACATCTCTTGTGAACTAACCTGTCATTCCCAATAGTATTGTTTCTATCACTGTCTAGACTTTGCTGTGATCAGACCTTTTCCCACATCAACACTTCTTTTTCATTTCCACAAATCCCTGTTCTGTGACTTCTAACACTTCCAGATCTCTAGACTCTGCTGCATGCAGACAAGTCCGGTCCTTCCCTTCATTTCTCCACTGCCACAAATCAATACAAAAGCACTAACTTGAATTAGTTATTAAAATGAAAATGATTCTATGGTGACCATACTCAAAAAACTGGAGATTTGTGCACTTGGCTTAAACCTGGAAAATAAGTTCAGGCTCTTGCTTAATACAACTCGCACACATTACAGTGAACAAGTCAAGGTGCTGCTATCCTTTACAAGACATGAAGGCATAGTGCTTAGTCTTGGAAATGCTTAAGTTTTCATGGTGGTAACATAAGCAGCAAATTGGCATCTTCCAAAATAATTTCTGACCCATTATTTAAATAATAAAGCGGCAAGAGCCCAACCCATGTAAAAGCTAAAATAGCTCAAAGAGAGATTTTGAGACTGAAGGGTAGACATCAGTCCCACAGCTAGGCACAAAGCACACCAAATCTATATGCTTTGTATATACTTTATATACTCTTGATAAAGGGTGCTTGAATCTGCAGAAGTCATTTCTCAAAACGAAAATTTGAGAGCATAGAAAAATCTGGGCAAGCATCAAACAGTTTTTGAATCTGAGAAAAGACATAGGTTGGTTCAAGAAACCTCAGGAAAAAGTATTGCTTTTTTGGTTTTTCTTATTTTTGTTTGTTTGATTGGTTGGATTTTGTTTGGTTTTAGTTTTTATTCCAAAAAAGTCTCCAAGAGGTTTCTAAATCACTGAAGAAGGATATGACCACAGGACAGTGAGATTGCCACCACTGCTCATAGGACCAGCCAGTTCAACACTGAGCCTCACTCCACTCCTACCTCTACCAGCTGCCTGGTCACTCCAACACACCACAGCAATGCCAGATCCTCTCCCTCAACATCCGTTCTTTTTTCCCCAAACTAATTTAAAAACTTTTCCTCTGACGTACAAATTGCTTACTGATCTCTCCATCATACTATTGTTGTGAATACATCCTTTACCTTCGAAAGAGCTCTTTAACTGTGTGAGAAAACGTTGCAATCCTTAATACCCTGTCTATGTAGATGAATCTGCTGGCTAGCATATAGTCAAGTTATTGTAATTTCTTTGCCAAAAATCCACCTGTATGAATTCCATATGTGGATTATAGATTATGAGAGGAAAAGCATTTGACAGAAAAGTATATGGAGCTCTGTTGAAGAAGTTATCAATTTTTTTTCAGCCATTTTTTTGTATTAGTAGTATGAAAGCTACCATTGCCAAATGCATTATTAGAAAAGCCTTGCTGGAAGCTGATTTACCAGTATCTCTATTTAAGTGCAATATTTCATTATGTGGAGATGGCACCGTCCTTTCTACAGAGAGAAAGCTATAAGGATAACTCCAGAGAATTGTCAGACTTAATCAGCCTGGGTTTTTATTACTTTACTGTAAATGATTTCTCCATTAAATAAAGCAATAGCATAAATATGTATTTCTCTTTTAAAAGCAGAGGAAAAAAGTTATGACTGGCTTAGCTTACTTGTTTCTTTGCTCTTGACTCAACAGGACTTTGAACTTCCTCTCCCATCATTTCTAGAGAAGGAGAAACCTCCAGATGGGCTATAATTACTTGTCGTGGTTTTGCCCATCAGCCCATCCCTGGGGCTGAGGATGGTTTTGTCCAGGTAATTTCCGGACAAAAAGGCCAATCAAAAGTCCAGTGACACCTTTGCTAATTACATCTTCAAGAAAATGGAAGAGAAGGTAGTTGGCGCAGTTGGAATTAGTAGCAGTAGCCATGTAGGGGAGAGGAATAGCGAGCCCGAGCAGGGCCGGCCTCCCTCCTCCCCCCGCTTGGGCCGGGGTGGGGGGAGCAGGTGCAGCACTGAAGTCCTCCCTTCTCTCTTGTAAGAGAGTGGAAAAAAAAACACTTTGGAGGATGAACTGCTTAGATAGAAACCGCTGTAGAAAAATTCCAGCCGAAAGATAACGGAGCTTCCAAGGTCGAAGCTGGCAACTGAAGCTGCAGCAAGAAAAGTAAAGTGCGAAAGGGGGGGCTTGTTCCCCCCCCCCCCCCTTTTCACTTTCTCTCTTCAGCAGGGAAAAGACTGAAAAGTAAACCCTGCTACTTGTAAAAGTTTGTTGGAGTAAGGAGACCCTCCATGCAGTGATAGAAGAATCTGTGGATGTACCAAAGAAAACCGAGACTTCATGAGAAAGACTGAAGTGAAGCAGAGTCCTGATGGAGATTTGTGACCCTGAAGGAAACCTGTGCTGGAGCAGTGACAACTCAGGTGGGATATTGGGATCCTTGTGTGTGTGGATCTATACTGCTGTTGAAGATTTTGTAACCCTGAGAAATCTCATGCTGGAGCGAGACAGCCCATGTGAGATGTTGGGATCCGTGAGTGTGTGGATCCGTGCTAAACCCATGCCAAGAAGTCTGTCAAGGACTGTTCTCCCATGGGGAGGGACCTCCATAGGGAAACAGGGGTGAACTCTTAAACCATTATCCCCTGTACCCTGTGGAAGAAGATCCATAGTAAGCAAGTGTCCCCTTGCAAGCCTATGGAAGGAAGACCCTTCGGGACTTGAGTAACCTCCAGCCTTTGGTCTTAGCCCAGGAGGGGGGTAAGCCCAGCCCTGGAAGTCAACCCAGAGCGAGAAAGAGAGAGAAAAGGTTCCAGCTGCAACGAGAATACTGCTTCTACTGAAAATACTGCTGCTACTAGAGAGAGAGAGAGCTGAAACTCTGAAAATAGAGAATAAGACTACTTCTTCTCCTTGGACTAGTATAAAAAGAGAAGAAGTATATCTGTAAATATATAGCACTTCAACTTGAGTAAAAATTGTTATAAATATAGTTCTTTAGTTTTTAATTTATTAGTAGTTTTTATTTTACTAGTAATAATTGTTTTTTCCCCAAAATCCTGTCTCTCTTTTGTCTGCAAAAACCTTCTCTCAACTAGTAGTAATTGTATGGAGGGTGGAAAGCAAAATTGACCCAGAGCAAAACCACGACATTACTGAAAATGAGCAAATGATTTTGCAACAGAAGCAGAATTGGTTGGATTAACCTCTGTAATTTCAGAAGCACTCTGATAAATATCCTGATTTAACCTGGAGTATTTCCTAAAGACTGAGTGGCAGGAAGGTAACTTACAGTTTCAGAAAAAGGCTTTTAATTCAAGCTAGTGTTGATAGCATGGAACAGTAGGTGTCCACGGGAAATCCTATGACAACTGCATAGACAGCTGTCTGGAAGTAGTCACCTGAGGAGCTGTGTCTGATGGTTATTCAGTACTTCATGCTGTAGCCCCCTTGCCTCCAAAATGTGTTCATCATCAGGCAAGGGTGGGGAAAAAGGTGATTTTTTTGATGGCTGTATGCCTCCTGCATCATGGATCAAGCCCTGGCTCTTTCCAGAGGAATCAAGGGAACCTTAGTCTCTTCTAATTTACATTTCTTTGCAACATCCCCCTTGTTAACATTTCCCTAATGGAAAATAACTGGAAAAACACCAGGACCTGGGCTGTACTCCAGTCTATTCCCGCATTCACTGCAACTTGGAGACCATGTTTGAGACCACCCTGCCAGGGAGGAATTCACATATCTATAGCCTAACTTCAGCTCAAGGGTGCTCTCATCAGCACAATTAGGAACATAGAGATTGCCACATGAAATCAGGAAAATGGACTGTCTAGCACAATATCCTGAGGCCAGTAACAGATGCTTTGGAGAAAAATGTTTAGATAGAATCAGTGGTAGGTAAATGTGGAATAATCTTCGATTAGAGAAGGCTTTTCTAATTTTTGTGGAAAACTAGATTTTACTCATTATTTTGTTTGGTATGCATATCTGCTTATCTGTGATATTCAAGCATTACAAGTATTAAGCTGAGGAAGACTGAAAAGGAAAACAGATGAGTGACAGAATAATTGCAAAGAGGAAAGGTTGGCATAGGGAATACCAAGGATTGTTAATGAAACTGTAACTGAGAAACAAACCCTTATCTGAGACACACTCAGATGACAATTCTTACTCTTTCTTAATAAAAATTAGGATCAAATTATATTGGACTTGAAAAATAATTATTTCAAAGGATGGAAAGAGACCTTGCTTGAGAGAGAGACTGATTAGTAACACTTACAAGTTTTACATGAAGCAAAGCACTCCTGAGAACATGTTGTAAAATTTAAGCTATTTCTCTAAGATTTATGGGTGCACCCGACAGTGGAGGAGTTTGTGGCCTCCACTTTTTGGAGTGGGCTGCAGATGCTTTTAGACATAACTGCACCATGTGTGTTCCTGTCAATGTAGTGTCATCAGTTTCTATGAGTCTTTACAACTAACCACGGAAAATAAAATCGTAAGGCAAAAAGATTTGCCTTTTGTAGAAAGGAATTTCACCATACCTCCTTTAGGCTTCCTATAAGCAAGCCCCAAATCCTGTAGTAGCCTTGCCTTCTGGGTTTCTGTGGGCATGGTGGTGAGGTGAACATTGCTTTCATTATGCCACATTGCCAGGCACTTCTCTGCCTCTGGGCACTGCTGATTGCCTCTATAGTTGAGGACCTTCCAGCTGCAGTTTTTGCTGGAGCCTGGGCTGTTAGATGAATCAGGTTTGCATATGATTACTGCAGATGTGGGCACATTGCCCATTCCCACATCGGCTCTCCTCTGGCAAGCCTGGGTAGCCATTCAAAGGAGAATCAGATGGGTGGTATTTCAGCAAAAAGTACAAATTTTCTGAGGGTGCAGCAGAACACTTCATGTTAATGCACACTGAAATATGGGCTACTGCTTCTGTATCCATCTTGTCACTGCCTTTGCCTACAAGAGTGGGATAAAGCAGCTGGTTCCTGTGATTATTTCGTTATGAGGAGCAAATAGATATCAAAATTTTTTTTTTTGTCATGTAGAGACTCTAGATGTATAAAATCACTTTCAAGGGGTTGCTGCATGCAATCCTGGCACATTTGATTACTCTTTCACTGTTCCACTGTAATTTAACATTCTGGAATGGCTGGTTCTATCAGCATCAGCTTCAAATTAAACTATTGTCTCCTATGTATTCCCCAGTCTCTAAACACAATACCCTGGAGAAAAAGAAGGTTTTGCTATTGACGTAGGGAAAAAAAATAATTGGCGCTAAGTGGTAATCTGTAAGCCATGTTTCATGCCAGAGCAAATTCGAGTGGTTAATTTTGTGTCACAACAGCAACAACACCCTAAACTGATCCAATAAAACTACAAGGATGTGAACTGTACCCACAGTATATAGTATTACAAATTACATCCTTCAACAGGTAATCATACTTTGCTACCCTTTAGCAAACTGGTTTTAACTGTATTTTTCTCGGCTTTTTTTTTTTAAATATAGTTTATTTATTTATTTAAGCAGAAAGTCTGTTGTCAGTGTTCAATGTTGCTTCTGTTCTCAGAGTAGGTTGGAATGGCATATGCTATAAGAGAACTCGCAGTTACTGTGTGTCTTTTGAGTATAAAAATACTTTTATACTACTAAAATACAGAAAATGAAGACAAATAAAAGGGTTTCCTTTAGAGATATCAACAAGACTCCATGTCATAGATTGATTATAGTAACAAAAAAGTATGATTTTAAGCATGCTGGCTCTATCAGTTATGTTAACACAGCCAAAAGCCTCACTGAGAAGAAAATTGTCAAATGCCTGAAAAGCTCTTTATCTTGCATGCACATAAATTTTCTTGAGGCTCCAAAACCTGCCTATTTTACATAGCGTTAGAGTCTGTCTGTGCTAAGGTATGACTGGACTGCTCATTTACAGGGATCCTACTGGTCAGTTCCCATGAGGCTGAACTTTCTGTTTTAAGTGTGTCTTTCCTGAGCATAGTTTGTATGAACAAAGTGAGCTTTCCAACAGATAAATATTTTACTAAATTCTTGATTGCTGAAGAGACTCACACAAGTTATGTTGACAGATATGTGTAAGTCACCATCTGGTTATGTAGTTTGTTCTGAAGGACTGTGTCTGGTACTTGATACATACGGGGTGTTTATTTTTCAGCCAAAAGAAAACCCCAAACAACCCTTTGAAGCCCTTCTCAAGTTATTAAAAATAATTGGTTGATGCTGTAAGGAGTTATTGTATGTGCCTCGCTGTTGCCATAGCAACCTGTTAGATGATAAAGCAAAGGCTGTCTGGGAGGGAAACTCTCTGTGGGTCCAGATGCTGCAAGATGTTGCTGAATATACCCAGAGGGTTCAGAGGGACGGACCAGGGCAAGGTACATTCTCAATGTACGTTGGATTGAAGAGCACTGGAAAATGTTGATGGACTTCACAGCCTTCTCAAAAATGTCTGAAGAAAGTCAGTGCTACTGGGCAAATAGAAGGAATGACAGTAATTTCATGGCCATCTTTCCCAGGCCTTCAGGGTTCAGTGTTGTAAAGATTGAGGTCAAAGTCAGAGCATGGATGCTGAAAGGTACAGATGCATTTAAGATGAAAAAGTTCACAGAACAGGAAAAATCAGAGAATTTGAGCATCTAAAGCTGACCCTGGACTGGCCAGTAGCTGCCTACCTACATATTTTCAAAGGTATGGAGTACCTGCAGAACGAATTGTATTTCATTTAGCACGCTTACTGTTCAACAGCCTAAACATGCAGTTAGGTACAGACTCAGAGGTGAGAGGTTGGAAAATTCTACTTGCACGTTTAAAACAAATCTAATTGTTAACCTGGACCTCCAGTGCAGCAGACACATCCGTGCAGCAGCAACTCAAACTTGCTGACAGATGAAGCCACATTGTGTGTGATTTTGGTCAGGGTTTTTTTTGCTTTTTAAAAAAATTGAATATTTAAATAGAATAATTATGTCAAATTAAAAGATATAAAGAAAAAGTGGTTTATGAGGACAAGTGGACTACCCTGCAGGACTGTAGACACATCCACATTCTTTCTCTCATCCTCTCTGAAATATGTTTATTTATTCCTGAGGATCTTTCATTTGGTGTTGTTTTACTCCATCTAAAACAAATATGTAGTTGAGGACACTGTTCTTAAACAGATGTTTGAACCCTTGTCACAAACAGGATGCAATAAGTAGCAGCAGTAAAGCTGCAAATGGTGGTAGATGACACAGACGGAAATAAAATTATTATTAATTTGCACTAAAAAGTGCTGTGTTGGTACTTCAAGATTTTAGTTCACTCCTATTGCATTAGTATGAGAAGTAACAATGCACTAAGTTGTAAGATAAATAGAGATGGCTATAAAAATGGAGGATAAGTAAATAAACATGAAAATAGTAAGTTACAAAGAATACATTGCAAAAAAAGGCAAAGAGCAGAGATCAACATGAAAAATAGAAGACTGAACTTGAAAAAAGTGTTAAGATCACTCAAATTTCACAGAAAAGATATCTAGCTCCTTATATTTTTATCAGTTTTATATTTTGGGATACTTTTAGAAGTGTTTTGGCTGGGAAGACAGTAGATACTGTAAGATTTCACAGCACAGAGTCATAAAGGAAGATTGATGAAAATAAAATTGACTCTCATAATCTTTAGTCATGTGAACTTCTAAATTTTTCTTACACTCATTTTCCACTTAATCACTTAGTAGCCTTGTTCAGCACCCAAACTGCAGTGCTAATTATCCTATACTTGGAAACTCCTAAATTTCACTGAAGTTCAGGAAGATAACAATACAAAGTAATTTCTAGTACAGTAAAGTTTCAGAGCTGGATTGGCTCTCTTACTTACTGTGTATACAACCATCATTTTACAGCACACTGCATGACTACAGAATCACTCCTACTTAAAGCAAAGATGTTCCTTTATCATTTACCCAACATGCTGAGTAGTATCTATCCCTAATGTTCACAATCCATGCTTGAACTTTCTGCTCTAATGGTAAAAATAGGTTACAAAGCATATTTTTTACCTTGGGGAAACATTGGTTACCATTATGATTTTCTGGGAAAGAAAAGAGGGTTCAACTATTGTTGATTCAGCTGATAGCACTTAAATGAAAGCTTTGGTTCCAGCATTCAGATTAGTCACAGAATCAGCAAGTCTCCCCCCCCCCCCAAAAAAAAAAAATTTAAAAAAAGTTCAGAAAAGGCTCTTAAATTTTACTAACAAGAGCAGGAACTCAAAATGAAAAGTTGGAAAGAATTCATTTTGTAAAATATGTTACTTAGGTATGTGCCTTAGGTATGTGTCTGGGTGATAATGTTTAGACTATCAGGGCTTCCCAACACTGTGGAGTGAAACTGTTGAGTTCAGATCACAGCTTGGACTTGAGCAAAAAGAAAATCCAGCATGAGCCTTTTTTCCCTCCTTTTTTTTTTTTTTTTTTAATGGTACTAACTACCTTGGTAAGGAAAAAAGCTCTATGACTATCTTTTAATAACTCTACTATCAGACATCATCTAAGTACATTGATTTTTTTAGGCCAGCAGCCTTGGAGGAATGTGCAAGGTGACAGTTAAACCACATCCACAGGTGGTCGATTTATCACCAGCTGCACTCTGTGTGAAGGGGTATAAGAGCACTTCTGCACTAGTTAGTGATGGAGAAGCTGCTGCCTTTTTGCTGTTAGGAACTGCCTTCCATTGAAAATATGGTCCTATTTATGATATACTTGAGGTGTCTGAGACACTATCACATGTCAAGTATAAGAGCAAATTTGGCCTCAGGGCAGACTGTACAGATTGCCAAGATGAAAAACAAGACCATTTCTGTACAAGTACCTCCTCTGACCCTCCATCCAGTTTATAATCCTCATCTACACTCTCACTGTTTGGGCTCTTCATTGCCTTGTCACAACTTTGCTTTCACGAGTGTGCACACAGCTCATCATCCTGTCACATTCTTCCCCTTTTATCCACAGATGACTTTATGTTTGGGTCCTCCCTTCTTCCTCTGAGACAAGCAAGCTCCTCTCCATTTTCCTCTCTTCTCAGACTTCTCTTCTGTACAGGTTTCTACTGTCCACCTTTGATATAATTTCCTCCTCCTCGTTTCCTGTCTCATCGTGAGCTGATGTGATAAAAGCAAAATGAAGTCATGCTGACAAGATACATTCAAAAGTGAAAAGCTACACTTGTAGCTGCTATGTTCTGCATTACATTAATTTAACTTAGAGAAGTGTAGTTTTAAAGATACATAGGTGATATCAGGCCAGTCCTCCATTACTTTCTTTCTAGTGGGATATTTTTGAAAACTATAATCCACTTATTGCTATGGCAATGAATATTCTTCTTTCAAAATCAGTCCATTAATAATAAAAGGTAATGATACATGCTAGTAGCTGCTTCCCTGCCTCCTCAAAGTGCTCTCTAAAATATCATTCATGACTTACCTTAAATGTCACTGTTATTTCAGTGCTTAAGGACATTGTGATATTTTGCTGTCACCTCTATAACAAGACTCAAATGGAAATGTTCATGAGTAATTTGAGTAAGCCATAGACCATTCTTTGATATTTTTATTTAATTTTGCTGGTTATATCTGCTGCATTAAAATTTAGTATTAAAGTTACGAAATGGTCACTGCGAAAAAGTCTTTGTAGACGTATTGCAACCCCTCTTACCCTTTAAATATTACCACAGTAGATACAAGCAATGGATGCAATGCAGTATTAAACATGTAAATGCAGACAGTGCAAAAATTGTGGGATGCTCATGTTACCGGTGTCTCACCATAAGGGCAACACGAGCCCTGTGCCTGTTTACAAACAGCCCTGCACACTGCTGCTTTGCACAAGCCCTGCTTCTGCCTCCACTTCTCTCTCTTCCTGCAGAGGGTCTACTCTTAACCTGTATAGCTGTGTAGCTACTATTCGCCACAGTGTCAAGATGTGTTTAATAAGAATTGTGATTCCTCTTTGTCTGCAAGCAAGACTCTTTCTCTTCTTGCACTGGAGAAAGAAAAAAAAGGGTACAATCACTTGTGATTGGTAAGGGATGTCATCATCCCCACACTTTCCATAGGTAGTCTGTAGAAAGTCCTGTACTCTGGAGGAACAAGAGAGGAGGCCACCACCGCATACAGCAGTTTCTGCCATGTTGAGGTTCTCCAGGTGGGATTTCAGCTCACCCCAAAAAATCTGTTGACTAGATGGAAGAATGAAAGATGACTACTATCAATTACTGTCTAATAAGTACTGCCATCAGTTCAGGGAGATAAGATGCCATTTCCTCAGTGGCTCAGTATCGTTGTTTCTCCTAATGCAACTGGGACACGTCCCAAGAATTATAACTTACAACTATTTTAAACACATAACTAGGCAAATTAAAGGGAATAGCAATAATAAAAAGTTACAGCAAACCCACCGAATTTGCTATAATATTTAGCTTTTCAGGATTGCAAGGCTTGAAATTCAGGATTGTAATTACAGTCAGCAGTGACCCTTCACAAAGTTTTATTCTATTTTGCTGACTTCTGACTATGTAATACCCATGCAGACCTAGGAAAGAGTTGTGTCAGTGTTAGCAGACAGTCTTGCTGTGAAACTGTTTTATTGAAAGCAGTCAAATTGCACCATGTTTGTAATATAGTAAAGAAAAAAAGTTTTGATGCCCTGAACTCTATTTATGCTTAAAGATGATCCAGTAATATAAAGTATTGTGTCATAAATGATGAAATGCCCTTTTTTTGTATGCACTGCCAATCTCTTGGAAATAATTATAGTTCTGAAAATGATAGGGTAGCACTTGTTCTAGGCTCATCTCAGGATCATCCTCAGGTCATCTTTCTTTTATTTTTGTCAGACCTATAGTTGATTTCTTAAATTTTTCCTTTACATTCAAGTTCAATTTAGATGCAAAGCAACCTCTTTGATTTGCACAGGGATAAGATTACACAGGTTTGCATAGGAATTTGATTTTTTTAGGTGTTATGTATAAATGCTATTGGCTTTAATGGCTTTAAGCATTTTAGAGGTTATCACATAAAAAACCAGTCTCAGATAAGAAAATTATTACTACCACCATTTTGATTGTTTATTTATTGGTCGTTCAAGTGATATATGTGAAATAACTATTGTTTCAACCAATTCATACCTACTACTGAACTGAGAAATAAATTTTGAAAGATATTATGAACAAAAATGAAAGATGACCCAGGTGTAATGGTATATCCTTATTTTATATTAAAGTTTTTAGAGTTTCAGTAAAAGATGTAATTCCATTTTTCCCAGAGCACTAGTGTATGAAGATCTGAAACTAATGACTGATGAAAAATAGAAGACAAACAGATGGACAAACAAATAGCAATAACATGTAGTAGACACTATTAAGTAAGAATAAGCATTAATTGCAATGCAGCTGAGCTACTGAAACTAGCTGCTTTCACCACCATTTGGATGGAGGTGGAACATAATGCTGTAGCACTGCTTGAGAGTAACTCTCTATCTAGGCCTACAGCCCAGACCTATCTTTTGTAATCTAGATGAAGGAACGAGAAATCTGTGGAAATAAAATAAGAGGTCAACCGATACTTATTTTCAGGTCAGGGAATATAAGATAACCTTGTTCTAAAACCACCATAAATCAGATTACTCTGCTTACATTGATTATGTTTAAAGTCACCTAGATTTCTTTGACTGTAGAAAAGCTTGTCAACTAGAGTTTGTTACAGCTTATAATGAAGTCCTAGACAATACTAAATGTTTGTGTTCAAATCATATCAAAATGTGGTTGCCTGCAGGCAGCCAGCTCTGAGTGGCATAGCAGTTAACCTGCAAGAGGGTTGAGTCAGAGAGAAGAGGGCCCTGTGGTACATCCAACCAAACAGAAATTTACTGATGGCTGTAGCCATGCAGGAACAGCCTGGGCAGAAATCTTCTGATCCTTCCTTTTTTTTCAGAATTAAATCACGCAAAGATCCTTATTTTCAGACCTGAGTGCCTAGAATTCCTGTGTCATTATGTTTAGAACTGCAGCATGTAATTCTTTTGTCTAAATAGCCCCTTGTGAAGTAAAGTTATGAGAGGTAGCTCAGTGCTTCTGGCAATCAGGCATTGTGTTAGATCACTTTTAAACAAACTTTTTAAAGTTTGTCTATAAATTAACTATTGTGATGAATGACCTGAAGCCACCAATGGGAAAGGATATGCCTACAATATCAGAGAGAATACATTGAAGGGCTATTAGATATTAGTTCAGAAATCATTAATAGAGCTTTTCTTCAGAGCTGTAGACTGCACTTAGTTAAGAAAATCCCTTACAATAGGGCATTATTTAGATTTCTAAGAAAACAGAAAGATCCTTAAAGGATTCTTTTAGGCCACAAAGGAGATTCAGAGCCCAATCTTACAGTCAATATTGTGCTAATTAAAAAACCCCCACCAAACTACCACTAGTATAAATCTTTACCATCTAAAGAAACAAATAATCAAAACTGAACTGTTTGTAGCTTACCATAGCAACTCAGCCAACCTTTGTCTTGCACCTTTCCCTCAAGGGCTTCTCAAGTATTAGCTGGTCTTCCTGCTAATACTTGAGACCCCTTGCTAATACTTCCTGATCATCCATCCATCAGGTGGGATGGATTGCTTTAAGGCATATACTCTTGGGTCAGGATTTTCTTTGTTTTCTGGGAAATAAGATAGATACTATTACACTTGTGATGATAAACGGGGCTGAAACCAGGTGATAATTCTAGTCACTTCTCAGGGATGGAGTTGCAGAAGATGAAGATTGAAGAAAGAGACTCTGGCACTGTTTCTTTGTGGCAAACTTAGATGAGAATGGAAACTTTGCTAGTTCACGAGGAGAAAGAGGTTAGAGCAAAAACTAGATTTCAGTACAAGCCCTGATTTAATATGTCTGAGCTTTGGAAAGCTTTGTTCTGAATACTTGCTTACAGCATCTTCCTCATAATAATTTCTTTTCATTTCTTCTTCTTTATATATATTTTTTTTAGAAGATAATATAACTTGCATGTGACAATGTGGTATTTCCATACTGAAGAATTAAACTGATATAAGAAATAACTGCTCTGAAATCTGTGATGAGAATCCCACATGCTAACAAACCTATAAGAAACACAAGGCAATTGCTAAGCCTAACAACATTTTACCTGAATGGCTGATCTCTGCATAAACACCCACCCACGCAAATGTAACAACACAGCTCACCCAAACCCTTCTAAAAAACTGTGAAAGGATCAACTGAGTATCACAAAGGGTTGTCTATCCAGACTAAGCAGCTATTAGCCAACAACTTTCAGCATTCAATCCTTGACAAGTATTGAAAACTGTCTGTATGCAAAAATGCACTTGAAAGCTGTACAGAGTGACACATTTTTTCCTTTATGTCTATGAATTACGTAACATAAACTTGTCAGTTGAAAAAATTACAGAAATAGGAATAGCTACAGCAAAATCAATTCACATAAGAAATAAGTAGCAAAAAGCTCCATCCCAAACTTAAGTCCATTCTATTAATTTTCTACAAGATTTTTTGCAGTTTATAGTTTTTTTATTCCTTCAGAGACATAGTCCTCTTCTTGGTTTTGATTAGGACAGAAGTTTCAAGATACTGTCTGGAAGCAACCAATCACCCAGATTCTTCCCATTCTAGATGGGTTTTATACAGAATGGCAGTGGGAGAAATCTTATATGTAGGCACAAATAGAATCACAGAATCATAGAGTACCTTGGCTTGGAAAGGGACATTTAAAGGTCATTCAGCCTAACGCCTCTGCAGTGGGTAGGAACATCTTCAGCTAGGTCAGGTTGTTCAGAGCCACATACAACTTGGAAATGTTTTCAGGGAAATACACACAAAGAAAGGGATTTGTTCCTTTTCTTCACAGACCTTTTATTAAAATGTGTCAAAACGATTTCATTCTGTGCAATGTCCAGCCTTTGGGAAAATTAATATTGGGGAGAATTATAAATGCTGTAGGAAGTTTTATTGTCAAAATCACATGCTAAAGAATAATGTAATACATTCATTCAAGTATTCTGAAGAGAGTTTATGAACTAACCTATCCCACTCATCAGAACAACCCACTGTGTGTATTTCTATGCCTATATGTACATATGTACACACATAGAATGTGTCTGTTCAGTTTAGAGTGTTATATTAAACTACATTAACACCATATGCACCTCTACTGTTCTTTGTGTCTTATGCTTAGGATTTAGAAGTTTCACCAGCTTTCTGGTTTTCTGTGCTTCCAAATCCTCAAACTTTTCAGTGCTCCTTTAATTTATGTTCCACACCTTCCTCTCTGCCTTGATAGGACAAATGGAGTCTGTAAACCAGAATCTGTGCTGGAGCCTTATTACAAGTGAAGTTATGAAATCCAGATCACAACTTTATGACATTGATAATGGTTTATAGCTGATTCATAGTTCATTATTATTGTTTCTGTTTGTAAAGCATCATGAACAAAAGAAGCAGTAGATCAGTGGGTATTTGCCTGAATATGGAGAAAACAAAATCTCATTAAGAAAATTGTATGTGACCATATATAAAAGTACTTTGAATAAATTCACGTACTTTCAAGAAAGTACTTTCAGTTGTTTTGTGATTTTTTTTGTCAGGGTTTAGCTGGTTTTCCTTTTGATTTTAACAAGTGCTACTTTGAATAATAAAATGCTTAAAGCATAATCATATTTTTCTGAGTTTCCAATTAGCTAAATAAAGTCAAAGATGAGATGTTTCTCTGAAAACATCAACTCTAATCTGTAGATGCTTGGTAATGTCAAAGTAGTATCATGTTGCATATTAAATTGTATGAAATCCCATCACATTGCATGTTATAAGGCCAGACTGGAGTTGATCGCTATCACTTCAGGACTCCATTTGATTCAGTTTTACAAGGACTCGATCAGTTGACACTGAAAGCATAAAAAATTATTGATCTACTCTATTCTAATAAGGCATGACCAAACACATATATCTTAAAGTCCAATAATTTGCCTGATTGATCAGTCTTTATGTTCTTAAAGAATACAGAATTCATGAAGGATAAACAAAGCTCATCTGACCAGAAATCCTAAGCAGAAATTCCAGTTTGTGCTTCACTGTGTTTTCTAATTCCCCAAATAACTCTCAATTACATGCAAAGTTTCAGTCTTTATCTTCAGTATCTTCACAGAATTTCCCCATGTTTATTCTATGAACTGTTTTCCCTCCTTGTGACAGCTACATGCTATTGGAAAAGTCAAACTGCCATGTGATGCTCTATTCTTTTCAACTATAGTGACTTGAATACAAAGCGAAGACACAGCTAGACCATGCCTTCCTATCAAACTCCAACAGAATCACTCATATAAGAAAGGGCTGTTACTTAAAGTAAAAAAAAAAAAAAATAGAAAAATATAAATACGTCCTAAAATGACCATTACAGAACAATTCTCAGATATCTTGGTATCAGAAGAGTTGCAACTGTTGTGAAAAGATACATAGGTATATAATTTGGTTATAATGAATTACTATACATTCAACAGATTTCTTCCTCCTTTACTTATACCCAAGTTAGTCAGAGATATATGAAGGTTTTTTGACATTCAATTTTTTTTACAAGAAATTCAAACAATGCTGAAGATTACTCTTTTTGTAAATGCAAATAACCGTTTAGGAACTGGTTAAAATGTCCTCATAGTCTTACAGTTTGTTGAACGAAATCAAATGTTGTTGTTATGAGGTTTCTTTATGTTTCAGGGCCCTTTTGAATAGTAAAAATACATAAGAGGTGATACAACTAGGTGGTATAACATAGTGTCACAAGTAATAAGCCACTGCATTGCCTATGAATGGCAATGTTCACTTTACAATCTCTATAATTATGATATATTGTATAAATTAATTATTTAATACTAGAGACTTAGTTCATCTCTACTTCTAATATTTGTTTTCCTTATGCTTTCTGGTGTATCACTTTTGGAGAAAATATTATGATTGATAAAATAATAATTTACTAATATATTATATATTATGCACCACTGTAAAAATCAATAAATGACTTCCAAAAAAAGATTACCTCAGTTTAGCATAACTGATTATGTTTCAAAAAATCAGTAAGGCTCAATTAGTTATTAGGTTTAAAAATGCACACAGATATGTTACTGAATTGAAATATAATTGTGTTACATTATTCATTTTATCTTCTTGTGAAAAAAAAAGGGCATCATAAGTCAAATGCCATGCCTCAGTGAATACACTTTTACTGATGTCAGAACAGGGAAAGATGGAAACTCCAAAGTGTAATGAAATGATTTAGAGGAGATTGATATGAATTCATTCTATCTCAGCTTCCTTTAGTTTTTGCATTTATGTGCGCTTTTGCTTGTGAAGCAGTGCTGCGTGGTAATCCTCATCCACTCCAGTTAACAGAAATCAAGAGAATACAGTAACTCCATCTTCTTTTTTTGCTAGCGCTCTGCTTTCAGATGCAGCATAAAGAGAAATTTGAATGTCTTCCAGTTAAGATCTTGCTTCATGGAGAAATTAATGTCTAGGGAAATTTAAAGACCATTCTACCAACCATTGCTGGGCTTTTGTTTTTCCCCTTTTTATTTCTGGTAGCAAACTGATGACGCACCGGAGCTTACAGTCCTTGCCAAGCAGGATTAAAGCTCAGCAGTGTGTTTGTCTGCACAGCTGCCACCCCAGTCCCATCCCTAATCTCGCTATGCAAACAGTTAAAAGTGCGATGGCTATTTCAGTGACCTAGTGGGAGTACGTCCGGCGGTGACCAAGCATGGGGAGGGGACCTTGTCATGCAGCATCATCGTGGTCACAGGGAAATCCTCAGGCGTTGTGGACGCTAAGGCTGTGTCCTCTCCCAGGTCTGGAAAGGTTCTCTGACAAGTACTGACTGATTGCAGGTCCCCGTTGGGGTCAGCCGTGACAGTGTATCAGCCATTACACTCTGCTGTGCAAGTTAATGCAGAATAGACCACAAACAGAGGCCACAGGACAGTTCAGATTGATGACAGCTCTCTTTAAAAGGGCAGCAATATCAAGAAATATTTTCATGTCTCATCTGTTTTAGACAATATTATATGATAAATGGGCTTTTAGGGCCAGATTTATTATTCTTCTTTTAAGGGTGCAGGGGATTTATAGCGAAGCTTTTCTCAATTGCTCTAATGGATTGTACTGCTTCTAGCAAATGGAAAACCTACTTCAGTGTTTGGAAAACATCAGTAAGGATTTCCCTGCTTTTAGGTACCTAAACCACTTCAGGCACAGGGGATATTATGGGAAAGTAGAAAATGCTTATAAAAGCATGACAAATACAAAAAAACTCCTTGTGTAGATAGAAGAGACTGATAAAAGGAGAAATGTACTTATTTCACACCAATTCATAGTTCATCAGTGTCAGCTTGGATTATCTTTTGATGATATTCTTTATAAATTTTTTTCTTCTTCGTGTGGAATAACAATATTGAGTGGCCTTAATGTGCATTAAATTTTCTAGTAAGTTGCGAGTTTGATCTTTTTGTTGTTGTTCTTATAAGTCCATACATTTCTGATTAAAATTCATGCTGTTGTTCGTGGTCTATAATATACAAATCATAGTTCTCATAAACACAGTCACTCATTTGTAGCTTCACACACCTAATAATGAATGCACAAGAAAAGGAATCTGGTGGCAAATGCATAACATGAGAAAGAAGGAAGTATAATAGTTTGTTTTTAACAGTCTCCATTCTTACAAGACTTAATAAGGAAATTACAATTGTTATCTTGCGTTCAGCACAACATTCTCCCTCTGGAAGTTATGACTTCTATTGTTACTTCTGTTTCTAATGATATCATTGCTTTACAACAAGTCAATTTAGTCTTCATTTACTATGACATATAGAAAAGTAAAAGACATAGTTTTTAAAACATTACAGAAAAATTCCATGGGCATCAAACAGTTACTGGTTCCAAAAGAAAGTACTGGCATGGAAATTAATTGTGTTCTTTCTAGTTTTCTTTTTCAATTTTAAGGAAAAGAAATAATTATGTTTACATTTTGATTGCTTCTCTTAAAAAAAAATCAAGAAATATGAACAAACAATTAAAGAAAAAAACTCCACTTAATACTTTTTTCATCACTGAATAAGCTCCTAGCGACTTGACAAGTTATAAGTAAAACATTGTCTATCTCTATTTAACCCTTATTTATGAATTAAATGACCAAGTTTTTGGTGTTAAAATGATAAAAAAAGTTAGTCAGACTCAACTGAATTGAATAGAGATGATGATCACTTCAATAATTCTGCAAGAAATTATTTTCTATTATATTTCACTGAAAGAGTTCAACAATTTTCTCTTGTTAAATGATCATTACTCATGATTTCAAACCAAAAAGAGCGTCCAGACAAAATGAATTTATTAATTTTGTTAGGAGGGAAAAAAATGTAGATGTCAAATTAACAATTGCTTAACGTTTGGCTCAGAACCTCCTGTAACATAATCCTTTACAATGTGAGCTAATAAATTAGTTCTATAGCAAAGAGCTTGGCTTACACTTACAGGCATAAAGAACAATACAGCTAAACATTAATGCACATCCTTTGAAAAGAACCACCCCACGCTAGTACTCTCATGTAAGTTTGAAATAGGTTGAATTTGAAGCAAAATCTTCATACTAAATTCTTAAAGTTTAACCAAGAATCTTTAAAATAAAATGTAAGCATGTCTACAATTGGACCCAGAGACTTATTATATCTTATCATGTTTAGAATTTTCTTTTGCTTCAACTCCTACCCTTTGAAGACAGACATATTCGGACATCAACCTTGTTATCTGCACTCAGAAAAGGACTCTGACAAGTCTTCACATGATCATTTTAGGCATTTTAGTGAGAGGGACTGAGAAACAAAATAATAACATTGTTATAAAAAATTATACCAATTACTGAAGTGCTCAAATAGTTTGAAGAAAAGAGTCAGAAAATTTAAATCTGAGAATAGCTCTCTTCAGGGGAAAATACCATTCAGCATTCCATAAAGCAGTGAGTTGTCTGAAACCCTCTGAAAATCCACCGTTTTTGTCTGCAACACAAATGGTACGACTGGCAGATTTTAAAAGATTGTTTTAAAAATACAGAAGAAAAACATCCCAGTTGGAACAGCATCCCACAAAAGGAACAACAGAGGTCAAGTGCAGTGCTGCTGGAACAAACCCTTGTTCCGTGTAAGCTGTTCAGGATCCGTACACAACAAATGGATCATCTGCTTTTGACATGGCATATTTCTCTACTAGACCTTTGACACAAGGTTCTGATGGCTC